>NC_084490.1:62045102-62358190 GCF_030035675.1 Rhineura floridana
TGACATTTTCATCGTGCTGTCCTCTACAGCCCCGAGTTCTCTCTCCTGGTCAGTCACCGCCAGTTCAGACCCCATGAGCGTATATGTGAAATTCAGATTTTTTGCTCCAATATGCATAATTTTACACTTGTTTATATTGAATTGCATTTGCCATTTTTCTGCCCATTCACTCAGTTTGGAGAGATCTTTTTGGAGCTCTTCGCAATCCCTTTTTGTTTTAACAACCCTGAACAATTTAGTGTCATCAGCAAACTTGGCCACTTCACTGCTCACTCCTAATTCTAGGTCATTAATGAACAAGTTGAAAAGTACAAGTCCCAATACCGATCCTTGAGGGACTCCACTTTCTACAGCCCTCCATTGGGAGAACTGTCCGTTTATTCCTACTCTCTGCTTTCTGCTTCTTAACCAATTCCTTATCCACAAGAGGACCTCTCCTCTTATTCCATGACTGCTAAGCTTCCTCAGAAGCCTTTGGTGAGGTACCTTGTCAAACGCTTTTTGAAAGTCTAAGTACACTATGTCCACTGGATCACCTCTATCTATATGCTTGTTGACACTCTCAGAGAATTCTAATAGGTTACTGAGACAGGACTTTCCCTTGCAGAAGCCATGCTGGCTCTGCTTCAGCAAGGCTTGTTCTTCTATGTGCTTAGTTAATCTAGCTTTAATCATACTTTCTACCAGTTTTCCAGGGACAGAAGTTAAGCTAACTGGCCTGTAATTTCCGGGCTCCCCTCTGGATCCCTTTTTGAAGATTGGCGTTACATTTGCCACTTTCCAGTCCTCAGGCACGGAGGAGGACCCGAGGGACAAGTTACATATTTTAGTTAGCAGATCAGCAATTTCACATTTGAGTTCTTTGAGAACTCTCGGGTGGATGCCATCCGGGCCCAGTGATTTGTCAGTTTTTATATTGTCCATTAAGCTTAGAACTTCCTCTCTCGTTACCACTATTTGTCTCAGTTCCTCAGAATCCCTTCCTGCAAATGTTAGTTCAGGTTCAGGGATCTGCCCTATATCTTCCACTGTGAAGACAGATGCAAAGAATTCATTTAGCTTCTCTGCAATCTCCTTATCGTTCTTTAGTACACCTTTGACTCCCTTATCATCCAAGGGTCCAATTGTCTCCCTAGATGGTCTCCTGCTTTGAATGTATTTATAGAATTTTTTGTTGTTGGTTTTTATGTTCTTAGCAATGTGCTCCTCAAATTCTTTTTTAGCATCCCTTATTGTCTTCTTGCATTTCTTTTGCCAGAGTTTGTGTTTGAGTTCAGCAAGACACAGCTTGCACTTTGTTAGGAGAGAAACAGTGAGTGTGGCTGTTGATTCTCCTGGACCCTTCCGCAGTGTTTGACACCACTGACCATAGTATTGTTCTGGACCAGTGCTCTGTTATGGATGGGGATGGCGGGAGGACTGTGTTTCAGGAGTTCCACTCTGATGATGTGATTAGGGTGCCATTTCTAGAAGGTGGCTAGGGATTGCTCCAAGGCAGTTACGCTACGGTGTTCTGCAGGGCCCTTTATTTTGTCTGACATGTTTTTTCACATTTACATGAAACCACTTGATGAGGTCATTTGGGGATTTGAAGTGAGGTGAGGGCTCCTGCTGGGAGGAAGGGCAGGATATAAATCAAATAATAAATAAATAAATAAATAAAATCAGTGTGCTGCTGATACCCTTCCTTTTCATCAAAATCAGGTGAAGCTGTGAAAGTGCTGAACTGCTATCTGGATTTGGTCATCAGTTGGCTGGGAGCTAGTAAAAACAGGTCAATCCAGACAAAACGGAGGTGCTGTTGGCGGGTGGTTTGTCTGACCAGAGAGGTGGTTTCATCCTCTTCTGAACAGGGTGGCATGCCCTTTGTAAGTTCAGGTTTACTATCTGGGGCTGCTTCTAGATCCGGCTTTGTCTTTGGAGACCCCAGTGGCCTGTATGGCATGACGTGTCTTTCACCCCTGAGACTGGTCTGTTGGCTGCAACCTCTCCTGGATAGAGAGAGCCTGCCTACAATTAATCAGTGCTCTGGTAACATCTTTGGATTGTTGCAAAATGTTGTTTGGGACTGCTTTGGTTGGAAGCTACAGTTAATACAAAATACACCAGCTAGAATGTTCACATGCCTAATCAGCAGATCTCACCAGTTTTAAAATAACAACACTCGAAATCAGTTTCTGAGCTGAGTTCAACTAGCTGATTTTAACCTTTATTATTGAGCCCTAAGTGGCTCAGAACCTGGGTGCCTCCTCCCACATGAACCTTGAATGACTGGCAAGGGCTAGCTTTCATCAAGCAGCTGGAATGCTGGATTAAAATATTTTTACAGAAAGGTTCCCCATATTATCTGGGGACCACACCAGGTGATATGCTGGCCAGATCTGTTAGGGAAGAAACCAAAAGAAATATTATACATTTTTTTAAAAAAATTCCCACCCTTCCTCCCAGAAGGAAAACCAGAATTTATATGGTATTTAAAAGTAAAGGAAGCGTCTAAATGACAAAATACATAAAGTAGAAAAGATGAGATTGCTCAGGCAAGTTGGCCTTCATTTTACTCCGTGTAGCTGATGTAATGACAGCAGGCTTCTCCAAAGTTTACATTGTTTTCCAAAAGTCTTTTTGTTAAAATAGAGAGAACTATATGTTCTTCTGAGACAAAAGAAGGTCTACTCCATGGTTAATTTGCACCAACTGAAAGCTTTCTAGACAAAGATAATCTTTCCTTTTGAACTGCCCATTTTTTAAAATCTGGCATCAAAAACTGATCCAATTAAGATGGGCAAAAGAGCTTTTTAGTCAGTGAAAGAAAGGATTAGTTAGTGTTTGAATCATCAAGAGACAGCAAATAAGATTTTCAAACCTCATGCAATTACAAGGACGAGAGAACTGCATCCAGACTACATGATTTCAAATATATACTTGAGTATCTGTGTGAGATAGAGGTTCCTCCACAGGAAACTACACTTGAACAATCAAACAAATGTTTGGGAACGGAATTGTTTGGTAGTTATTGAGAGTGTCCCCTTACATTTTCTCTTAGCTTGAATTGGCAACAAATATTTAGATGAAGGTTGTGAAATTTATTTAACTTATTTAAATTTCTTACAGTTTATAAGTGCAGATGTGCATGGGATATGGGCACGTCTGTTTTGTGACTTTGGTGATGAATTTGAAGTCCTGGACACCACAGGAGAAGAACCAAAAGAAATCTTCATTTCAAACATATCTCAGGTGAGGACAAAGTGTCAGTCTCAGATGTCCTTCCCACTTTTAGTTTCATTGTAATAAAGTAATTGATGGCCTTTGGCTAACTAATAAAGACTTGGTGCTAATATAATAAAGACTATCTCAGGCTTGGATTTGTTGTCTGAGATTGTTACATCTTTAAGTGCTGAAGAAAGGAGAATTGCCCTTTCTTTAAATATAACTTAAAAGTGTCAGATCTTTTTGAAAACCAAAGATGCTGCTGTTGACACCTTGGACTTAGCCACAGAAGTAAACGTTTGGCAGCATTCATGCTGCAATGGTAATGATTTTCATTTGGGTCTGTGTGTTGTTTGAGCCAAGAAAATGAACCTTACATATCTATGTTATGTATTTATGTCAGATGATAAAATTAAAACACTTAAAAAAATAGAAACATTTCAGTTGAGAATCTTCATCTGACGCTGCTAGCAATCCAGTGCATGATCACCATCAGAATGCCTACAAGAATTAGTTGGTGAATTACTGTGAAGCAGGTTGCCTTCCTTAAATTTAGGAACATGCACCTCTAGATCAAACCCAGTTGTCTTTACTTGATGTTTTTATTGCTCTACCTTGCCACTTTATGGTTGTCTGTTTTATTTTGTTTCTGTGTTTTTTTGTGATTCATTGCTTATTTGAAAGAGGAGTTATAAATATTTTAAGAAATAAAAATAAATATGTAAGTTCTGCTCCATGCATGGTTTAATTTTTGCTGGCAACGGATTCCTTTATAGAAGTATATTCAGGCTAAGGAGATGGTTGCCAACATTCTCAGCAATGGAGACCCGGTCATTAGTTTCTGTTCCCTGGAGAGTTAGCAGGATATTTTCTTTGTTCTGTAGTGTGTTTTCACAACAGTCATTACAAGCAAAATCAAAACACAGTCTGTGAAGACACTCAGTATTGGCTTGATTGTATGCATTGTGTTTGGTTTTAGAAAGAGTGGTGTGAAGAGCTAGAAGTTATGTCAGTTATTTATTTGATCTATATCCCGTCCTTCTTCCCAGTAGGAGCCCAGAGCGGCAATCAGTTATGTATACAAAAGCTATTGAATTAGAATCATTGTGGGTATTACTTGCAATGAATTCTTCCCTTACAATTTCAGTCCAATCCTGGTATCATCACTTGCCTTGATAATAATCCTCATAAGCTTGAAACAGGACAGTTCGTAACTTTCCGGGAAATTAATGGAATGCAGTGTTTAAATGGATCTACTCATCAAATAACTGGTAAGCCATGTTTTGTATAGGTTTCCTGCTTATGTGCAGACATCTCTTTAGAAACTGATGGAAATGCAATTTCCTTTCACGTTGTTCTGTTGTGTGTGCAGCACTAACTGCGCTGCCACCACTTCACAGTGTTGATGCTCAACAGCTCAGAGACATGCTGCACAGATTGGCTTGAAACTGTCTGTAAGAATGCCTACATCAAATCCTAAAGCTAGAAGGAGGATTAAATAAGGTGTTAAATAGTTGCAGAGCAGAGCTTCAGCACCTTGCTAAGTTCCTCCTCATGACTTGCAGGAATAAAATAAATTATGCGTTAACTCTTTGAAAGTCTATTGTATTTATAGATGTTGTTTAAAATCAAAGTGTTTTTGCTTCTCTTTTCATAGTTTTATTTCATTTAACTTTGTTAAAAGTCATTTAAACTTTCTCTCTCCTCTCTTCCAGTGGTATCACCTTATTCTTTTAGCATTGGGAATACTGCAGATACGGAACCTTACTTACATGGTGGCATAGCCATCCAAGTAAAGACACCTAAAATATTCCATTTTGTAAGTGTCTGGCATAAAGACAATAGTTAACAATGTTTGCATCTATTTTGACTTCCATAGACCCATTGAAGTGAAGCTTTGGCCAGAATTCTGACTTTATGAATAACAATCTTAGCCTTGCTCCATAAGAAGTGCTTGCCTGTTCTTAAAAGGGCCAGGCTTATCTTAGGTTCTGTTGAAATATCTGATGTGTTTAGAACATAAAATCTAGGGATACATAAATTCACTTAGTGCCCTCACCATGGTGAGTGTCCCTCATTTTCTCTGGTGGTCATAGCAAGATCTTACCTTCTTCATGTTCTTGAGTTGCAGAGAGAGTACAGGAGGAGTGTCACTACAGTTGTGCTGTACTTCAGAGAGGTTTGCAACACCTCAGATGCATAATTACAGGGACAGTTCTTTTCCCTTGGTTTGACATTGTGCTGAGCTTGGGAGGTGCATGAATCCCTTTGATCAAGGCATGGATCTACACATTTTTGCTTAACCTTTGCCACAGGGTGCTTGTAAAGCACAGCACAAGGTCAGGAACAGTTCTGTGTCCCCTCATTTGGGGACTTTGGAGGTGCTCTTAGAACCTTAGATGTGCAGTGCAATGCAACATGGATGTATTCCAGCCAATAATGCAGAGAATCATCCCAAGTATGGGAGCCCCAAGGGCCTCTGAAGCTTAGCATGATGACTGATAAGACCCTATTGCTTCTCCTTGCTAAAGTTTGCAAGCTAAGTCTGGAAAGATGTGGGAAATTTTAATTAAGCTTGCTTATATGTACTTTCTTTAGTTCTGTTTCTTTGAAAGTGTATGCAAATTGATCTTTTTTTCCTTCTAGGAACAGCTGGGGAAGCAATTGATTAACCCAACATGCCTTGTTGCAGACTTCAGCAAGCCTGAGGTTATTTTTCTTGGCGTTTTTAATATAGCAATTATCACTTCAATTAAAAAAAAATGCTATAGGCCATTTGTATTATGCCTTTCCCTCAAAGGGGGCAAAGCACTGTGTGTGGCGTGCTCAGGTAGTCTTGTATCAGGGTACTGGGCATGCTTGCATCTATTTAGCTTCAGAACATGTTGGAACTGTTACTGGGCACCTTCAAACCAATCTGTGGAGCTTGGATGTAATTATTTTTAAATTTCTGCTTGGTATAAAAATGAGATATAGGCCAGGTTGGACATAATCTATTTCTGCTTATTAAGATATTAATGTCGTCCATCCTCTCTCCTCTTCTCAGCATGCTATGATTGGAGACTCCCTGGGTTAATTAACCATAGTTTCCTGTTATTCCCAAATTGGGCAACTATGGGTTTCATATCCTGCCTGGTTCTAAGCTTCATAAACATTGTTTTGGATCCTGGCTGGCTCTGAACCTGATAAACTGTAGTTTCCTAGGATGGGAGTATAGTGAAACTATGGTCAATTAATCCAGGAAGTCTTAAATTGTACTGCACTGAGGATAGATAGCACATACAAACACAAGGCTTGTGCATAGCTCAACAAGTTGAGATGCATTGCCCTCAAACCATGCACTGAAATCTAATCCTGTTGAGACTGAATGTGGTTATGTTAAAAGGAATATGCAGAGAACTGTTTTTCATTGTGACATTTGCCGTGTACATTAGAGTTATAATACCAGTTTATGGTTTTTTTTCTTTGTGGAAAATATGGAGGGAAATCTTAAAAGAGACTTGCAGCTGAACCTGTTTACTTTGGAAGTAAGTTTCAGAGTTCAGAGATTTATTCCAAAGTAAATAAAGAGTGCAGTCATACCCATTGTAGTTTTCTTTAGCCATGCTCATGATATATTTTTTTAAAAAACTAACTTGCTTGTTCAGTTAACAATACTGAACTGCTTGCTGAAAGGATATGACCACCCTTCACAGAGTTTGGCAAATATTTCTGTCTTTTTTTCCAAATGTATTTTAAAATAAGGAGAAGCCATAAAGCAGAAATATTACCCTTGTTTATGAGGACAGTAAATAATAGATTCTGCAAGATTGCTAAGGCTTATCAGTATCTTCAGAGAAAACATACTTGGCAAAACCAACCAAGTGTCTTGTGGCACATTCAAGATCAATAGATTTATTATGATACTAGTTTTTCTAAACTAGAGTCCATTTTGTCAGATGTGTGCGTGCTTCAAGGTATACCATTTTCCCTATGAGTCCGGCCATCACAGCGGGTTTCAGCTCCACCTATCGTGCGAAGGCAAGAATGTCTTTGAAGTCAAGACTAGGGGCGTCAGGCCCCTCCCACTCCCCAGTTCATTCTTGCCTTCGTACGAACAAGATTGGAATTCTAGCGTAGCATTTAGCTAAGTCTCTCATATTTGTTTGTGTATTTGTCTTCAAATCCTTTTTCTGTTTTGTGTTTAGCTCACTGAGGGTCCCCACAGAGACCGCGGCTGCGGCTCTCTTCGCTCTTTTCCCAATCCTGAGCTATTCATTTCAATTTACTTTCCTTCCTTGACTGGGGGCTCCCTCTGAGACCGCGGCTGCGGTTCTCTTGTTTTTGGCCATTTTTGAGATCCCCCCCCGGCTCTGTTGCATCCATTGTCTGGGGGCTCCCTCAGAGACCGCGGCTGCGGTTCTCTTTGTTTTTGACCGTTTTTGAGCTTCCCCCCCCCCCCCGGCTCTGTTGCCGCGGCTGCGGCTCTTCCGATCTCAGCGGGAGCTTGCGGCTGCGGCTCCCACCGTTACCCCGTCACTCGTTTTAGCCTGCCCGGGTCCGTTCTCTCCCCACTGAAACCTGTGGCTGCGGCTACTTCATTAGTGCCTTTACCTGAGTTTTACCTTTTACCTCAGCTCACCCTCGCTACGTGGCTTTAATTTCCCACTGCGAAGGGCTTTGCAAACGGCGACGGCGGCTCTCTCTGCGGCAGCTGCCGCTTTTCCCTCCTGGGGGTTTTTTAGAGCCGCTAGTGCGGTTTTCGGCCCCGCGGTTCCTCCTGCGAGACTGTGCTGGGCAGCCCTTCCCCCAGTTCGCTTCCAGACGGCCGCCATTGCTTCTTCTCTCTCCGCCATTTTTTCCCGCTCTTTTTTTCCGGGCGCCATTTTTTTAATTCAAATTTCCCACCTTTTTTGTTACCCTTATTAACCATCGGATACCTCCCCTGCAGGCTATCTATCCGTATGTGTGTTGTATACGTGCTGCAGACAGACTTACACAGGGCTGATTTACACACAATTTTACTGTGGCTGTAATCCTAGTGGCTGGATTATATTATCAAGGCTGGAGCTCCAATCCTAGTGGGCTGGATTGTATTATCAAGGCTGGAGCTTTAATCCTAGTGGCTGGATTATATTATCAAGGCTGGAGCTCCAATCCTAGTGGGCTGGATTGTATTATCAAGGCTGGAGCTCCAATCCTAGTGGGCTGGATTGTATTATCAAGGCTGGAGCTCCAATCCTAGTGGGCTGGATTGTATTATCAAGGCTGGAGCTCCAATCCTAGTGGGCTGGATTATATTATCAAGGCTGGAGCTTTACTTTTAGTGGCTGACTTGTACTAAACCTGATTTATATTGCATATCCTGCCCCCTCTGGGGCCGTGAACCAAGCCTAAAACCCAGCCTACAGCACTAATCTGAGTGTGCCAACTCTAAAACAGCCTATATTATATTAACGCTGATACCTCAGTGCATCCTGCCCCCTCTGTGGCAGTGCACTTCGCCATCTGCCAGTGTATTCTACTCCCTCCGTGGTCGTACGCTGTGCCAGTTCGGGTCTTTACATCCTGCCCCCTCCGTGGCAGTGTACTGCACCCAAGTTAATATAAGATGGCAGAACAGCCAGGCATATCGCCATCAACCCATATGGTGCCAGATCAGCCAGACATGCCACAATCAGCCAAGCCACAACATCCTAACACGACTAAGACCAGACATGCCAAAGCACTGGCTAAGACAAAACATCTTTCCAGCCATAGTAAACCAAAGCGTCCACGTTATGTCTCTGTGCCAACCACCACCACAGCACAGGCACACATAAGCGATATTCTCCATTCCCCTGCTGCTGCCTCTGACGAGGAAGAGTTTGTTGGCTTTCCCGCTCAGTGTTCGCCTAACGATCCTCCCTCCGGTTTACCGCCCCAAACATCTGTTCCAATAGTTCCTCAGGCACACACATCTGCCACATCTGGTCTGCAGCTGTCTCCTGATTTCCTCTCCCAACTTCAAGCCATGCTGGCATTTTTCACCCAAATGCAGTCACTACCACAAGTTCCTGCCATACCTCCACTCAACATGGACCAATGTGCGTGCCATGAAGCTCATTCTTCCTGTTCACCAGATCCCTTTGATGTAGCCAGAGGCAGATGTACGGACGAAGCCTTGTATGCGGAGGAGTCAACTTTCACTGACCATGTTGAAGGAGACGACTGGAGCGACTATTCAGATCATGAGGAGGATACATCGTATCGCTTGTTTAATACCTCAGACTATCAGCCGCTAGCACGCAGGGTACTTAATACCCTTGGTCTCCAGACTGCGCCTTCAACTTCGTCCGCCCCAGCTATCAAAGGGGCCAAGGTCCTCAAATCCCCTGCACCTGCTGAACACTACATCCTGGTGCTGGACCCAATTGCCAAATTAGCCTCTGAAGAATGGGCTCATCCACTCAAAGCTCGACGCTTCAAGAACCTGGCTGACAGACTTTACGCCCTAGCCCCAGACTTTGCCACCAAGTTAGATGTCCCTGGCATAGATGAACCAATCGCTCGCCTCGTTTCACGATCTCTTTTGCCCAGGGAAGGGGAATCCCACCTAAAAGACACTACTGAGCGACGAATAGACTTCGCCCTCCGCAAGAATCACGAGGCCACTGCCCTAGCCATGCGTGCCTCCGCTTCAGCCTCCATCTTCTCCAGAGCATCTATGATGTGGCTGGATGACCTTCTAGAGGACGCTAACCCTGATCCTGTCGCCCTCAGAAGAGCACTATTGAAATTACATAAGACAGCAGCTTTTGTGGCCGATGCCACTTTGGATGCCACTCAATTAGGGGCACGAGCCATGACGACTCAAATAGTCGCTCGTCGCACCCTCTGGCTTCGCCACTGGCAAGCTGATTCAGCAGCCAGATTGAACCTGTCCAGGGTAGAGGTCAGTACCAAGGGCGCAGGGGCAACTCATCGTCCTCATATAAGGGAGGCCCCCGCCTACTCAAGTAGTATTAACGCCCTCCCCATAGGTGGCAGATTACTTAATTTTGGAGATCGATGGCTGCGCCTTACTACGGTCTCCTGGATCAGGGACCTTTTCACTTATGGCTATACCATAGAGTTCTGGGCAACCCCATCAGACAGATTCCATCCGTCTCCTTGCCCAAGGGCACCAGCCAGGCACAACATCATGCAGACAGCTATACACCACCTCTTGGACATAGCGGCGATAGAGCCAGTTCCCACAACTGAGAGGTCGGAAGGGGTGTACTCCCTCCTATTTGCTGTGCCAAAACGAGATTTATCATGGAGGGCGGTATTGGACCTCAAGTTTGTCAACTGTTTTGTAGCATATCGTAGATTCAAAATGGAATCACTCCATTCCATTACGGAGAGTCTGCATGAAGGAGACTTCCTGGCTTCTATCGACCTTAAGGAAGCGTATCTCCATGTGCCCATTTGCATAGCCCACAGAAAGTTTCTTCGGTTTGCTTTTGGCCACCAACACTTTAAATATAGAGCGATGCCATTCGGCCTCTCCTCTGCTCCAAGAGTGTTTACCAAGGTGCTACTCATCCTAGTGGCTTACCTCCGGACCCAAGGGGTTCATATCTACCCATATTTGGATGATCTGCTAATACGGTCCAAGTCTGAAGAGCTGGCTCATCATCATTTAATGATCACCCTCAATGTTTTGCAGGCCTACGGCTGGCTTGTCAACTTCGACAAAAGCCATCTCCAACCAACCCAACGCCTACTACATCTAGGGGCAATGTTGGACACCCTGCAGGCAATGGTCTTCTTGGCTCCAGATCGCATCACTGCCATCACAAGCATCGCAAGGTCCCTGATGCAACAAACATCCGCAGACGTCATGCTTCTCGCCAGAGCGCTCGGGATGTTTATCTCTACAATCCACATTGTGCCATGGGCTCGAGCCCACACTCGGCCCCTTCAATGGATTCTGTTGCCTTTTCAAAAAGACATTGCCAGCTCCAACCATCGCAAAGTTCGTTTGAGCCCCGCACTGCGCCTCCCCTTCCGCTGGTGGACCAAGGTTCAACACCTCTCCAAGGGCACGTCGTTCAGAGAACCCCGCAGAACCGTTGTAACCACAGATGCCAGCCTCATAGGTTGGGGAGCCCACTGCAACTCCCAGTACGTTCAGGGGGTTTGGTCCAACGCAGAGCAATCTCAAAGCATCAACTGGCTGGAACTAAAGGCTGTCCACTTAGCTCTATGTCATTTTCAGTCTCTGTTCCCTTTGCATCATGTGCTCATTCGAACAGACAACACGTGTGTAAAATCACATTTGAACAGACAGGGGGGCACCAGGTCTCGTCCTCTGCAGGACTTAGCCTCCCTCATCTTTGTCTGGGCAGAACAACATCTACAATCCCTGAAAGCAGAACATCTCAGAGGGATTTGGAATGTGACAACAGACTGGCTCAGCAGACAACAGGTCTTTCCGGGAGAATGGAAACTTCATCCAGCCATTTTCCATCGCCTCCAGTGTCGGTTCGGCGCCCTCTCAGTCGACCTGTTTGCTTCCAGTCACAATTGCCAGCTTCCCAGGTACTTTGCCCGATACCTGGACTCAACAGCAGAAGCAGTGGATGCTCTGACAACACCGTGGCCAGACGGTCTATTGTACGCCTTTCCTCCCATACCATTGTTAGCCAAAACCTTGAGGAAGGCGCGAACTGAAAGGGCACAGCTGGTTCTGATAGCACTATTTTGGCCACGCCGACCGTGGTTCTCAGATCTTCTGGCAATGTCAATGATGGATCCTTGGACACTTCCAGTAATGCCAGACCTCCTATCCCAGGGTCCAGTACTGCACCAGGACCCTACTTGGCTCAATCTAACAGCGTGGCGTTTGAACAGAGACATTTGAGGTCAGCTGGACTGTCTGACGCTGTGATTGATATTATTTTGGCCTCGAGAAGACCATCTACCACTCGTATTTATCAACATACCTGGGTGGCTTTCTCCAAGTGGTGTCAGTCCCACCACCATGATCCATCCCAGGCCACTGTGCATCAGGTGCTCCAATTTCTCCATAGCGGCTTTATGAGGGGACTTCGACCCAACACTCTACGTCGACATGCGTCTACTCTGTCGTCCATTCTCTCAGTGTCCTCTCCTGGAGATCATATTTCCTCACATCCGTTCATCAAACGTTTTTTGAGGGGAGTCGCCCTACGCTCTCCGGCTGTTGTCCATCGGTTCCCCTCATAGAGTTTGCCGAAAGTTCTGCAGGCTTTGCAACGCCCTCCGTTTGAACCCATCAGAACTGTGCCCCTACGTATACTGTTCTTCAAGGTCTTGTTTCTGATCGCAATCACATCTGCCAGATGCGTTTCGGAGTTGGGCGCATTGTCTTCTGCTTGACACCTCTGCGTCTTCCATAAGGACTCTGTTGTGCTGAAGACTGATCCTTCCTTCCGTCCCAAGGTCGATTCAGTTTTTCATTGCAACCAGGACATTGTTTTGTCTTCCTTTTGCCCGAATCCTACCCATCCTCTTGAAAAGGCTTGGCATTCGTTAGATGTCCGGAGGGCTCTCAAGACCTACCTGTCTAGGACCCAAGAGATTCGACGAACGGAGTCTCTGTTTGTATCCTTTCATCCAAGGTCTATGGGGCATAAAGTTTCCAATCCTACTTTATCCCGTTGGTTAAGGGCATGTATTACTTTAGCATATGAGTCTCTGAAGCTGTCAGTCCCAGCTAGTATAACGGCTCATTCTACCAGGTCAGCTGCCACTTCGGCTGCTTTTGCCACTAATGCTCCTGTTGCCGATATTTGTAGGGCTGCAGTCTGGTCTACCCCACACTCGTTTATAAGGCATTATAAAATTGATCGTTATGCCTCTGCTGACGCATCTTTCGGCAGACGAGTGTTGCAACAGGTTCTTAATGAGGATTAACACGTGGGTGGTCCCTCCCTGTATGGGCTGCTGTGGTACATCCCGCTGTGATGGCCGGACTCATAGGGAAAATGGACCATTGGTCTCACCTGAAGGGTGATTTTCCTATGAGTACGGACATCACGACCCTCCCAGTTGGAGGATGACTATATATTTTCTAATGTGTTATATATTACTGTTACGCTATTATATTTAAATTTAAGAGTGAAGTCAAGACTTCTAGTTCTGTTATACCGCTATGTTGGAGTCATTTTACTATGCATGGTACTATTGTGTTATTTTCCTGTTGCCAGGCCTGTTGGCCTTGTTCTTGTATTTTTAGATATTTCTCCTTAGACTCGCTGCGAATGAACTGGAGAGTGGGAGGGGCCTGACGCCCCTAGTCTTGACTTCAAAGACATTCTTGCCTTCGCACGATAGGTGGAGCTGAAACCCGCTGTGATGTCCGTACTCATAGGAAAATCACCCTTCAGGTGAGACCAATGGTCCACTTTATGCAGCCACTTTACAAAGTGGCCTCTAATTGGTGAAAACGTATGACATAATAAACGTCATAGACTTTGAAGTGTCACAAGGCTCTTGTTCTTGCTACAACAGATCAATATAGGTACTCATTGGAATATATACTAGGCAGAATTCTTCCTGGTTGCATGATTACTTTGTATGTTTTGGATCATTCACTGTTTTCTTCTCTTTGCAGGCACCTCTGCAAATTCACATTGCCATGCTTGCCTTGAATCAGTTTCAAGAAAGTTTTGATCGTATGCCAAACATTGGGTAATACATCTGTTTCAAAAGCTACATAAACTTTATAGTTAGTGAGTACAGTGTAAATACTGTTAAAGAGGTTGGTATCAATAGCAGTTGATAATGACTCATCAGGCCATTTAATTAATTGAGTTGAAATCCTGTGCCCAATTCAGGATTGACTTCACTGGGATTTAACTTCTCTAAATGTGTGATTTTTCTTATCTCTGCTACATGGGAGAGTCATGGACAGAGAATCAATTCGTTATGTCAGTTGTACAAGTTGTACAAGGAATTTCAGCTGTTGGCTCAGTGAGAATAGACTATGATGATTATGATGACATACTTTACATAGCACTTCTGAGTATCTTGTGCTTCACACATGGTTATAACAGCAATGTAAGATGAATCTGTACTATTTTCCCTGTATGGTGTTTATGTGTTTGGGGTTGAATGAGGCTAAAGAGAGAGAGGGGGCTTGACTAAGACCACCTTGTGAGTTCATGGCAGAGATGAGTTTCAGACCAGGGATTTCTAGGCCCATAGCTCAGTCCTTTAATCACTATTCTACACCAGCTCTTGTGAAGGTTTCTGCTTTAATGAACACTAAAGGTGAGCACTTTGTGTTCATTAATATATTTTGTGCAACTGTCATTGAACATTGGGTAAGGTCCTACCTCCTGGGACCAGAAGATAAGACCAAGGCCACTTCCTTTGGAAAAGAGATCTTCCTCTGGTATCTGGTTTTCTTCATGCTTTGGATAGACAGTGTGTCCTTTCTCCCTCCCTCTGTTCCTGTTCTCTATCATATCTTCAAGTGGCAGCAGAACCACAGCATTTATTAGCCAACTGGTAACTTGAATTCTCCCTGCTCCTCATTATCTCTGTGGCCAGCTTGGAAGGGATGGGCTGAGAAACACATAGCTTTGGTAGCTGCCTCTCAGGCATATCCCTAGCACCATGCAGAACAGCTGTCCTCCCTGTTTTGGGGCAGGGAGATTCCTGCTAAGGAACCTGTGCATCACGTCTTATCAGAACCATGGCTCATGGGAGTGTCTTGGTGGCAAGTATATCCAGTTCCTCTGCCCTTGCCTTTGTCCTGGGAACACAAGCTACCTCCTTTGGCCTGCTCTTCTCCCACCAAGGCAGAACACCCACAAGTTTTCCTTTCTGGCACCATGGAAGTACTCCAGTATTAGAATGTATAACAATACATAGAAGACTTTCCTAGAATGGTGGACTTGGTCAAGCCCACTATTCTCAGGGGTAGTTTGTGATGTCTTCTGGTGCCTTAGTGTTTCTAGAAGACAATTTGGGTCTCAGCCTGTGATCTTATACATACTTAAATCATACATTTAAGTGCTTTCGGGCATTATTTATTTGATTTTGCATTCTTGCATACCTCTTTTGGTCACAAATGACAAAGCCGTTTACATCAAAAGCAAGCATATCAGTAAGAAGTACAACCCCACCCGTAAAAGTACAATTAACAACAGTATAAAATGCAAAAAGACAAGAGGCTGGGGAAAAAAGACTAGAAGGGTAGCAGTGGGAAACCACATCCTGTCATATTGCCTCATTAATTTTACATCGCAAATGCACTGACTCCCCTGATAGAGCCTCATTGTGGTTCTTTGAATGCTATTTCAGCTTCCTTGGGAGAACCTGCTTGAAAGCCCTCACTCCTTGAGATAGGGGTAGCCTGTGTGCCCTCCAGATGTTGTTGGACTATAGCTTCCATTCTCCCTGACCATTGGCCATCCTAGCTGGGACTGATGGGAGCTGGGAGTTCACCACCATCTGTAGGACACAATGTTAGCTATCCTGGCTGTAAGATCCTGTCTTTCATTTCTGTGCTGATGTTATAGCTGCCATCTTAACTTGAAGTGCTGTCAGTGAACAAGAGCTCTGGATCTCTCAGTGACATGGTAACGCTCCAACTGGATGTATTATGCATCACAAGCTATTCTCGTGTGGCAAAAGAGTTTGTTCTAACATCCTTCTGCTTTTCTTTGTCTGCACCCAAGGAGCTGGAGTGGCATTCCTTGACACTCTCTAGTTGTTTTATATTGATTGCACCAGCAATCATTGTCACTTTATTTGTATTCCACTTCGCCATATGTCTGATGCTCTCACAGGGGTTCACGACAAAGCATGACAAGAACAAGAACCACAAATATGCATTAGCAATCACTGTTCAAAATGTTGTAGTATAAAAACAATTCACTCAGCAGCTTCATATTAACAAGAATAAATAGAACATTAATTTTGAAAGATAAAAGAATGAACAATGAATTACCGGCAATACAGCAAGCCCTTTTAAAAAGCTACAGAGGAAGGTGGGAGCAGTCCTTGGTCTCAGGTGTTTGGAGAGCAGAATTAAACATTCTAAACTAGGTGGTGATGGCAGCAGAGCTCCGTCCATTTTGGAGATGATAGTCAAGTAGTAACAGCAAGGTGAAGCCTTTTGAAGGAAATGGACAACATGGGAGGGAGCCTGCTTCTTTATTTCTGCTTTAAATTTTCTAGGGCTACAAGTTTCTGCAACTACACTCTGTAGCTGACTGAGGATAAATATGGTTTACCTTGACCATATTTCTTCCACATTGTCAGTTCCTGACAAATAATCAGGCTCACTCAGATTGCTGAGTTCACCACTTTCTGAGATAATGATTGCACTCAAGAAACTTGTTGTGTGAAGCCTAAAAGTAGCATATAAGTAAATAAAAAAACTATACCAGGCTGCCACCTGGGACTTAGCTCACAGCTTTCAAAAGGCACTACCTTCAGCTTGATAGCTTCAGCTTGAGCAAGCATTCTCTAGCTTGTCTTCAAGTAAGCACTCGGGCACAGTGTCTGCCAGGATTTTGTAGGATTTGGAGATAGGGGAAATTTATTCTGTCCTAGGATGTACAACTTTGAACAGCCTGATGTTGAATTATGACTTTTGCGTGGAGAAACTGTCATTCTCTGTCTAGTGAATTTCTGTTCTTTTCATACATAGGTCATTCTGGCCTCCTTGCATAGTAACACAAGTCCTTGACAGGCGAACCTTTTTTCTGGTTTGTATAGTCTCTACAGATGGACTGGACTAGTCATGTCTAGTAATAATAGACTTTGTAACCTTGTTATGTGGCGTTTGCCAAATCTGAGGGTCAGAGGAAGATCCAGCCTCCCAGGAAATGGCTTTGTCTCTGTCCCAGGCCCAAGATTGAATTGACTTCTTGTTTATAAGGAGAACATAAATTCACTAGGAAAGAATGTTGGTTTTTAAAGCTTGAATTCTTTTTTGTTAATTTGTTAAATTCCTATTTTCAAATTTTAAATAGAAATATTTAAATGTATATTTGACAAGATGCTCAGCCAAACACTATTTCTTGACAATTCTGTTCTGTAAAATACAAATAAATAAAATGTACCAGGCAGGTTCCAGGCTTGCATGTTACACAGGTGTAATACTGGGAATTGCATGAATTGTTAATTTTTATTTATTTATTTATTTATTGTATTTGTGTACCCCCCATAGCTGAAGCTCTCTGGGCGGTTTACAGCAACTAAAAACATTAAAAACAAAAATACAAATTTAAAACATATCTTTTAAAAACAATTTTTGTGCTCTTCAGGATGGGTAGGGAGAGATTTTTTTCATTGATAGCATCGATGCATAGGTGAACAATACCCCAGGGGTATTGTTTTCTTCAGGAGCTTATAAAAGTGGTAGCACACATGGTTGGTATTCATGGTTTAGTATTGTATTTCAAGCTTTCATTCAAGTACCGTATTGAGCTTCCATATACTTTTTGTTTGGGCTGTAGGTGCCTTCAGGATGCTGAGGAGATGCTGAAGATAGCACTGTCCTTAAGCAAAACACTGGAAGGCAAAGTGAGTAATTCTGTGCTGTCTAATATACTTACTGTGATTGCAGTAATGCATGTATTTATATAATACAGTGCATTTAAATGTTGCACTGAGTATCATGAGAGAATCCTCATTTCCATTTTCCTCTGTAGTATGTCACTGTTGGCTTTCTTATATGTTTTAGGTTTATATCTTCATCATGTGAGTATCTTGCAATGCACTACAATACCTTCTTTTGCATCAGTTAAAAACTATCACTCAAACTATAAAGAAATTTGAATAAGGCTGTTCAGCTCTCCCAAGAACACTATACAGGTTTCCATAGTTGCTTCAACTTAGCGATCCAGTGAGCATTCAGTACTGTTACTCTAGAAAACTGTGCTTAAGCTGAATACGTTATGTTGAGTATTTGTACTTCAAAAGAGGGACTATAGCACGTGCCAATCTGAACATGGCTTTTACTGTTTTAAATTTAAAAAACAGTAAATTTAAACTATAAACGTAGAAAACATTAATATTGACTAAATACACAATTGTATGTAAATGTTTCATGTTCAAAATGTATGAAACGTAGAAATCACTCATATACTTTTTACAGTGCAGTCCAAACCCAAGATCTGCCAAGATGGGAGAGTTTGGATTTGGCTGATCTTGAGCTTTCCCAGTTGAGCTGGGGCATAAGCTGCCCGCCCCAGCTTAGCTGAAGATACTACACCAGTGTAAGTCCCACACCCTGGATCAACTGGGGCTCAATCTGTGTAACGTAAGCTGTGTAAGTCCCCAAAAGGGTGTGTGACAGAGGTATAATAATAATAACCGCCCAGAGAGCTTTGGCTATGGGGCGATATAAAAGTTTAATTAATTAATTAATAATCCTGTCCTTTCTCCCGAAGGAGCCCAGGGGTGGGCAAGGAGAGACTTGCACCTTTTCAGCTTGTTCACATGGCTTAGCAATCCATCAGAATTTAGCCGCCAAAAAGGGTGCTGTAAGTAAAATTCCTCCTAAATGGAGTTTGGTATAGATATAATGTATGCCTGAGTAACTTAAGCTGACTTTCTGTAGTTAGAATTGCTCTGTTAATCTCTTACACACTCACCCTACTGCCAATAAATCCATATATATTATGACAGCAACAGAAAGGTCTTGTATAAATTTTATATTGAATTTCTGATTCATATATAAAATAAATGGAGTCCTTTTGAGAAGCTTTGTTCTCAAAAGTTTTCTTTTTATATAGTTAAAATTTTAAACAATTTAAAAAGTGTATAGATGAAATGTGCCATGGTCCATCTTTTGAAGTACAAATGCTCTCCTCCTGGAAGAGTGATGTGATGGGGAAGAGGATGTGGGCTTGCAGGCCACTTGAAATGGCTCAGTGACCTGTGGGCTTGCCACTCCTGCCCTGTAGAATTCCTAAAAGTGGCATTCTGTTTTGTGAAATAATTAAAAATTGAGAGTGCTGTAATTTATATTACCAAACCATATTGGTTTTGATAATTTATATACTGCTTATATCATGTGGATAACGTTACCCAAACCTTTTATTATGTGGCTTCTTATTTAAAAACTGGCACAATGATTGAATTGTGTTGATGTTATATCCAGAGACAGCACTTTATGTCATTGCGATGTGAAAAGGCGCTTATATTTCTGGCTTTTAATGCATAGTCTACATAAAGGCTTATTTTAAATGAAAAGGAAGCAACATTGATTCCCCAAGTATTGCTTTTACATCAGCAGCAAGTTGAAATTGCCTGAGCTTCTTAGATAATTTTTGAGCAACAGTTAGGGAGACCAGAAAGGCTATACCAGCGAGGATTGTGCAAACAATAATGTAAATTCACCAATGTTTTCTTTATTAGGTTCCTTTTGGTTTCAGCAGCTCTTGTGCCAACATTTTTTCAGGCAAAAATATACTGCAGTTTACCAGGTCCTCAGTCTGACAGGCATTTTAGGTGATTATATTTTCTAGGGCTGCCATGGCTACCTCATGTAGTGAGAAGCTGGTTTACTAATTTATGAGTACCACAGTAGCTGACAGCTGAATTTCAATTGAGAATGAGCTCTTATCCCTAATGTGTTCTATTTCCCATGTTTACTGTGCACCAATTTACCTAGTCAGAGACTTACTAATTTTAAAGACTTTAAAGATTTTTTTATACAAAGGTCATTGCTATTTTGTTTTTAAATTGTAGCATCAAGTTAATGAAGATATTGTGAAATGGCTATCAAGGATGGCTCAGGGATCATTGGCACCCCTTACAGCAGCACTTGGTGGTGTTGCCAGTCAAGAAGTCTTGAAAGCAGTGACAGGAAAATTTTCTCCCCTGCAACAATGGGTCAGTTTTCTTTGTTTTGCATTAGGTTACATAACTTTAGAGATGAATGTACTGTTTTATGAGCACAATACAGGCTGCATTCAGATGATCCATCAAACCATGGTTGGGAGGATAGCAAGTGACACTTGTGCGTGCATCTTCTCTCTTCCTTGCATTCAGCCCTTAATTCATTTTTTTCTGCTTTAAACATACCATACTTTATTTTTATGTCCAAACTTGCAACCTTTGGTTTGGGTGAGACTTCCAAACCAGTATTGTTCAAACTGTTTGCCAGTTTGGACTAAACAGGAAGCGTCATGTGCGAAGGGAGGAGTTCACACCTGAGCACAGTGCTCATTCATTATCCCCCACCATGGTCTAGGATTGTTTAAATGCAGCCACTGAACTGCTTGGATTGTGGATTCACAAGTCTGTTTGTCCGAATCTTAGAATTAATGGTCATCCAAGAAATGACAAACTGAACTTTCATTGGTGTAGAACTGGTTAGGTGGCCTACGTTCTGTTATTAGTAGGGAAAATTATTAGTTATAATTTAAAACTCTCCCTCTCCCTCTCCCTCTCCCTCTCCCTCTCCCTCTCCCTCTCCCTCTCCCTCTCCCTCTCCCTCTCCCTCTCCCTCTCCCTCTCCCTCTCCCTCTCCCTCTCCCTCCCCCTCTCCCTCTCCCTCCCCCTCCCCCTCCCCCTCCCCCTCCCCCTCCCCCTCCCCCTCCCCCTCCCCCTCCCCCTCCCCCTCCCCCTCTCCCTCTCCCTCCCCCTCTCCCTCCCCCTCTCCCTCCCCCTCTCCCTCCCCCTCTCCCTCCCCCTCTCCCTCCCCCTCTCCCTCCCCCTCTCCCTCCCCCTCTCCCTCCCCCTCTCCCTCTCCCTCTCCCTCTCCCTCTCCCTCCCCCTCCCCCTCCCCCTCCCCCTCCCCCTCCCCCTCCCCCTCTCTCCCCCTCCCCCTCTCTCCCCCTCCCCCTCTCTCCCTCTCTCCCTCTCTCCCTCTCTCCCTCTCTCCCTCTCTCCCTCCCCCCCTCTCCCCCCCTCCCCCCCTCTCTCCCCCTCTCTCCCCCTCTCGACAGTTCCTCACTTATTCTGAAATTGGGAAATCACTGTCTGCCATTACCTTTCATTGCTAACACCCTTAAAAATAATATTGGAGGGCGAAGAAGGGGAAAATGCATTTTGGGAAAGGGGTAAGCTTTGGTCCCATGTGTCAAATTTCAAAGAGAAATAAGCATGTATTCCCTAAAGTAAGACCTATTGATTTTGGTGGAGTTAATTTTCAAGTAAGTTAATTTTTCAAATAAGGCTTAGAACTACAGCCATATGGAAAGTGACTTACCTTCGAGGAGTCACAGGCTCAGGACCTGAGAGATGGGGGATGTCTGGGGACAGGATGGCCCCTCCCCACAGTTGGCTTGATTTAAATCAAATTTAAATCAAATCATGATTTAAATCGCTTCGCTGAAGAACTCAGTTTTAATTATTTAAATCACAGTTTAAATCACTAGTGAGGAAGATTCTATTTAATCTTTTTTTGTATAAGTACCTTTTTGTTTAATATAACTTTAAAACATATTCAGAGATGTAGGTTTCATTAGTAGGTAGGTACACCTAAGGAATTATTTATTTTCAGATTAATTTTCATCAAAAAATGGGATGATAGTTTTGTTATTTTAGTACTAAAGCAGAATGAACTTGTGAAGTTGTTTAGGAGATGAACCAGCTCCAATTGTTCAATTAATCATGATATTTTTGTGATGATGTACGAGAATCATCACCACCAAACAAGCTTTTAAATTGTACTGATAGGATTGTTTTTAGTTTGGTTAGTTTTTTTCTTCAATAGAACATCATGAACAAAACATGCACATAGATTTTTGAATGTTTAACTATTTCAGTTTATAGATAAAGTTCTTAAATAAAGTTGTTTAAAAAATAAAAGGCAATTTCAACCAAGTCGCGTGTATGTGTGTGATGTGCCTTCAAGTCGATTATGACTTATGGCAACCCTATTATGAATCAGTGACCTCCAGTAGCATCTGTTGTAAACCACCCTGTTCAGATCCTGTAAGTTCAGGTCTGTGGCTTCCTTTATGGAATCAATCCATCTCTTGTTTGGCCTTCCTCTTTTTCTGCTCCCTTCTGCTTTCCCCAGCATTATGGTCTTTTCTAGTGAATCATGTATTCTCATTATGTGTCTGAAGTATGATAACCTCAGTTCCATCATTTTAGCTTCTAGTGATAGTTCTGGTTTAATTTGTTGTAACACCCAATCATTTGTCTTTTTTGCAGTCCGTGGTATGCGCAAAACCCTCCTCCAACTCATACTGCATATTCAGTCCCAACTTATTTCTCAATTTAAAATGAATTAGTTCAAAGGTAGAAAGAATTATCTCTACAACTGCAGAGGAGGCTACTTTGTTAAGAGCTGGATTACCACTTCTATTGTGCAGGTGGTGTACATGAAGTGCATGCTCTCTAGGCCTTGCCTCTCTCTAAGTGCAAAAATAGAGACAGTCAGTGAATAGAGAATTTGAGGAGATGGGAGTAGATCTGAACAAGGCCTTAGTTTTTTTTGCACTTAGAGAGAGGCAAGGCCTAGAGAGCGAGAGAGCGTGCACTTCATGTACACCACCTGCACAATAAAACTGAACAGGTTATCACCCATCTGCCTAAACTGTGACTAACATTTTCATAGAACACAATTAGAAATTGTATAATTAGTATTCATGATGCTATCTTTGACCTAGGCTCTTTTTTACTAATTGTTTTAAGAAAATTTTGAAATCTTACTTAAATTTTAAAAAATGATTTAAATCAAAATAATTCTATTGTTTTTAATTTGTTTAAAAAAAACATTGATTTTTATCAACCCTGCCCCTCCTTGGTGCTGCCTATGTGGCAGGAGCAGTTGGTGAAGAAGGTAGCAACAGACATCTGGCCTCTTGGCAGCAGAGTCATGGGTGCTTACTAAAAGGAAGAGGGGCGAAGTGATGGGAAGGTCAGCGCTGTGTGGGCACATCAGCAGAGTCAGTCCAGTGTACCATCTTCCCTGTTGCCTCGCCCTTCTTCCTCCTGGTAAACAGCAGCAACTCTGCTTCCAGGAAGCCTGGTGCACAGTCATGCTCCTCCTCACCAGTCACTGCTTCTATGTAGCCTTATCAAGGCATTCCCCTTGTTGTTACCATTATTATTCTAAATTGCTGTAGATACATGTATGAAGAGTCTTGTCATGACACTGAAATTCACAGTATCAAAGACTGGTACTGTTTGGAGAAAAACACTTTAAATTGAGAAATAGTGTAATATCCAGTACTACTCTAATGGCAGAGCATGCTATAGATACAAGGTTTGTTGCACAGATACCAGAAAGTTCCTTGAAGAAAGCAAGAGCTGATTTTTATGTTAAAGATAATGTAATAAAGCTTTGCACTATACTCTTACTTGGAGGAATTCATTTTTGTAGACTTCCTCATCTTAGAAAACAAAGTACTCCGTGCTTGTAGTAAGCATTGAGGAGGAAATTTAGTATAACCATCTTCCTGATGTTATTCTGCTAGTTGCAGGAATCATTTTATGTAGAGGGAGTAATAATTAATATGACAGACACACACATCTGCAGTCTGAATTGGTACTGCCCTGAATTCTACCACGTCTGTCTATCTCATTCAGATAATTTTTTCCAGGTTGTATTATATTATTGGTGTTTTTGAGTGTTGTTTAAACGTTTTAAGACATTATGCATCATTTTTTTTCTCCTTCTCTAGTTGTACATAGACGCGTTAGAATTAGTCACATTTCTAGAAAAAAACAGTCGTGAAGAATTCCTTCCAAGGTAAAAATGGCACAGTAAATCTGCTTGTGTGCTCTCCATTCCTCCATTTAATTAATTAATTTATTTAACATTTATGTTCCACCCTTCCTCCAAGGAGCTCAGAATACTGTAGATGATCCCTCCCTCCCTTTTGTCCAATAACAACTCTGTATAGTAGGGCATGCTGAGAAATGGTGACTGGCTTAAGGTCATCAAGTGAACTTCATGGCTGAGTAAGGTTTTAAATTCAGATCCCCCCAGTCCAAAGCTAAACACTACATCTTGCTGCTGTTGTAGCATGCAGTGTGGTTTTTAAAAGATTTTACATTAAAAGTGTCTGGGCATGTACTTC
Organism: Rhineura floridana; assembly: GCF_030035675.1. NCBI lineage: Eukaryota > Metazoa > Chordata > Lepidosauria > Squamata > Rhineuridae > Rhineura > Rhineura floridana. Next base: position 62,069,306 of record NC_084490.1, read on the forward strand.
TTTAACCCAGTGCTGGGGCCCTCAGGCTTAGGAGTCCTTCCAGACCTCTATCAAGCCCTCCTCATTGGTCATCCTCCATGTCCTCCTCAAATGCCTTTTGCTTGCCTGGATGGTAAGGTAAGAAGAGTACATCCATTGCTCAGCCCACTTATGCCGCTAGCCCTGCCCACCACTGGCATGCAGCCCCCAGATGCTTCTCTATGAGAGAATGAGGCTCTTGAACAGAAAAGGATTCCTCATAACTGTTTTAACCCAATGAAGCAGACCCTGCTCAGAGAAGATGAGGCACTTCTATAAAACAAAACCATCTCAAGCTACCCACTTCCAAAGGGATTCACTAATAGGCAAAAAAACCATTGTGGTTTAAGAACATACCTATAGCCAACAGATATTTCTTTCAAACGTTAAAAAGCAGGGAAATTGGACAGCTATAGTGAATGCACCAGGGGAGCAGGAGACCTGATCTCCTCTCTGAGATATTGTACTGCCTTACACATTTGTAAAAATGCAAAGACAATTTGGGTTGGTCTTTCACAGTCCAATCCACTTCCTGTGTAGCTTGGAAGAATTTGGTAACATGTGCCTCTGAGCATATGGTGAGTGGTGGCAACACCTGCAATCAGGACTACATCTCTAAAGATGGAGAATTACATTTTTGTTTGTTTGTTGGCATTCTTCTTTCGTTGCTTCTTTTCTGTGTTACTACTGTTTCCACAAAGAATCTAACCTAGAAAATTATATTTCATTATTTATCTTAGAAATCTGTGTCAAATTTATTTTTGTTAATTTCAAAGCCTTTTTATTGGTCAGTGTCATGTGATGGTGAAGACAGCCTTCTGTGTTTCAAAGTGCATGTTATATTCTAGTTCTACTTAACAATTGAGTCTGAAACTGCAGTTTGATATAAAATCAGATTGATTATAATATATTGCTACTTAAGCAATGAATCTAGCTGTTGGAGGAAAAAAAAACTTTGGCCTGCCCAAGATGCATGTGTTCAGTCTGCTGTGTTTAAACCACCCCACTTAAGGAAGGGTGGGCATGGCCAATTAAAAATATAGAGCACACCTAGAAATTTGCTGGAATATATTTTACCTCCCACTGTTTTATCTTGTGCAATCTGAGACACTCCTCGCGTTCATTGGAGACTGTTCTGCAGAATAGTTACTGCCATTATTCCGCAATTGTTTTTGGAGTTTTTTTAGTGCAAGTTATGCAGTGTTGCTGTACTTCACATACTCAGCACAGCACATGTCTCGTTTCTGTTATTTGGGCAAATTGCAGGTGTTCCCACCACTCACCATATGTTCAGAGGCACATGTTACCAAATTCTTCCAAGCTACACAGGAAGTGGATTGGACTGTGAAAGACCAACCCAAATTGTCTTTGCATTTTTACAAATGTGTAAGGCAGTACAATATCTCAGAGAGGAGATCAGGTCTCCTGCTCCCCTGGTGCATTCACTTCAGCTGCCCAATTTCCCTGCTTTTTAACATTTGAAAGAAATATCTGTTGGCTGTAGGTACATTCTTAAACTGCAATGTATTTTTGCCTATTAGTGAATTTCTCTGCTTTTTAATCTGGGAGGTAAGAAATGAGATCCTGTGCAAGTTTGCTGAGAATGGGTTGATCATTTGCATGCTTATTGAGTTCAGTGGGATTTACTCCCGTGCAGTCATGCTTAGGATAGGTGAAACTGACCATGGGGAGGGGCAGTGAGGGGGGGAGGGGGAGGGAGGAAGGGGGAAGGGAGGGGGAGAAGAGATTGGGTTGGTGGGCACTGGGCAGAGGGAAAGCCCCTCTCCTTTCCAAAAGGAAAGCATTGTGAACAGTATCGTCGTTTTTAAGGGTTTTCCCTACCTTTTAATTCTACAGCAGGCACGTGTAGAAAGCTGTCACTGGCCATATCTACCAGATCTTTATTTCACTTTAAACAGTCATGGTGTCCCCCAAATAATCCTGGGAAGTGTAGTTTGTGAAGGGTGCTGAGAGTTGCTAGGAGATGCCCTATTCCCCTCAGAGAGCTACAATCCCCAGAAAGAGGGGCTGACTGTTTAACCCAGCCTTTCCCAACTAGTGGGCCACCAGATGTTGTTGGACCACAACTCCCATCTTCCCTGACCATTGGCAGTGCTGGCTGAGGCTGATGGGAGTTGTGGTCCAGCAACATCTGGTGGCCCACTAGTTGGGAAAGGCTGGTTTAACCACTCTGGCTAATGGAGCTGTCAGGGGAATAACAGGGCTGGTTCACACAGAGATTTCATGCGGATCTGGTGCTACTCACAGCCCCTTTTAATTTGCATGGTTCACATGACTGGCAATCAGCAGCTAAAACTCAGTTTTCCCCTTCAAATCCAAAATAAAAACATGCTATTTTAATCCGAAAAGGGAAGGTAAAAATGTCTCCAGTTCTGTATCTCTAGGGGTTTGTAGACGCTTTAATCCAATTCTTCCCCTCTCCATGCCCATTCCCTCCTCCTCCCTTTGTTCATGTCATTTCCTGATTGGCTGCTGGCTCCCGTTCTGCAAGCCTGCTTGGTCGTTAGGAAGCTGCATGTTTGATCCTTTCCCTTTAGTGTGAACGAAAAGCACTGTATTTGCAGCTGGCTTTGAGCCCCCTATGTGGACTGTGCAAACAGATAACAAAGGTAAAAGCAATGTTTTTACTACAGTGTTTTGCTCCAGTGTGGATAAGCCCACAGTCTCCTAACAACTCTCAAGACCCTTCACAAATTACATTTCCCAGGATTCTTTGGGGGAAGCCATGACTGTTTAATGTGGAATAAATGTCTGGATTGAGTGTGGCTCTCTGATTAGCCAAGCCAAACAGCTGTTGGTCTGGCTTTTAGAAAACTGGCAAGATAGTTCTTAGTGAGCCGGCTGTGCTTATCATTGATTCCAAAGGCAAATTTCTTAAGTTAATTAAAAATCAGCCAGACATTTTTTAAACTTTTAAACTGCAGAAGGTGAAGGTCAGAGTATGGGGCAAGGTCAGTAATAGGATTTCAAGTGCTCCATGAACATGGCTGATTTTTAGTTAATTTCAACAAATTATGAGACCACCGACAGAAACGTTTAACAGATGTCTGGATTTTTCTTCTTTTTTTATACTTTGAACTCTTGATTCTTTCTGAGTGTTTTGTGTATCACTATGAAAATTTAGAGGGTTGTTAAGCAAGCGTTTCTGAGTTCAGGGCTATACGTTTTGTAAGGTTTTGATTTGAAATGAGCTTACGGGAAGCAGCAGAATTGCATGGGGGGTATTTCCAATATAACATTGTAGAATGTGAAAATCCATGCTGGCTATAGTATACAGCCACTTTCATGGCTGTATAATATAGGAAACTGTCTTATACTAAGTCAGACCATTGATCTATCTAGCTCAGTATTGTCTAGTATTGACTGTCTCCCTCCAGGGTTTCAGGCAGGAGTCTTCCCCATACCACCTAGAGATGCCAGGAATTGCACTTGTGACATTTTTCATGCAAAGCATTGTTGTACAGCTGAACATTGGCTCTTCCTGGCCATGCTGGTCTGTTTACAGCAAAAGTAATTTTTTATAAGAAAACGTTAACAATAAGACTGATTAGACTTTTTGTGGCATAAGCATAAAATAGAGCCAACTTTAACAGATGAATAAAATGTTATATTCAATTGGCAACTGTGCATGTGTAATATAAAAGTCTTAACTTGAGATATTGAAAGGAAGACAAGGGTATGCTAGCGAAATATGAGCATTTTCATTCTCTTATACTGTAAATGAGTACACAATATAGGTAATTCTGAAATATTTTTGTCTTTCTGTCATTGTTACCTCCTCCTCTGTTGTACATTTGTCTGCAATAGAGGAGATAGATACGACGCCTTGAGAGCCTGTATTGGAGACTCCTTGTGCCAGAAGCTGTACAATCTGAATGTTTTCTTAGTAAGTATGACTTGCAGGATATGTCTGTCATTATGATTTTGTAACTCTAAAAAATGAATATGTTTAATAATCTGATGTATTGTGGCAACAAAATCCAGTGGACAAATATTTTTGAAATTAGTGTTCTGTGTATTAGTTGGAGTTAAAACTACCTCTTCCTAAAAGCTTAGATCATCATGTAGTAGTAGTAGTAGTAGTAGTATATACAAAATACCCACGTAGATCATAGTGATACCTTGAATAGTATGAGTTGGCAACTCTGTACAGTTTTTCATGAATTTTAGTGCAATACTTGTTAACTTCAGATCCTTCAGATGGAAGATAACTTCAGGGGGGGATTATAACTAACTTTCATATTACACTTGAAAGGCTGTATATATTTCCAGCCAACAGATATGACTAATCACATCACTATGTCCTTAGGGCCCCAACAATTTAGGGATTTTTACAGAGTTGTGTGTATTCAAGTTTTATCTAACAAAAGAAGCCCAACTAGAAGTTTAGCTACATAAGAGTTGGAAATTCATATGTCTATCACTTTGCAGGTTGGTTGCGGTGCAATAGGCTGTGAAATGTTAAAAAATTTTGCACTCCTTGGTGTTGGCACTGGCCGAGAAAGGGGCATGGTAGGTTTTATATTCCATACTGATTTCAGTTCCTTTTACTGTATTTGCATGTTTTTTATTCTGCTGTGATCTTTCTAACATGAGATCAGATATGTCTTGGGTGTAATAGAACTTGGCAGGAAAACTCTGTCCTGATAGTTTTTCCACATTATAGATATTTTGTTAGAATACACATTTTGCATTATATAATCTCATAATTCCATGTAGAGATTGCTGTTCTTGAACACTTTCAGAAATCATGATGTCTTGGAGTATGTGTTTATCAGATTTCAGGATTCTAGGTAGTATTGAACTACCATAACACTTTTGATACATGTATAGGTTATTTGGTGAATCCCTATTGGAAATTTTTATGTAGTAATTTATCAAGTGTAAAAGTAAGCCTGAATTCATATCATTGTGTAATTTTGTTATTTGGAAATAGTTATGATTTTGAATCCAATTCTGGACAGAAAAGATTACTTGATATAGGAGAAGTTATTTATTTATTTATTATTTGATTTATATCCCACCCTTCCTCCCAGTAGAGATTGCACAGTTTAGGGCACATGGTGGCACACAGAGTACTCTGGGAATATTGTGTTAAGAATTATATGTGGGTAGCCAAGCTGAGAGCTTCCAGGGCTGATTCACACTGCAAAAGCTATCATAAATTACTTACTTATAATTTCATCTATTTGTCCAACCTGCTATAGGTTACAATTACAGATCCTGACTTAATAGAAAAATCCAACTTAAATAGACAGTTTCTGTTCCGTCCACATCATATACAGGTAGGTTGGAGCTGGGATGACAAAAAATAATTTGTGGAGTTTTCAGTAAATGGCAATGTGATAGTGGAATAAACTCTTTTTCAAGAGCTATTTTAATGCTACTGAGTTGAGTCTTCATATATTTAACCCTAGAACAAATACATTGGTTTTATTGTTGAATCTATGATTAGCTTCAGGTCTACATCCAAAACTCAGTGGCAGAGCACATGCGTTGCATGTAGAAGTTTGATTAAATAATTTTTTGCACTACCTTAAGTTGGGTTTATCTTAATGACGGCTGGATTTGTTGATTCCTGTTCGATTGAATTGGATTTAGTTTAGTTTGGACTGTATTATTATTTATACAGTTAATAATTATTTAATCTGTTAGCCACCTTGAATTTCCTTGGAAAATAAGTCTGCGTAATTTTTTTATATATAAAGAAAGTTTGAGGTTCGGTCCCTGGCATCTCCATTTAAAAGAATCTTGAGTAGCATGGTTGCAAGTGATCTCTGCCTGAGGATCTGGAGCATCATTGCCAGTCCAGATAGATAGTACAGTAGGGCCCTGCTTACCGGCGTTCTGTTTTCTAGCGTTCCGCTGATGCGGCAGCTTTCAATTAGGGGAAATTCCCCGTTTTACAGCTAGTTTTGCCCTTTTGCGACATTTTCGTGCGACGCGCCCCATTATCTTCAGTGGGTTCCGCTTTACACCGATTTCCGCTTTGCTGTGGCAGTCAGGAACGGAACCTGCCGTATAAGCGGGGCCTGCCTGTACTCAGCTGCCATTTAATTAAAAATAACGGCGCATTCCATTTTTCCTTCCCTAAAGTGGATCCTCAACACAGCTAACCACCACATCAGTAAAATAATATTAAAAACAAAAACAGGAAAAGAGCACCAAAATAATAACAGCCGTTTTAAATTAGTAGCAGCAAGCACAAGAATTCAGTTTTATTCTTGGATTAAAAGATCATCTCTATAACAGCAGTTTTGACCTGTGTCCTCTAAAGTTACTGAGAGAGACCTTTAGGTAGGTCTTCTGGAACAAGGAATTCCACAACTGGGGTACCACCACCAAGAATGCCTTACGTATTTATTATTTACACCAGTTGAGATTTTGGACATATAGAGGAACATGCCAGAGTAGCCTAATATGGATGCTAACAAAGTACGCATAAGTCTGGCAAGAACTACCTTCACTAGGAAAAGCCATATTTGGTACTTTAACTTAAGCTTGGCAAAAGCACTTGCTTCCACTATCCAGGAGCAAATCAGGGGCTTGGAGTATTTGCAAGCTGTGAACCTGGTTCTCAAGGGAGACAGTAACCCCATCCAGAATAAGCTATCTAGTGCTGGATCCACCCTTCCACCAACCAACATAACTTCTGTTTTGTTTGTAGCATGTTTTGATTTGTTCACCCATACCCAGACCTTCTGATCTCATCCAACAGTTAAGAATCTTCACATTCTCCAGTGGGCACCAGGACAACCCCAAGTGGGTATTGTGTTCCTTGCTAGTGCTTGAGGCAGGAAAGAGTTAACACTCCAAAATGACCGTTAATGCGGCCCCTCCCATGGAGTGCTAGTTCGTTTTCCTGCCTCGCTTGAGCAGTACTGATTTTCGCCTTGCTCTTCAGTCTGGCTGAGTTATATCTTTATCTTTTTCTCTATTTATGTTATTTATTAGCAGTTAATGTTCACTTAACTCTTCTCTCAGTGTTGTATATAGGTGTTAGTCCTAAGATTAATTGGTACAATGTTTCTCCTCAGAAATGAATTTCTCTGTGATTTTTTCCAATTAATGCATTCCCTTAGTGATATTTCCCTCACTTAATGGTTTTCCGGGTAGATTTTCCTCATTAATGAATTTCTCTGTGATTTTCTATTTATGCATTCCGTTACTATTTCCCTCATTTAATGAATTTCCGGGGAGGTTTTCCTCAGTAATAAATTTCTCTGTGGATTTTTCTGTTAATGATATTTCCCTACGTTAATGAATTTTGGGGTGATTTTCCCTCGTTTCCTGATTTGAACAGTAGTTTTCTTCCCATTATAAATTGGTCTTTCCTGCTGAAAGCGAAATGCCTAAGGAGCAAAAAAGTGTCTCTTCAAGGCTTTCCAAACGAACGGTTGCAGCGCTTGGTGCGGTAGCACCTACAGCTCGCTCGCATGAACCAGCAGTTAAAAAAGACGAGCCGTTGCAGCGCTCTCAAAGGCGGTTGCCATTTTAATCAAACAGCCTCACAGGCACCGCACGGCCCAATTACTCTTGCGGTAGCACAGAGAACGGCCGTTAATCAACATGCACCTCTTTCCCCTGTAAGCGATGAGGTATCAGAGCAATCAGGGTGGAAAAATTTAAAAGCACTTAACGGTACTGCATACCCTGTAGCTGGTGCGGTAGCTCTGCAATCAGGACGTAAAAGTATGGAAGCAGTTAAAGGTGCAGAAAAGCCTGTCAGCACTGCGGTGGCAGAGCAATCAGGACGCAAGCATATGACTAAACAAAACATACAGTTAGCCATACAACAGAGCAATCAGGAAGATTTGCTGCTGAGGGAGCCACAGAATATAAGAAAAATGCTTCCTTACAAACCAGAAGGGCGCTGTATCTAGGACAGCAATCACAGCAGTTGAGTACAGTAAATGCTGAATTTCCCTCACAGCAGGAGGAGATTCCAGATCCTTCAGTCCTTTTTTGCTCAGATTCTGAGGAAAATGATGAGGAATTTACAGGTTTTAATATTCATCACCCTGAGGTTCCACAGAGCACTGGGGCTATAGAGCCTGTAAGTGATATTGCGCCTAATGGGCACAGTCATAAACAGCAGCACAGAGTTTTGCGTGACAGAACTAATCATAACCAGCATCAATTCAACTCCACACAGATGGCCTCTCTTGCCACCTCGTGTTCAGATCAGGAACTTCAACAGGTGAAGTCTTTTCATTTAGGAGCTGCAGAATTAAATTATATTAGAAAGGCTCTCATGGGTGATATATCAGCAGAACTAGCTGCTTTTCGCCAATCTTTTCAAGTGGTTCCTGTACAGGCACAACAGCGCAGTCATGAACCAGGACAAAGTCACTGGCAACACACTATACGACAGTGCAGTGATCAGATGAATCAGGCAGGTTTCCCTGAAGTTGAGCAACAGCAGCTCCACACTGACCTTGCAAATGGATCACCAGATCCACATGATGTGGTCAGGGGTAGAGCACAGGGCTTATTAGCTGACAGACCAGACAGATCTAAGTTTGCTAGGCAATGGTTTATGCACGATGATTCAGTGCTTGATTTCGAAGACGAATCAGATGAATGGAGTGATACTTCACAACCGGAAGAGCACCACTCCAATAGGTTGTTTCATAGCACTTACTATATGGCTGTGCTATGCAAGGCTATGGCGGCTTTAGATTTGAATGATGTTACAGAACAGGCACCTTCTACCTCCAGAGGTGCATCTGTCCTTCCGGAACCAAAGTCTACCGATAAGGTCATTAAGGTACCATCACTGCTCAGACAAATAGTGGAATCTGAATGGCACTCACCAGTTCAGTCTACCAAGTCACTGACGTATGCTAAGAAACTATACTTACTGGACCCAGAGTTTATGGAGCAGCTGAAAACTCCAGATATTGATTCTCCAATTTCTGCCTTAGTTTCTAGAAACTTCCTTTTGAGAGAAGGGGATGCTCAATTGACAGATCTTACAGAATGAAAGTTATGATATGGCACTTAAAAAGGTCCATGAAGCGTCAGCCTTGTCGGTACGTGCATCTATAGCAGCATCTGTGTTTTCAAGGGCTGCATTATTGTGGTTAGATGAAGTTTTGGAAAATCCAGATCAAGACCAAGACAGACTTAGGAAAACAATTTTGAAGGTATCAAGGACACAGGCTTTCATTGCAGATGCAACAATGGATGCTACTCAATTCGCAGCTAGAGCCATGGCTGCTGAAGTGTAGCTAGGCGTATTTTGTGGCTTCGTCATTGGGAGACGGATGTTTCTTCTCGCATGGTGTTGGCGACAGAACCATATGCAGGCAAGAAATTATTTGGTGAAAATGTGCTCAGTGAAGTACTAGTTGAAACAAGAGACAAGAAGAAGGCAATGCCAGTAACAAGTAAAAGACGAGATGACAGGCGACCTTTTCGCCGTTTTCAGCCATACCAGTCCTTTCGTCCCTCTAGGTTTGGAGGCAGAGGGCGAGATTTCCGTGTTAACAGACAAGTTTGGAGTCGTCCAAGATTCCAAGTGCGCAACCAACAACAATCAGCAGCACGAAATACATTCTCAGCTACCCACAGAGGTGGAAGACAACAAAGACAATTCTGACTTATTGCAGATACCAGTGGGAGGCTGCCTGATGAAATTTGCACACATTTGGCAGCTGACAACATCAGACCGCTGGTTAAAGAATGCTCTCCAGTATGGGTATCAGATAGAGTTTCAGGCTACGCCTCCAAACAGATTTCTCCCGTCACCTGTGTCGGCACATCCCGAGAAGCGCAGGCTACTACAACAGGCAATACAACATCTGTTGCAGATAGCAGCCATAGAACCGGTTCAGCAGCACCAGAAATTTCAAGGGGTTTATTCTGTTCTCTTTCTTGTGCCCCCCCCCAAAAGGAAACAATTGGAGAGCGGTACTCGATCTAAAATTTCTATTTGTCAGATACCGGAAATTTTGCATGGAAACATTGGTGTCCATAAAAGAAGCTATTCAGCCTCGAGACTTCCTAGCTTCCATAGATCTAACCGAAGCATATTTACATGTGCCAATCCATCCGCAGCACCGCAAGTTCCTCCGCTTCGTTTACAACAATCAACACTATCAGTACAGGGCAATGCCCTTTGGCTTGGCGTCAGTGCCGAGGGTCTTCACAAAAATTATGGTGACCCTTGTCGCTCATCTCCGTCAACATGGGTTGAATCTTTACCCATATTTAGACGACATTCTGATTCGTTCACACACAGCACAGTCAGCTTATCAGGACATTCACACCATACTGGCAGTTCTCCACAATCACGGATTCTTAGTCAACATCCCCAAGAGTCATTTGTTCCCTCAACAACGTTTACAGCATTTGGGAGCAATGATAATGTCCAAGCGGACTGGTTAAGCAGACAGGAGATGTTGCCGGGAGAGTGGCAGTTGCACAAAGATGTGTTCAAACAGATATGCAGAAGGTTCGGAAGGATGGATGTGGACCTTTTCGCTTCAGATGTCAATCATCAACTGAAGAGGTATTACACTCGCTATCCATCTCTCAGAGCTGAGGGTGTAGATGCCCTAAATTCTCCTTGGCCGAAGGCAACACTGTATCTCTTCCCTCCTTTTCCATTGCTATCTCGGGTAATGAAAAAGGTAAGGATGGAGAGGGCCAATGTTGTTCTACTAGCACCAGATTGGCCAAGGAGGCCATGGTTCTCAGAGCTAGTCTGTCGAGCCCCCATGGCGTCTGCCTCTTCAACCAGATTTGCTGCTACAAGGACTGCTTCGTCACCCCGATCTCCAATGGTTGAGCTTAACTTCATGGAAATTGAGCGGGGCAAACTGCTGAGGGCTGGATTACCAACGGAAGTGGTAACCACAATATTGGCATCTAGAAGACAGTCCACAATAAGAAGCTACCAGTATACCTGGGCGGCCTTTTTAAAATGGTGTAATAGGAATCATGTTACACCTAGGAAGTCAGGATTTGCAGAGGTGTTATCCTTTTTAAATGCTGGTTTGAAGAATGGGTTGAGACCCAATACTTTGAGGCGACAAGCATCTGCGTTGTCAACAGTCCTGTCTAAATCTTCTTATGCATCACTGGGAGCTCATCCCTATCTGAAACAATTTCTAAGAGGGGCTTCACTATTGTCAGCACCATCATCGTTTTCCAACGTGGAATCTTCACAAGGTCTTGTCAGCTCTTCAAAAACTGCCATTCGAACCATTGCCATACGTTACGAATACTTTCCTTCAAAGTATTATTTCTCATAGCAATAACATCATCTAGACGAGTATCTGAACTTGGAGCTCTCTCGGTGGCAAAACATCTATGTATCTTCCATACTGACAGAGTCATTTTGAGAACAGATTCTATTTTCGTTCCAAAAGTTAATTCAGCCTTTCACTGTCAGCAGGAAATAGTATTGCCAACATTTTGTCCTTCGCCAACGCATCCTCTAGAACACGCTTGGCATTCATTGGATGTGAGGAGAGCACTTAAAGTATATATAAATAGGACTAGGCCAATAAGGCAAACTGATTCTTTGTTTGTTTCTTACCACCCAACTACTCTCGGTAAAAGAGTGTCCTCCTCTACTTTGGCGAGATGGATTAAGGGCTGCATTGCCTTAGCATACAGTTCTCTCAACATACCATTACCTTCAGGCATCATGGCTCATTCCACAAGAGCAGCAGCTGCCACTGCAGCTTATTCAACAAATGCATCTCTTCAAGTAATATGTAGGGCGGCCACTTGGGCAAACCCTAATACTTTTACTAAACATTATAAAATAGATATTTATGCTTCAGCTGAAGCAGCCTTTGGGAGGCGAGTTGTTCAGCAGGTCCTGAGTGATCATTGAACATTTATGTACCCACCCAATCAATACGTCAGCTCTGGAACATCCCACTTGGGGGTGTCCTGGTGCCCACTGGAGAAGGAACCGTTTTACTCACCAGAAAAGTGTTTCTCAGTGGGCGCCAGGACACCGCCAAGGCCCACCCTGGGATACACACGACAGGAAACATGATAATAAAACGGGTGGACACTGAACAGTCAATGATCACTCCTATCCCATGTATCATTCAGTGGAGTTGGCAGTCGCTCTGAGTAGAGACTGTATAGTTATTTTTACAACTTAAGTGTACAACGTATGTTTTCATGATAATTACAGTTAATGTTGTCACAGTTTTTTAGATATGTAGAAGTTTATATTTTAAGCTTGGCCAGACGGCGAACTAGCACTCCGTGGGAGGGGCCGCATTAACGGTCGTTTTGGAGTGTTAACTCTTTCCTGCCTCAAGCACTAGCAAGGAACACAATACCCACTTGGCGGTGTCCTGGCGCCCACTGAGAAACACCTTTCTGGTGAGTAAAACGGTTCCATCCCTCTGGAATTGTGTGGAAAAGAGCGTGACCAAATTGCCAATTGTAAATGTTGGGGGTGCTTGTCCACAACTTAAATGTGTGCTTAAGCCCAGTGATAGCACAGTGGGGAGGAGAGCCTGGTTGGGAGTCCAGAGTCTGTGAGTCCAAATCCCCGCTCGTGTCTCCTGTGTGTTAAGGGCCAGCCAAAGATCACCCCCCACAGGGAGTGGCTTTCGTTACGTGCCCTGCCACCTGTGCAGCCGTGGGCAAGCTGCATAGTCCCAAGGAGCCCAGTTGCCCCCCATCTGGCAGTTGCAGACAAGGAAGGGGCTGGCTTGTGCAACTGTGGCAAGCTGAGCAGGCCCTAGCCAGCTGGGGAGGACTAGCCTCAGAGGGAGGCAGTGGTAAACCTCCTCTGAATACCACTTACCATGAAATCCCTATTCATAGGGTCGCCATAAGTTGGGATTGACTTGAAGACAGTCCAAAGTCCAGTGATACAGATGATCATGGCTGACTTTGTAGTATTATGTGACTGCTATTGCTTCACCCCTAGTTTCTAAGATGTGCTGTTACTCTGGAGTGAAGACCAATCCCTCTGTATACTGTTAAATATTTTCCACTTCTTTGTTTAACGAAGATAGTTAATACATTCTCAAAATCTCAATATGTTTATTCATAGTGATGATGGTGTTTCAGAGATTCTCTGTTTGGGAAGTTTTGCTGTTTAAAAATAAGGTGGCTCTTAAATTTGTGATGTTCTCTGTATTCTTTTCAACAGGTGAAACAGCCTGTTGTGTGAGATTTTACCCCTTGGAATCAAGTTTAATCATATACCTGCATCCCACCCACCCAGCTCTCCTTATTACACAACACAGATGGAAGTGTAACTTCAAAGTTATGACTATAGTTGATTGCTTAAAAACAAACCCTCAAACACACACATGACCAATGTTGAGTAAAATTGAGAAGCTCTTACTATTATGGGCTGACTCCACCTTTAGACTTTTCCCCCAATTCCTTTCAGTTTCTGCTCAATGTATGCCAGCAAGAAACAGCCAGTTTCCTTAATCTACAAATAAAGTGAATAGGAGTATTATTTTTATAATAAAAGGTGTTCCTATAAAAATGCACTAAAACGTAAGTGAATATTTTTAAAATACCATGTAATTTTTTTAAACACTTGGAAAAGACAAACAGTTCTATAAAAATAACTCTAGCCACGAGACTCTCTAGCTTGGGGGAATATCTTCCCCAGTCGATGTTACTTGTCGTGGGCTACTAATTTAGACAACCAATTTACCAAGTAGTAAACGTGGAAAAACACTGCCACTTGATAAAGCCCTGATCTTTTACCATGTGTTAGAATTCATAGCAGAAAAACATCATACTACGTTTTCACTAATAAAACCAACCAAGGAAAAATATGGTAGAAAACCTGACCCACTTGGTGTGTTGGTTTGCCTATGTTGGACCATAGAGCCGGGTCCCGTTAGTGTATTGATGATACTACAACCTAAATCTCTGGACTGCCTTTCCTAGCAATCTTTTGTAGATGTTAAATGTGGGGGACAAGATGCATCCCACATGCCAAAAACCATAGAAATGAGCAACAGTTCACTGAAATACTTTCTGGAATACTGTCTTCCAGGAATAACCAGGAGCACTGTCTAACTATGTCTCAAGGATTAATTCCCATCATATGGTCCACAAGGACACCCTAGTTAATTGTATCAAGAGCCAACAGGAATGTATTCTTCATGCATAGCTCCCATTCATCAACTGCAGAAGCTAACGCATCATTGGTCTCAAACCAGCTTGGTATACACATGTATACACTATATAAGTGATTTCTGAGCTTTTGAGCCACAAAATATTTTACTTTAGGAAGTGTTTGCACCAGCTTCAATATAGAACTGTGATTAACTTTTGTGCTAGGTTGTTCTTTCCAGAATTAAAGAGTGTAATGTAAAGCAAAATGTTTTGTGCCCTGTCTCTGTTCAAGTTTGCTCCTAATGCATACTCATATTTCACTAAAGAGCTGATGTTCTTGAATCAGTGTCAGTAATTTGAAGTTTTCTGGTGCCTCACAATTGCCTGTTCCCAGCAAGAATATTAACCAAAATTAAAATATTTAATTTTGGTTAGAAGCCCAAAAGTTGTACTGCAGCGACAGCAACACTTAACATCAATCCTCAGATGAAGATAGAACCATACCTTAACAAAGTCTGCCCAGCAACTGAGAACATGTACAATGACGATTTCTACAACGAGCAAGATGTAGTTGTTACTGCATTAGACAATGTAGAAGCACGGAGATACATTGACAGGTAGGTTCATGATCTGAGGGATACATTGTATTGCCTCTGCTTTTGCCACCCCTCAGTAATTTTAAGTTTGCTTTCTTGATCATGGGTTTATGTTGGATGTACATCAATGCAAGCTATGGTTAATTCAAAACGAATTGTCTCATAATTGAGGTTTACAAACTCACTTCAAACCATGTTTTTAATCTCCTGGTTTATATAAATTTGTTTTGTGTTTAAATTTTTATATATATATATTATTTATTTATTTATTATTTATTTATTGCATTTATATACTGCCCCATAGCCGAAGCTCTCTGGGCGGTTTGCAACAATTAAGAACATTAAAAACAAGTATACAAATTTAAACCATTAAAACCCATAAAAACCGATAAGCAAGTTAAAAACACATGCAATTCAAATGCTGTTAAAATGCCTGGGAGATAGTTGATCACAGCATGTCAGTTTTTTGAGAAAATGCCGCATTAGCTTTCTTTAAGCAAATTTTACTATTATGAATTATTGTCCTGTAGTTTTACTGGAACTTCTGAGGTGGGTCTTCTGACCGGATGGTGGATGTTCAACCTGTCCTGGATGGGGTTGCACTCCCCCTGAAGGAGCAGGTTCGTAGCTTGGGGGTTCTCCTAGAACCATCTCTGTTACTTGAGGCTCAGGTAGCCTTGGTGGCACGGAGTGCCTTCTACCAACTTCGGTTGGTGGCCCAGCTATGCCCCTATCTGGACAGGGATAACCTCACTTCAGTTGTCCATGCTCTGGTAACCTGTAAGTTACTCTATGTGGGGCTGCCTTTGAAGACAGTTCGGAAACTGCAGCTTGTGCAAAATGCAGTGACCAGATTGGTAACAGGGACCAGATGGTCCGAACATATAAAACCGATTCTGGCCCGCTTGCATTGGCTGCCTGTATGTTTCCGAGCTCGATTCAAGGTGCTGGTGTTAACCTATAAAGCCTTACATGGCTTACAACCACAATACCTGATGGAACGCCTCTCCCAACACGAACCCACCCGTACACTACGCTCAACATCAAAGGCCCTCCGAAGAGAGCTTCAGCTATGGGGCGGTATACAAATGCAATAAAATAAGTAAGTAAGTAAATGTTGTATTAACAAGTTTATACTTATGGCATACAAGCCCAAGGCTCACTCCAGAACCTCACTGCATGTATATCCTATATGGTTCAGCTATGAATGAATTGGCAGTTTATAAATCTAAGGACCAGACTTGATGCAGTACCATTCACATAGCCATTATTTGAATAGGTGTTTTTAAAAAGAGAAAATAGCCAGCACAACTGGGGACTAACCAATTCAGCTAGCCCCCAATCTGGATTGGGATGTAAGTGGGGGCCAAATATTTAACTGTTTGTCTCACCTGTGCTGTGATCCAGATTGGCCCCTGCCTCTGCAGTTTGCATGGGGAGAAAACCTTCAATTGGTGCCAAAAAGCAGCAAAGGAAGGAGAGGCAGATAATCATGTCTATGTTACATAAACATTGATCTTTAACCTTTTTTTCTTTAATGTTGTTTTATAATGCTGTATGGCAGTAAAGGGCTTAGACCCAAGATGTCTAAAGGACTGTTTCATTCCATATAAGCCTGTGTTCTCATTAAGACCTACTGGAGAGGCTCTTACTTGCACTATTGGAAGAGGAGGTGTGGCAAGTTCTCTGAGGCTGTGTCCAAGCAGTGGAATTCTACCTAGGAAGGCTCATCTTCCCCCTTGCCTTATGAAGGCCTTCCTTTTTTGGCCGGGTTTGGCCTGTCAAGTTGAAGATATTTTCCTGACCCACTGAATCTATAATGGATTTAGTGGCAATTCTTAATTTATTGTTGATGATATATATATTTTGTAAGCATATTTTTTTCAATGAAAAGGGTGTAAATAATACTGGTTTTGGTTTTAGGAATTTGCCATTAGTTGGGTCCCACAACAGTAACTGAAATCCCGTTTTAAACGATTCTTGTCAATGTCATGAGATCATATCATAGTTTTGTCTTTCCCCCTATGCCCCATTGGGGCCTATATGGCATCTACTCTGATTTGTTCTTTTTTTTTTTTGGTAGCCGCTGTCTAGCAAGTCTGCGTCCTCTCTTAGATTCAGGAACCATGGGAACTAAAGGGCATACAGAAGTCATTGTGCCTCACCTAACAGAATCTTATAACAGTCATGTAAGTGATCCATCTACAAATACAATGTACTTGGGTTGCTGAATCTATAAATCTTCCTCTTCATTTTCTTTAAAGTGGCTGTTCCTTTGGGACATTTTTGTAGATATACTGTAGAATCAGAGAGCTGCTTCTAAGTGTACTTGCGGGCTGCAATGTGATTGCCCACCTTCCCCCAGGTTTTTAAATTTTGAATGACAAATTCTAGTGTCATACCACCTACTACTTTTGAAAGTCTGATGTGCGGCCTCGGTGCACTGGGTGGCAGCAGTGTTTGACCAGGGCAGCAGTAGGGTGGAGCAGCAGCAGTAGGGTGGAGCAGCAGCAGTAGAGGAGCAGGTGAAGCAAGCGGATTGACAAGGGAAGTGGGGTTGCCCAGGGGGTGGCACGGAGTGGAAGGTTGGTGAGCAGAGCCCCTCTAGTCCTATACTAAAAGTGCAGGCCTATGCGTGAGTACTCGGAGTAAGCTCAGTTGAGTACATTGGGACTTACACCCAGGGAAGTATTTATAGTCGATGGGGAACCTGTGGCTCTTCAGATGTTAAGACATCCAGCTCCCACCAACCTTAGTCAGAGGTACCAGTTATCAGGGATGATGGGACTTGTAATCCAGAAACATCTGGAAGACAACAGGTTCCCCATCCCTGATATATAGGTAGCATCATTAGTATATGTTGAATGGAAGTATGGAAAGGAATTGATCTGGCATTAGAAATAATGCTAGAGATAAAACATCCAAATGTATGTGTTTATGATAAATTTATGCCTCTCTTTTTTATATGTAGCGAGATCCACCTGAAGAAGAAATACCATTTTGTACTTTAAAGTCTTTCCCAGCGGCCACTGAACACACAATACAGTGGGCAAGAGACAAGGTAAATTTTTACAATAAACATGATATATTATGGGCACAATTCAGTGAAAAATTATTTTGTACTGAAATGAAGGAGAATTAAATTAAGTGCAATAATGCACTGAATTTCAGGTAAGGGCACTGATTCCCCCTTCTCCCTGCCATCAGGTGTGATGGGAAGGAGATCCAATACTAATTTCTCATAACTTCTTTTTTTTCCCCAGTTTGAAAGTGCTTTTTCACACAAGCCTTCGCTGTTTAATAAGTTTTGGCAAACTTACCCATCAGCAGAAGAGGTATTACAGGTAATGGTAACTTTATGTTGCATATTGAATGTGAAGATGCTCGGGGTGTTTTTACAATTTTACTGTGACAAATCTTGTAGGTAGCTGGTATTGATAGATTTTAATGTGGTAAAATGCTATTTCAAACCCTTATATTTTCATACTGTTCCAGGCAGATTGCCAAAGGTTTGCACTAGGGTTGCTACTTAATTCTATCTAAACTGGAATGTGAATGGGGTAAAAATTGTGATTTAAGCTTATTGTGAATTACTTCAAGGACCTGGTGTGGGCGTTCTGAGCATCTTCATTTTTATAACTTCAGTTCTAGTCTCTGTATGTTTCACTGTTAGTCTGAAGCACTGGCTGTGTTTTACATTATTCCAGTATATTGGGGTAGCCAAAGTGGTGCCTTCCAGATGTTTTGGAGTACAACTCTGACCAGCCCCAGCCAGCTTTGCCAGTTTTAGGGGTAATGGTAGCTGTACTCCAAAATATCTGGAGAGCACCATGTTGGCTACCCCTATACTAGGTTGGTGCAGTTTTCTAATTCCCATTTAAGTGAAAGCAAGAATTAAATTGTGACTTGGCTGATATTTTGTAAAGAATAATGTGTTTGCTGACTAGTATGTGTTCACCCTTTCTTTTCCCTTTCCTAGAGAATAAAGTCTGGCGAGAGTTTGGAAGGCTCTTTTCAAGTGATTAAATGCCTTAGTAGAAGGCCAAGAAGCTGGCCCCAGTGTGTTGAATTAGCAAGATTAAAATTTGAGAAATATTTTAATCATAAGGTGAGCACTGAGATCAGTTTTAATCTGGCAGCTGATGTTACCAATTGACAATTTAAAGAAAATGCAATGTGTGTTTCTTGAAAGAAATCTGTCTCTTTCAATTCTACATACATGTGACAGGAAGGAAACTATATTTTTCAGGCTAACTTGAGGAACTGAAGCTACTTAAATATTTTTATTCATTAAAATGTTTTATACTACTTTTTTCAAAAAGTTTTTTCAAAACACAATATGTTTGCCAACTCAAATCCATCAGAAAGCAAGTGGTGTTCTGCAGTAGCTGAAGCTTCTGAATTATTTTAAAAGACAACTCAACATAGAACGTATTATAATAATCTAACCCAGAAGTCACAAAAACATGAATGATAGCAGCCACCATATCTTTATCTTACAGTAGTGGGCACACTGGTAAATCAGCCAAAGCCAATAAAAGGTACTTCTCCTGTGCAAGGAAGACTATCTCTGGTGGGTAACTCGCTCCGCCTAGCGGTTGAAAGCAAAAAGAGTGCTGTTCAATTTGCAGAGGCTTCCCGCTGTCCCTGGCTATATGCTACAGTTCTCTTTCTGCCTTCACAAAAGACTGTTGATTCTGCTCTCTGCTTACCTTTGGTTCAGGCCTGTATTTGGTTCTGTTTCTTGTGTCCTTTATTCTCTTGTTGTTTTTTCCCTATGTTTGGTCAGTGTATTTCCTTCGTTAAAAAAACAAAAACAAAACGTACTGGATTGTTCTCCGCTTTTGTTTGCTACTCACCTATGTTTCCCCTCCCCCCATCTCTGGAGTGGCCACAGCTCTGTAGGCGCTTCATCGCCAAGCACCCTTCCTTCACCATCCTTTGGCCACTCTCATTGTCTTGGCCCCCCAGCTTCAGAGCAGCCACAGCTCTGTAGGCGCTTCATCGCCAAGCACCCTTCCTTCACCATCCTTTGGCCACTCTCATTGTCTTGGCCCCCCAGCTTCAGAGCAGCCACAGCTCTGTAGGCGCTTCTCCACCAAGTGCCCTGACTTTCTTCCCCCCCCCCAATCTCTGGAGTGGCTGCAGCTCTGTGGGCACTTCATCAGCAAATATCCAAGTGCTCAAGTCTTCAGCAGACTACTGTCTTCACCAGGCTGCTCTCCCCTCACCTTCTCCAGAGTGGCTGGTTTCGCCCTCCCGCCTCCAGAGTGGCTGCAACTCCATGAACTTTTCAGCACCAAACGCTCAAGTGCCTCTCCTGCTCACTGCTTACTCTCGTAACACCTGCCAAGCTGGTTGTTTTTCACTGTAGGGAAGTCATCTGCTAAATTGGCACAGCCAGCGACGGTTCCGGTCTCAGCTCCGTTGCTGCCATTACCACCTGTGTCAATTTTTCAGCCACCAACAACCATCATTTTGCAGAACCCATTGATGGAGGCGGTTTCCATCTGCCCCTCTAATATCAGGCAGGAGGGTGCTGAGGCAATCTTGTCAGTGGCAGGCAGGGTGGCTTCCGTGGATGCAAGCTTCATCAGTTCATTGCACGGATGTGAATTGGAGGGAGCAGGGCAGGGTGGAAGAGGGGTGTTTGGATGCCTCTGTGGGGATCTTGGAGAAATCTGGGCAGCGCCGGGGGAGACACCATTTTGTCTGATAGTCATCATTTGTCAAGAGGTTCTCACAGCATGTCATATCCCAGAGCGATCAGGGGCCCCTTTCAGATGGGGAAGAGGGAATAGGAACTATCTTCTCTACTAGATCTTCGTTGATGAAGTTTTGGGGTTTCAGGCTTCATCTGTATCTCAGCCACCCTCTCAAGATGTACAGGTGGCACATTCGGTACAAGCTACTCATTCACCATGGGTGGTTCATTCCACCTCACCATTGACCATGGGAAGTCAGTCTTCATGTTCTCATGTATTACCTATACAGTTTTCACCACAAACGTTGCAACAACTGAAAGAACAACTGAGGGATGCGCTATTTGTGGACTTTGCCAGAGACCTGACAGCCTCCTCTACCATGCCTTATGGGGCTACCCCACAACAACAAAGTGGTGCGCAAGGGGCTGATCCATTGCAGCAGCCACAGCAGCTAGTGGCTACTAATAGGGCTGTCCCTTGACTCCTACCTCATCATCAAGATCACCACGCTCAGGACGCAAAGGACACAGCAGGTTGCTCAGCCTCCTTCATTCTCCAGTCCACAAGTACACTTTCATCCTTAGTTGCCAGACCCTCACTCTGTAGCCTGGGGTAGGCACACTCCTGCACCTGAAGAAAAGATTGATGATACAGATAACGAGTTAATTGTCTTGGATGAAGAGGAATGGAGCAGGGAATCTGAATTTGACAAGGTTTCCACTAACCAGATTTTTCAAGAGGCTCACTTTCTCCCCCTTTTCTGCAAGACTATAGAGGCATTGAATCTGAATTCTTCAGAAGAATCAACACCTCCTTCGACCTCCAGTGTGGCGGCATTGTGTCCGGGCACAAAACCTAAATCAAAGGTCCTTTAACTACCTCCATTACTTCCAAAGGTGATTAAATCAGAGTTCAATGCGCCGTTACAATTCAAAAAGTCAGTGCCTGCAGCAAACAAATATTATATTCTTGAACATTCCCTCATGGATCAATTGAAAGTTCCCTCGTGGATGCCTCCATTGTGATCTTGTTGAATCCATCTTTGAACCTGAAAGACTTGGATGCTCACCTTAAAGATACAGTGAAGTGTAAAATGGACCAGGGTCTCAGAAGAGTCCATGAGGCTAGTGCGTTATTGATCCGTGCAGCAGCAACCACTTCAGTATTTGCTTGAGCATGTCTCCTGTGGTTGGAGGACTTAATGGATGGGCTGCAACATGGGCCAGAGTCTGTAAGTATCTGCTAAAAGTTTCTAGGGTGGTTACTTTCATGGCAGATGCAGCCATGGATGCCATGCAGTTTTCTTCAACGACATTGGTAGTTGGAGTCCTCACCAGGAGAACTTTGTGGTTATGGCACTGGGAAGCCGACCCTACTGCTCGTTCCAATCTGGCCTCTGAGCCTTATGTTGGAGGCAAATTATTTGGAGATGTCACTCTGGCCAGAGTGCTGGAATCAAAGGAGAAGAAGTCAATGCCCCCTACCAGGAAAAGAGATGACAGAAGATTCTTTCATAGGTCATTTCATCCCTGCCAATACTCTCAACCCTTTTGAGGCTTCAGACAATGTGGAAGAGGGGATAGTCAATCCAATTGCTGCTTCTGGAACAGATAACGCAATCCCATCAAGGGCCAGCAGAAATTTTCAAATAAATTTGGCTCCCGGTCCTAGTTCTGGGGAAATAAATACCAGTTCTCACGCTAGCACTGCTGCGGTGGGAGGTTGACTCCAGCTGTTCTCTCATTGATGGATAGGGAATTCATCAGATCGCTTGGTAATATAGACCTTACATCATGGCCTTTGATTAGAGTTCACTTCTCCTCTACTGAGGTCTGTCCTTTCACCCCGTCCTCCTCTCTGGACAAAAGGGACAGGCTTCAGGATGCCGTTATCCATCTTCTACAAATTGCAGCTACAGAGCCAGTGCCCCCCAGGGAGAGGTTCTCTGGAAATTATTCCATCTTCTTTACTGTTCCAAAGAAAGATGGCTCCTACAGGGCGGTCCTTCACCTGAAAAATCTGAACAAGTATGTCTCCTACACAAGTTTCGTATGGAAATTTAACATCCATCAAAGAGGTCCTGAGATAAGGGGGATTTTCTCACTTTCATCAACTTAAAGTAGGCTTACTTACATGTTCCAATATTTCCACCTCACAGGTGCTACCTCAGGTTCTTAGTGGGGGACAACCACTTCCAGTACAGCACCATGCCCTTCGATCTATCGTCTGCCTCCAGAGTATTCACAAAGACAGTGGTTACCCTGATGGTGTTCCTCAGACTGCAAGGGATGCGTGTGTATCCCTATCTGAATGACCTCTTAATTCTGCCTCTCTGCAGAAGACCTAGGATGGTCTCTGTGATGTTAGCATGCCTGAAAGATTATGGCTTCATAGTCAACCGTGTCAAGAGCCAGTTAGCCCCATCTTATCACATTACGCACTTGGGAACAAGAGTAGATATGAAACTAGGGATTATAGCCTTATCACGGGACAGAGTGAACATATTACAGTCAGTGATACTATCCATCCTTCCTTTTCAGTCAGTGGACCGTATGCAACTGGCAGCAGCAGTGGGGTTGATGGTATCAACATTTCAGACAACCCCCTGGGCACAGCATCACTCTCGACCACTTTAGTGGGCACGTCTTCCATTCCAGAATGACATTGCTGCCAGATGCCATTGTCAAGTGGCGCTTCCTTCATTGGTTCATTGGTCTCTCCTGTGATGGGTACAGAAATTCAATCTGCAGAAGGGCATTCCTCTTCAAGATCCTCCATGGACATGTCAGATTCCAGCCTGATGGGCTGGGAAGCCATATGTGAGGGGCAGATAGTGCAGGGGCTCTGGTCAATGGAGGAGGCTGAACTCTCTATCACCCTCCTGGAGATCTGAGCAATCCATCTGGCTTTGAGATATTGTACCACTCTGAGACAATTGAGGGCAGTGCTTGTCAGAACAGACAACATGACTGCCAAGGCCCAAGTGAATTGGCAGGGGGACACGCAGTCAGCTCAACTTCAATGGGAGGCCTTGGAACTTTTCAGTTGGTGGCGACTCATTTGGAATTGATCACTATGGAATATCTGAAAGGAAAAGACAATGTACAAGTGGATTGGCTACTTGTACAACAAGGGGAAATGGAAGCTTCACCCAGCAGTTTTTCAAGAGATTACAGCCTGCTTTGGCAGAGCAAGTGTAGATATGTGTGCCTCCCACATCAACTGTCAGATCAAGAGATTCTTCTCCCACTATGTGTCTTCATCAGCAGAGGCAGTAGATGCTCTCATGTCCCCTTGGCCCCCAGGATGCCTGTATGGATTTGAGATCTGTGATGAGAGGGCAGCGGTCCTCCTGGTGCTCCATTTTGGCTGAAAAGACCATGGTTCTTTGACCTTTTCAATCTCACAGTACACTACTTTGGAAAATTCCTCTCAGAAGAGATTCCTCTCAATTCAGCCATCCTGATCCTGGGTGGTTAGATTGTCACGTATGATATATAAAGTTTTAGAACCCTCCGTACGTCCAGGAAGTGCCATGCCCTCTCTATGGGATGAACGGGAAGGATAGAAAAAAGGAGATTATTGAAAAGTGACATATCATCACTGGTAGTGGATACTACGATGGCATCCCGATGTGCCTCTGCTGTTTGGATTTATGAGGGTATGTGGAATTTTTTTCTACTTGGTCCCAAAATAGGAAACTAATTCCTAGAAAGGCTGGCCTTTTTGACATCCTGGCCTTTTTGCAAGATGGTCTGTCCATGGGGCTCAGACCCAACACTTTGAGGTGCCAAGCTTCAGCCTTGTCAACAATTCTTTCTAAAGATCCAGAGAAACTAATTGGATCTCATCTGTACGTTAGGCATTTTCTGCATGGAGCCACAATATTCACTCCATCTACCCAGCAGGCTATCCAACTTGAGATTTACACAAGGTGCTAACTGCCCTTCAGACGCCCCCTTTCAAACCACTAGGTATGGTCTCTCTCCATCTCTTTTCCTTTAAAGTTGTGTTCTTTACAGCTGTTACCTCTGCACGAAGAGTGTCTGAGTTGAATGCCTTGTCTGTCGACAAGAGTTGCTATTTTTTTTCATAAGGATAGGGTCGTTCTCTGCACTAACCCTTTCTTCCATCCTAAAGTTGTCTCTAACTTTCACTGTCAACAGGAACATGTCTTACCTTCTTTCTATCCTTTCGCTGTTCATCCCATAGAGAGGGCATGACACTTCCTGGATGTGCAGAGGGCTCTATATCTAGAACTAAACTGTTCCGCCTAACGGATGCCCTGTTTGTTTGATTTCACCCAGCTTCATTAGGAAATAACATTTCCTTTTCCACTCTATCCAGGTGAATTAAGGCGTGCATTGCCTTAGCGTATACTTCTCTGAAATTAACACCACTTTCTAATATAGTGGCACACTCCACCAGTGCATCTGCGACATCTGCAGCCTTTTCCATCAGTGCTCCTTTTAATGTGATCTGCAGAGCAGCAACTTGGGCTAGCCCTAACACTTTTATCAAACATCACAAAACAGATGCTTACGCATTAGCAGAGGCTGCCTTTGGGAGGAGAGTACTACAGCACGTTCTCCCAGGAAAATAGCATTGTACAGCCCGTCTTCATTCTTTCCCACCTTACATGGGTCAGCTTTGGTATGTCCCATCTGAGATCATCTTCCATGCACAGGAGGAAACATTTTGTCTTATCATGAAACAGTCTTCTCTGTACATGTAAAGATGATCTCAGGGCCATTCCCTATGAGGTGCTGGGTTGCCAAGCTCTGTTTTTTCTTTTATTAGCAGAGAGCTTGTGAGTTCCGTTCTGTGTCTTTTTCTTTGTGTTTTCCAGTTTGTGATTTTACTCATCTAGTGGGCTTGTCATCAGAGAACTGTGACATGTAGTCAGGGAGAGTGGGAAGCCTCTGCAAATCGAACAGAGCTCTTTCTGCATTCAGCCTGCTAGGTGAAGGTAGTTACCCACCTGAGATCATCTTTATACGCACAGAGAAGACTGCTTCATGGTAAGACCAAATGTCTTTTTTCAGTACAGCTACAATCTGGGCATCAAACAATGCTAGTCCCATAGTAACCCCAGACTGCAAACCTGACTCTTACAAGTGATTGTAATTCTGTCCAGAACATGCATTTCCTCAGCCAACCAGTCCACAGAGTTCCCAACTATTGTCAGTTTTGGGTTTCCTGGATTGAATTTAAATGAACTTACCCTCATCATGTTCATCAAATATTGAAAACACACATTTAAAGAGCAGGGGGAAAAAGGTGATTCAAAAGGATGGTCTACCGCACTGAAAGCTTCTGAAAAGTTTAAGATTATTAGCAGGGTTGCACTCCTCCTGGTGCAAGTCATCTGCTAGAGTGACAAAAGCAATTTCAGCCCCAAACCTGGAACTGGAACAAAACCAATAGATTCTTTGCAACTTTTATTTGCAATATAGCAGAAACCATAGATGTACAGTGCAGATGAAATTCTAGTAGGTCCTTATCAGGAAGAAGAGCACCATTTTTTCTCATCCTTCATTGATGCTCCCATTTCTTCCTGAACATCTATCCCAAGGCTTCTTGTTACTCAGCCTGGTTCCACTCTGCTAGTTGAAGACTGAAAGGCCTATTCTACAATACCTTTCCTATAATAAGGGGAAGTGGATATTCTATCTTCTGAAAGAGTTGGCCAGTAACAACTACAAGTTTTCTTGGAAAAGTTCTAGAACAAGTTCTTAATCCAAACACCTTCAATCTCTGGTTATTTTCACTTGTAAAGGATCTTCTCTACTGGACCCAGGAAGTCACCAATCTTTTTAGGCCAGTGGGCACAATTTTGAGAAAATGCTGTAGGTGCCAATCACAAAATGGTTGCCTCATCTGAAAGAGCACAAAAAGGCATGTGACTGAAAAAGAGGCATGCCATGCCTATCAGTGAGGGAAAAGGCATGTATGTCAGTAACTGCCTGCTCACGCTCAGAGGGAAGCTGTTTGTGCCTCCCCTTCAGAACATACAGGAAGGCAGGTGTCCAATCCTGGCCTCCAAGGAAACATAGGTACGTTTAAGGGAGTGTGTTTAATATAGGAAAGGCTGCACCAGTGCAAATAAGAACTGATCTGAAAGAGCAAAAAGCCTCTCAAGTATTGTGGATTTTTGAGGGGATAATTACTGAGACCTTTTTTGGGTGCCATAGACAGTAATGGTGGGCACACTGGTGCCTGAAAGCACCATGGTGGTGACCCCTAGCCATTCACAAATATGCAGAAAGTTCTCAAGAGTTCTTATAAATAGCTTCTAGAGGCCACCATCCTGTAAGCCTCTACATGTGAATGCTTTGTTTGGGGTGGCTATAATCTGACCCTTCCGCAAGGAAGAAACAATGCCCCTTCATTGTTCAGTCACATTGGGGATTGTTTCCAAGATCAGTCCGTTATTCTATAACAGCCAAAAGACTGCATTATAATAGTTTTTGGCATAAGTCAGAGCACACTGTGAACAACTGTATATTAACATGGAGGTTGCATATTAAATGAATCTGGGAGCTCACTTTTATGGCTAGGTGCATAAAAGCCACATCACTTGGGATATAAGGCATGGTTTTGTTAGGTCTTATCCGGCCTCAATGCATAACTTCTAGAGATCAGGTCCTCTTGTCTCCTTTGGAACTAACATACTTCTCATAGATACCTGAAAGGCAGCCACTTTGTTGTCAGTCTCCTCCATTTGTTTAGCATTCTCTCATTGAATAAGAAAGGAATGTTGCAGTCACACTGAATGTTTATGCTCTTCAGTGGATGGAAGTTGGGTTCCTTTTCTCTTCTTGTCAAGACCATCTTGCTCCTGCAGCATAGTTGAGGATGTGTTTTAGTTCCCTGAATCAATAGTTTAAATTAGTTTTGTGTCCTGGGATGACTTCCTATTTTGTCTTATCTCTCTTTTTTGTGAGGTTAAAATACCCAGTCATTTATAATTTACTGCCATAAAGGTTAATGGATTCCAAGACACATGTGTGTCTGTGTGTGTCAGTTTGGCTGCATTTTGTCACAAAACAGGCTCATCCCACTTCCAGAGGACCAAGCACATTCATAGCTTTGCCTCCTGGATAACCTCCATCGACTGACCAGAATGAGAATAACTTTGCTCATTGGTGTATTCTTAAGCTGTCGTCTAAACTTATTTAACATGAGGGGAAGATCCCAGTGGTTTTGCTAGAATTAAATAATCTTTTCTATTGAAATTATGTCAGTTGTGTTGGCCATCTTGTTTTGCTAGACACACTTTGATTACTAGTGTGGATACTGAGCTCATAACAGTTTTTGTGTAGTTAAGAGTTCTGCAGTTGTATATTTTAATAGCTAATTAGGCTACCTTCTGCCTTTCTGTTAAAAATAAGCTTGGCTTTAGAGCAGCAGAATTCCAAGGCTGCAGTAATGTGAAAGAATGCTGATGTGTGATAAGCTGACTACATTGAAAATATTTCTTTCCCATGTAGGCCCTCCAGTTACTTCATTCATTTCCCCTTGATACACGATTAAAAGATGGCAGTAAGTATCGTAAATGTTTAAATTAATTTTCAAATGTGTTTAACTTTGTTACTTTTAGTTTCAATATGCTTTCTTTCAAACCACCAGGTTTATTTTGGCAATCTCCAAAGAGGCCACCTTTTCCGATACAGTTTGATTTCAATGATCCTTTGTAAGTAAATGTGTCTCTTTAGACTTTGTTATTGTAAGGGGCAAGGAATGTTATATGATATGCCTGTTGGCATATTGACTCATCTGTGTTGGTATTCATATACAAGTTTCTTATCAGAAGATTTCATAAAATATGATGTCTCAAAACTTCAGTGACATTTGTAATGAGCTCTGAGTGTTGAAATATAAAACCCACCCAAATTAAATAATATCTAACTTTGGGACTTGCTTTCTCTTGACTGTAATTTCCTTGAATATAACCAGAGATATGTTATCTTATTAAATCGTCCTTTCAACAGTGCTGATCGCAACATATTAAATTGGGCAAGATTAAATGCTCTCCTGTACTTTGGAATAGTCAGTGAAGACAAATAAGAAGCTGCCATGATTCCGTAATTGTTAAAGTTAACATAGAGTTGTGGTGAGCAAGATTTATTAGCAGCAGTTCTCAAATGCTGCAGATCTAGGTCTATTAGTCTTTGGACAACAGAGATCTGGGCCTTCTTAAGCCCCTAATTACCCAACACTACAGGGAAGCCCATCTTTGTTATTTTCTTCTCCATCTCACACATCCAGTGACTCACAAAGGAGTCCAAGAGTGGTAAGGAAAGATAACTACCAGCAGCTACTAAGAAGTGTAAGTGTAACCATCATTTAAGGGCGTCAATCCAAACTTTACAAGCAACTGAACAAATACTTACTTCCAAATAAATAGCTGCATTACCCACGCAAGGAGGGAAACCAAGTAATTTCCTAATTTCCTAATTTCTCTTTCCATTTGAGAGTTAAAATCCAGGATCCAGATCGGAATATCATAAGTGAGCTGGGCCAGGATTTTTGCTTTATAAGTTTAAATAGCAGAGAGAATGTATTGACCACCTTGCATAGAAAAGAATCTTAAGAATAGCTGCTGACTAAAACTCACTGAATCATTTGCCTGCCTATGTTGTTCTGACCAAAGCCCAGAACTTTTCATTTGGATCCCTAAGCGTTTTATATGATAAACATGCTCAATAACATTACCATTTAAAATCCATTTGTATTATTTCTGGGCTTTAGAAAACACTAAAACTTTAGATATACAGTAATTAATAATCAGATTATTATTAGAACAGTATATGCCAAACGTGGATAATAAATGATTTATCCCTATTCTGGACAACAATACGACGTCATCAGCATACCAAAGCAATGGTATTTTAACATTAGATAATTTAGGAGTGTGAGAGTCAACACTGTGAAGAAAAGGGGCCAAATCATTTAAAAATAAATTAAAAAGAAAAGGGGTCAAAATACAACGCTGTCTTACCCCCCTAGTAGCAGAAATTGGATTAGTGATTTGACCCTGCTCCCCACATCTAACTTGACTAGAGGTCTGATTATATAGAAATTTAATAAGAAATAATAAACTCTTGTCCATACTGTAATTCTGTAATTTAAACCTTAACAGATCTCTTGAAACCAGATCAAAAGCGGACTTGAGATCAATAAAGGCACCTAAAAGCTTACCACCAGGAACTAAAGTAAATTTCTCAGCTAAATGAGCTAATACACAACAGTGATCTAAGGTTGAACAACCAGCTTTAAACTCAATCTGTTCTTCACCAGTTATGCTGTTTTCTTCCATCCAGGTTAAAAGCTTACATTTCAGATACCTAGCATAAAGTCTCCCAATTGCTGAGAGAAGGCTGATGGAGCAATAATTAGCTGGGTTGGTCCTGTCACCTTTTTTGAAAATAGGAACTATAACAGCTTTACTCCAGATCTCTGGGGTTTTCCAGTTCTATTAGTAAACATAAAAAGAGTTGAGAGTAACGGAGACCAATCAGGGTTACAGAATCTGGCCCAGGGGCTTTCCCAAGTTTCTCTAAAATCAAATCGAGGATTTCACCAGGAGTTACAGGTTGCCCTTCTGGAACATCTGGAGATAGTTGAAAACTACACGTAAAAGTGTTGTTGAAATCATGTAGAATTGCAGAAAAATACCTTTCCCACTCGTAAGATGAAACACAATAAGCAGAGAATCCATGGGGATGTGCCATGGCCTCTGACAATCTGCCAAAACAATTTGCTATCCTTCTTTTGAGTTGCAGATATTAGTAAGTTCCATTTTCTCCTCTCTTCAGCTTTTTGTGTGTGTGTTAATAAGTGTTTTATATTCACGTTTCAATTTATAATAAGCTTCGGGTAAACATTTAGCTCCTTCACTATGATAGATGGAATACACTTGATTGATGTGATTCTTGAGCAACACACAATCACGAGCAAACGAACTCTTGCTTCTAAGATGTTTAACACCAGCTGAATTACTGTCTTCCGCTAGGGTCCTTTGGATGTCAGAGGTAAGGGCCTCATAATAGTACAGCTTCTTTTTGTCAGCTGAAACGAAGATGTTTTGGTAAAGTTGCAAACATGCTAGGGATACTGTAAGAGAAGCAGATTTGCCCATTTAATCCTTTTCTCGCAAACGAGTGAGGAAAAGTCCAGCAGTGGAGGTCCGGTGAGAAAACAAATATTGATAAAGGGTTTTATTAAAGTAACTAATGATCACTATCTGTTTGGTTGTCCATTCAAAATTATTTTGTTGTGCAAGCATGCTAAAAAACCTAAACACGCACCAGCAAAATTTTTTGTAACATCTTCAGAATGTCTGATATAGGGAGATTGGCCTATCATATGATCAATTCCTTGAAGATATCGAGATTTTGCTAGTACAGAATCATCAGGTCCCAAATAGGCATTAAAGTCACTGGCCATGAGGAGATTAGCTAGGTTTACAGTATACCTGGTTGCAGGAAAAGGGAGTAAAAAAGCGACACCATTTTCTCATTTTTCCTCCAGGCACTACAGCTTCATACTGAGTACAGCAAAACTATTTGCAATAGTTTACTGTATCCCTTTTACAGAAAAGGTAAGCCTCCAGTTGGAGGATTTAGTATTTGCACTGTCTAGCTCTTGCTGTTAACTTTTCAAAATACTATGACAAGTGAGGCATTTTTGTGACAGGTAGAGGAAAGTTATACTTCAAAATCCAGCCTTTAGATGAAGCATTTCTACTACTTGTGGCTAGTGGGTGATCTCAGGAATCTTCACTATGTCCAGAGGTGCTTCAAACAACTTACTGAATCATATATCCCTCCATTATGAATTATTCTTCCTGATTGATAGAATTTCTTTCTTGCAATGTCTTTTGGCAGATGACTTGAAATCTACTCTTCAGTGAGCATTGGGACACCCCTAAGTGGGCAATATGTTCCTCCTGTTGCTTAAGGCTGGAGAAAACACTCCGCAGGAAGCTCTCTGGTACCCCTTCCCCAGAGTGTCAGTCCATTTTTCCTGCCTTGTTTGACAAGTGTAATTTTCACCTAGCTGTTCAGTTCTGGCCTGCTCCATTTAACTTACCTTTGTGTATATTTATGTTTCTCATGTGAAAGTAGTGTATGTTATTTTAGCCATAATTATTACAATTTGTACACATGCATTTTTAGAAAATGAATTTTGTTTGAAATGTGTGCAAGGTGTATAAGATTCAGATATTGTAGAAATATTTACTATGAAATGTTCATGAGCCATATTCTTGATAAGTTATAGATTTCCTTCATTGTTTATTGGGGTACATGCTGTTCTCATAATCATGAAGTGAACAGAATTAAGTAAATCTCAAATGTGAATTCTTTCTATTTAGCTTTTTACTTGTTGATTTTTAATTTTTTTTTTTGCTTAATGCTGAGGAGTAGATGACCCCTCGTTTCATCCATTTCATAACAACTGATGCTATTTTTAACAAAACATAGGATATGTCAGAAGAAATCATTTTAAAGATAATTTCCGGGCTGAAGATTCAAGAATTTCGACCTTCTAACAAAGTAAGTTCAGCTAAGTAGGGTGTCTCTTCACTCTTCCCCTTTTCTTGATGATTAGTGATTTATTTGCCCTATGCATGAGGTTCTGTAGGCTGATTCCTAGTTTCCTGTTGTAGCAGTTCCTATGAATTCATAGGGTAAATCACTCTCTCTTAGCCTTTGATTTACATGATAGCAGCCTTTCCCAATCTTTGGGTTCCCAGATGTTGGTAGACTACAACTGCCATCAGCCCCAGCCAGCATGGCCTGGGTCATGAATGATGGGAATTGTAGTTGGAAAAAGCTGCCTTATAGGATGGTTGTAAATGAGATACTGTATGTGAGGGCCTGGAGTACTCTAAAACAGTGGTGGGGATCCTGTGGCCCTTCAGATGTTCTACTCAAACTCGCCTCAGCCCCAACTAGTATGACCAATTGTCAGGGATGAATGGAACTGCAGTCCAGCAGCATCTGGAGGGCCACAGGTTCCTCATCCCTGTTCTAAAGTATCACTATCTAACATATATATATTTCCAACATTTAAATTAAGTGTTACTAAAATCAGTTGGCAATACAGAAACCTAGACCTAACAGAGGCCCGGTCACAGATGGTTTCAATAGTATGTTTTATAAGAAATTTAAACACTTAAATTCCACATATCACCATTTTATTTAAAACAATATAGTCTGGAGGTCCAGTTCCTGAAAATAGTTATTTTTCATGCATTGTGGTCCTCTCCAACCCAGCCAGAGTCAGGAAACTAGTAGGGTCTTACTGATCCATTACTCTTTTAAACCAAGATCAAAAACTGTTTACATCTATTTTGGCATCTCAGTTGAATGAAGATATATTAGATCTGGTTTATATGGACCAAATGGGATTTATGCCTCATAGGCATGGTTTGGATCCAATTTGCAGGTTGCTAGATGTCATACATCATGACACCTGAACTGGAAGATCTTTCACCTTGTTATTATTGAATGCGTCCAAGGCGTTTGATTGTTTGGAATGGGGATACTTGGAGGCGGTTCTAGCAAAATATTGTCTAGGAGAAAACTTTCTTTGTTCTGTCTCCAAATTTTACTCCAACAATAGTGTAGTGGTTCACACTAAGAATTTAGATGCCCTTCCTATTCTGATCAGGAGAGGGACTAAACAAGGTTGGCCAGTGTCTCCATTGCCCTACGCCCTCTACCTGAAACCCTTGGTGGAATGATTACATCAAAATAAAAACATCGGGATTCCAGAGGGAGTGTGAAGAGCATTTGTTAAATATGCATGCAGATGATATGCTGGGAGAACCAGTGGGGGCACTGAAAATAGAACTAGAATAGCTCAGTATTGATAAGTTGGGGTTTATGCATTTCAGCATTTCTCCCCATGTACATGTGGACATTGGTAAGACATTTGGAGTGCATTTATGTGACACTGCATTTTGCTATTCCTAGGAGTAGGTATTTGCAGCTTGAGATAGATAGGCCTGAGTGGATCAACCAAGGTTCTAGTAAATATAATAAATCGTTGTCGGCAACCCTTAGGAAGACTAGTTTAAATTTTTTTCATTGATGGTATAGGATGCCAGTTCAGATTTTTCATCTATAAATGCCTATTGCTGGTGGGGCTGTTGCACCAAGGGTACATATTTTCACCTTTGGTGGGTATGCCCTCAGGTTAGCATGTTTTGGGCTGCGGTTCATCATTCCCAATTTGTTTGTATTATTTTTATTTATAGGTGTCAATTTAGATCTGAAATTCAAAACCTTTATCTATTACTATCTAGTATTACTATTTATTACCATTTACTGTTCGTTGCTAGATAGACGATATAGTTCAAAGGTGGGAGGAACTGGATGGATTTGATAAATCAGCATAGTATAGGAATAATATGCCATATTGCAATTATGGAGAAGATTTCTGATGAAGTACTATTACTATAGGGATTGGTGAATCCTCAACCTTTAGCGCCACTTGGTGGATGTTTATTGATTACGTTGCACAAAATGATGTACAAGACCATATATTAATGCCGCTAAATCCCTTTGGATTACTTGAATCTCTTGATGTTTAACATTTTGTAATATTTATATAATAAATTGTTATGTGTATTACTCGACCCCAATAACTCCTGTCAATTTTGATGTTTTGTATGATTTCTTATCCTGTAATACTTCTTTGGTTATATTCTTATAAAAAAAAGGTATTTTTTTTCAAAACGTGTTGCTAAAATTGAGTCAAGAACTTGAGTAACTTCATTCAGACAGTATACACACTTTACAGTAGAAAACGGAATAAAAATTTAGTTGTCTATATTTCTTCAGCATAAACCTCCTTTAGTATGTTCTTAGGAAGTGTGCTTCCAAAAATCATTGGACGCATGTGCTGTAAAGGTAAAAGGTGTGCCAAGTACCACATTTACAGAGTCTGATGTATTAAATGCACATGCAGATCTGCCCCAAGGTTTGTAATTGTTATTTCTGCTTATGCTGTACTGTTGGTTTATTGCTCTATTTGACAAAAATGTTGCCCCTAGATAGCTTTTATTGATGATTAAACAATGTAGGGAAAGCATATCATCCAATCTGCCTTAATAAATCAGAATCTTGTACATAAATGGATTTATGCAGTAATGTTTGTTCTGTTTACTATTGATGTTTTCAGGTTGTTCAAACAGATGAAACAGTGAGGAAACCAGATCCTATTCCAATAAGCAGTGAGGATGAAAGGAATGCTGTACTCCAGCTGGAGACTGCTATATTGGCCAATGAAGCTAAAAAAGGCGAGTATTAATTATTAGATATTTATATCCCATCTCTTTAGCTCAAATAAAACCACTAGCTCAAATAGAAACACTCAAGTCAGTGAATATAAACATTAAAGAACATAAGCACATTAAATTCGCAACAAATTGAAAAGATAGCAAACAAACAGAAAATGTAAGTTCAGGAGACCAAGAGGTATAAGAAAAAGAAAAACAGCCAGCAAAAGAAAATAAATCACAACTTAGGCCAAACATGTGCTGAAGCAAAAATAAACTCTTAGGTGATGGCAGAATGTTACTGTATCAGAGAGGGCAGTGTGGATCTCTCGAGGAGAAGCGTTCTAGAGAGTAGGCCCTCCCATCAACCACACCTCAGATGGTGGTAGAACAGCAAATGGGCCTTTCCCAAAGACCTTAGTGGACAGGCAGGTTCATATAGGATGAGGCCATCCCTTGGGTATCTTGGTCACATGCTGTTAGGAGTTTTCCCCAGGTAGCATGCCATCACGTGGGTAACAGCGCCATCTAGCGTCCGAAGGCAAGAATGTATTGAAGTCAAGACCAGGGGCATCAAGCCCCGCCCACTCCAGTTCATTCTTGCCTTCGTCCAAGGCAGTTATATCCATGCTGAGTTAAGGTGTGTGAATGTTGTGCGTGAGAGAGTGTGGGACTGGGTTGTGCTTGCGAGTTTGTGCTTCCGCTTTTGCCTCCCCTCTCTTTCACTGTTCTTATTCTGATATAGTTGGGGGTTTTGTTTTGGTCTTCCCCATTTTTTCACACCCTACCTTTTCCTCACCTTTTCTTTGTTCTGGGGGCAGCGGTAGCTGCCGTTTCCCCTCAGGTGGAGTCGTTTCTTCGTCTGCTGAGCCCGCTCCGACAGTTTCCTTTCTTCCCAGGTGTGGCGGCTTTGTGATTTTTTTTGGCTGCTAGGAGCTCGCGTTGCGGCTGTTTTTATTGCAACCTTTGCTGGCGGCTTCCTTCTATTACGAGCCCGCTGCAAAGCCTGTTCTTGCCGCCAGCTTCCTTTTTACCTAGGCGGCGGCGGCTTTGTATTTTTTGGCTGCTAGGAGCTCGAGTTTTAGAGGTAATAAACAGCCCTTTAATAGTGCCTGGAAACAAATGAGCATGGGCAACCAGTGAAGGTGGGTATAGAAAAGTTTCATGCTCCAAGAAACTAACCCTTATCAACAGTCTAACTGCGCACGCTGAACTAGCTGCAGATTCCAGATGGTTTTTGAAGGTAGCTGCATGTAGAGCACATGGCAGTAGTCAAACCTTGATGCAATTAGAGCATGTGTGGCTGTGGCCTAATGTGTCTTGCCCAGGAATGGGTACTGTTCACACAGGACTCAAAGCTGGACAAAAGTACTCCTGGTCACAGCTTACTCCTGAGAATCCAGGAGCAAGACCAAGTAAAGAAGCCCTCCCAAACTCTGAACCTGGTTTCTCCTGGAGAGTGCTAAACCTGTCTAAAACAGACCAAACATGAATGAGTAGATGTTTTATGCTATGTTTATATTAATAGATTGATCTATCCAAACAGTTCAGGATGAGTAAGACTTAAACTATTTTCCTTTTTATTTATTACATTTGTAAACTGCCCATCCAAACAAATTCTCTGGGTGGTTTACTTAACAATCAAATATGAGGGGGAACTTCTACAAGAAAAGCCAAGGAATCTCATCCCTTCATACACTGTGGTATTGTAGCTTTCGTTACAACACACTCTCTTCCTCATACTGTTTATAAAGAGTTGTTAAAAGCTCCAATCAAATATTTTAATAGCCATGAAGCTCACTGGGTGACCTTGGGCCAGTCACTGCCTCTCAGCCTCATGAAAACCCTATTCATAGGGTCACCATAAGTCGGAATCGACTTGAAGGCAGTACATTTACATTAATGTAATAATAGCCTCAGCGAAGCTCCTTTATCTCTTTCATTTTAAAATCAGCCCTTCCCTTGCTTTTTCAAGAAATGAGGGTTCTATCCCTTCCTTATCCATCCACTGATTCCCCATTGATTTTTACCCTCTTTCCAGCCCCAGTATTATGATGAGTTAATGAAATAGTCAAGAAATCTACTCACAACTTCCCTAAAGAAGATGAAAAGAAGCTTTTCAGTAAAATGAACTAAAGACACCAGGAATTCCCAAACAATAAATGGCTTTGTTTTTGAACAGATGACTTACAAATGAAGGAACTTTCTTTTGAAAAGGATGATGACACTAATGGGCACATAGATTTTATAACAGCAGCTTCAAATTTGCGAGCCAAAATGTATAACATTGACCCAGCAGATAGACTCAAAACAAAACGGATTGCTGGAAAGATTATCCCTGCCATTGCAACTTCTACAGCAGCTGTCTCTGGTTTGGTGAGTGAGTGAGGGTGCATTTTTCCTTACTTGAACTTAAAAGTACTGTGAATGCTAGCTCCTCTGTTAGATCTGTATTCGCCAAAGGTGGATAGGCAGAAGGTGCTTCTGTTCCTGTTAGTAAAAATCCTTTAACTTGCCACGGGACAAGGATGCAGTCCCATTTTAATTCTTGGCCTTAATATTCCTCTGGTGGAGATAGTGTGCTCACTGGGGTTATGTTAAGGTATGTTGGGGTAAGGGACAGACAATATCTTATAGTCTGGAATGAACTCTGAAACATCCACATGTCCATGTTACTATAGTAAAATGCTCAATAGCCTCTACTGAGGCTTTTCACGTTTATATAATTAAACAAAAAAGAAAATGGAATAAATACCCTTCTAGCTAAGGACCTGAACAACAACCAGAATGCACAACACTTTGCTGTGACAGATTAGAAATATTATTAAACATCTGTGCAGTTTATCATGATTTGCACACTTCTGGAATAAGGCAGGCAACATTGCTTTTCCACGCTGCCAGAAATGCACCTTTTTTTATTCATGTAATTTGGGGCAGCTGAGCAAATGCTCCACTGACTACTGTTGATGGTCTGCTGCAGTCTTACTCTATATTATTATTTTCTATGTTTGAGCTGATGTTTTAGCTATTTACGGTGTTTTATGGTCTTATAATGTGTTAAGATGCAACCTGCCTTAGAATCTGTCACCTGAATTTTTATGCAGAAGTGGCTTTTGGTAGGAGTTTCATCATGTGTGAGGTGGCCTTTTAACACACAAAAGAAACCAGCTGGAAATACAACACTTGTGTCCTCATGACAGGAGAACTACCAATATTTACTACAGTTTTTCCTGGGGATCACTATATTCCTTTGTAACTGTTAATGAACTAAAGAGTCTCCTGGGACAAACTGTAATGGTGCTTAAATTCATATTTTTCTACTATCCACAGACTGATTCCAAATAACTTGTTTCATGTTGCATATTGTACAGATCAGAATATGCTACAACTGCTTCCGATATGTGAAAAGTTTTCTAGCTCTTACATTTCTTTCCCAGGTTGCTTTGGAATTGATCAAAATTGTGGGTGGTTACCCTTTTCAAGCGTATAAGAATTGCTTTTTCAACTTGGCCATTCCAATAATTGTCTTCACAGAAGCAGCTGAAGTGAGAAAAACAGAAATAAGGTAAATAGCATGAATGAATCATTTTTCAAAATGAGGTGTATTCCAGGTAGCTAATGTCAAATTTAGTGCTCCAAGAAAATCCAAACCCTAAAATATATATTTGCAGTAAAACTAATTAACTGGAAAAATGTAAGAAATGCTCACACGCTGTGTTAACTGATTTCTTATAAATCTGACTCATTATCCTGAGGTGGCAGATTGAGGCAGTTGTTGCACTATAGGCAGGGTCAAGTTGCTAGGATACCAACTGCTACCCCCAAGAGTGGGAATTTACAGGCAAGCAACGTTTCCTCCCCTTTGGTATGCTTGGTTACCAACTTGCTTACATTTTAAATTTGTATTTATATTAAGTGGTTGACAATGTGTTGCAGCAATATGTCTTGGATAAAAAAAGTATGTTACGTTCTTATTCTGCAATAGAAATGGGATATCTTTTACAATCTGGGATCGATGGACTGTTTACGGGAAAGATGATTTCACACTCTTGGACTTCATAAATGCTGTCAAAGTAAGATATTTGTTTTAAATACGCAGTAGGGACATCTGGAATACAGTGTTGCTCTTTCATATTCTATCAGATTGCAGTGTGGTGTAGAGACCATAATTTTCAAAAGCTGTAATCCATCCTGTCAATGGAGGTTTGTGTTCACTAGTATATTGGGAAAACACATGAGCATACTGTCAAGCAGTGGTGGGCAGACTTCGGGCTTGTTAGGTATACTTTTTTTTTAGAACATCTCAATCTATGAACCATAGCCAGGGGCAAAAGGCTTATGGTTGGAATTAAAGATCAGGTTCCTCTGAGCACATTCTGAGCCTAGGAATTTATCAGTACCAGAACTTGAACTGAGCTTACAGCCCTTTCACACAAAAGTCTACTCCTAGTTAGTGTTTTTTCATTTGAGCAATTTAGGTGGGCAAAGTCATTTTTGTTACTATTCCTAGGCAATTGGGAGTTGGAAACCTTTGCCAATCTGCTGAAACTCACCCAGAGATCTAAGAGTACCTCCTGATCTATTTCTGCCTGTCGCTGCTGTAAAGTGTATGCAAATGTTAAAAAAAATCTTACTGGATCAAGATTTCTCCTAAATTTCTAATTAATTCACTTACTGTGTGGTTCACTTCCAACTTGTTGCATATATGTATTACAGGAGAAATATGGAATTGAGCCAACTATGGTGGTTCAGGGAGTTAAAATGCTGTATGTTCCTGTAATGCCTGGGCATGTCAAAAGATTAAAGCTGACGTAAGTATTAACTAAATAATAAAGCTGAGAATGGTATGCAGTATGTTAGTTCACAAATAACACGATTCTTCCCATATGCATACTATGCCAGCTTGTTGATTGAGAATCAGATTCTGAATGGCAGATGTTTTCCAATTCACCAATCTGGTGTTTTGAGGAGTAGTACCTTAAGACTCTCAAATGTTTTCCTGGCATGGCAGTTACAGCATGCCCCCTTATTTTTTGCTAGTCAGATTTCATTGCCATATCTCCCTCTCCGTACATACTGAATCTCATCATCTTATCCTTCCCAGTTGCATCACTTGCCCAAACACATAACAAAAACAGAACAAAGCAAAAACAGATAACTTAATTAAGAAAACTTAATTAATTAACCCAAGCAGGCACCCTTTTCTAGCCCCACAATTCACAAAAATATATACATGTTTAAAAACAGAAATCTCTTAGGAATACAGATCTGCTTCCTTGTTGTGAGGCTGGTCTAGGAAGCATGGAGCCCTTCCTCGGTAGAGAAATCATTGAGCAAAATGCAGCATTTCCTTCCATATGGGAATGGTAATCCAAAAGGATTAAGAAAGCTCTCTCATCTCTCTCGTAGAACTGCTCTATCTTTGTATTTATCTTTTAATTAACACCTTTCAGAATTGACCTTAGTATATCCCTATACACCCATGTTTTCTTATAATGGTGGACTTGCCTGATCCAGAATTTGTTGCATCTTTAAAAATGCTCTTTGGGGATTCTAATTTGAATTTGTTTTTGGTCCTTCAGAAAAGTTTGGTTTATTTATGATATATTGCTTCTACTTAATATTTGAATCCTATTTTGTAGGATGCAAAAACTTGTGAAACCAGCAGCAAATAAGAAATATGTGGACCTCACAGTGTCATTTGCTCCAGAAACAGATGGTGAAGAAGATTTGCCAGGACCACCAGTGAGATACTATTTTGCTCATGAAAATAACTGATGCAGGTGCACTGTTTACAGTATAACAGGACCACATGAAAGGAGTGTGGCACACCATCCTTTTATTATTTTTAAGTGGTACTATATACTTGGTGAAGCCTTAATTCAGAAACAAACAGTGGAAGCTGGTGAGATGTACTGTGGAGCTCTATAGCAAATTGGATTTACAATTTACTTGTATGTAGCATTTTCATAGGTATCTATACCTAAGGAGGACTTGAAGCTTGCTGGAAAGGATGGTTCTTTTTGAAGAAAACTTACTTATTAATAACTGCAGGAAGATCAGAATTGCAAATATAAAATCTGATTGCAGACATTGAGCATTAAAAGAGGTGGCAATTGAGATCTGGAGAAACTGCCAATTATATCACCATAAAACTGATTTTTTCTTTTGTTTTTTTTCCTACTGCATCTTGGCCCCTAAGCCAGTTCATCCTGGTGATGTTCCATTACAATAACATGACTTTTCTTTGTTATTGTTCCCTTCTGAAGCAGATAAACACTTGTAATTTGCTTTGGAAAAGATTCACAGTGAGAGGAAGCTAAGCTCTTGTAAAGTGATTTCTGTTTTTCCAAAAAAGTTTCTGTCTTTCCTTCTATACCAGAAGTGACACAGCATGAAGAAAATGCAGGGCTGTTTTAGGCACATGTTTATAACAATGTAGGCTGTCAGGACTGGTTTGCTTGTTCATACTGTTTTAAAGAAGCTGGGTGATTCAGGCTGTGTAAGAGTCTGACTGACACCTTGATCTGAATTGAAAATACAAGTGAGGAGCTTTTAGCTGGAGCATGTTAACTGTCACATCCTTCAGACAGCTTTGAACTTTGTGATGTTTACCTGACAGTCACATATTAGCCATGTACGGCCAAACTGAACACTTGGTGGTAAACCCCATATTTTCTAAACCTCTGGCCCAATCATACATATAAAGGGATGGGTCCTATTTAAATAGCAAAAGGAATATATGATGGAGTGCATCCATCTCCGTCCTCTGTTTTTCTTCCTGCAGGCTACTCACCCCAAGCATTTACATTGAACCAAGCTCACTTGCTGTATTGGTGCTTGGCTCAGGAGAAAAGCATCTGACGGCATAGACTTACAAAGTTAAGCTGGTGAGAAGAGGGTTTTGCAGTCTTTGCTCACACCTCTTTTGTTGTGAAAATTGGACCCCCACACCATGTCCCATTCTTCTTATGGAATAGGGCAGATTCAAACACACAGTTTACATGTCCAAGAAACTGAATTACACCATCATTGCTATTGTTCTGCAACTGGTGCTGTTGGGTTGAATATAAGGCTCCTGGCAGCTTTTTGAAGGTTTTGCAGACACTGGCCATAACCCAACATGGACCTTGACATGCTTAAGCCCAGATCAAGAGCATTAAATGTAATCAGTTCTATGTTGGGATGTCTATTCTTTTAAAACAACCCCCCCCCAATATTGTAGTTCTGTTAGGCATGTGAGTACAAATATCATGATTCAGTTTAAATGTCTAATTACAAAACAACTTAGACATTTAAATAGTCCAGTATAAAGTATACTAGGAGGCAAACAGAGAAACCACTTTGGCCATAGCAGTTTGCGTGAAATAATGGTGCGCTACAGAAATATAATTGGTCCACTTTTTGTTTCCTCATGTATGTAGTATTGGATGGGTAGCTGTTGCTTTATTATATTTTCTTCCCCTTCCTGCTTTACAGAGCAATTCAAGTCATGAAAGCTGGTGGGAGAGGGGGCAGTGGAGGAGAAGCCGGCGGGAAGCTCCACAGCATCCACTTGCTATTTGGGAGCTGCCAGGCTGGTCGAGTGCTGGCTTGATCAGGAGCCACATGCAGAACCCAGAAGGTGAAAGCTGGCTGCTGCGAATACCCCTACTGGGGAGTAAGCACTCCTCATTGACAGGCATTGAAATAAGTTTACTCTGCCAGCCTATTGCCCAGTGGAAATACTGCTGGGATTGGGACCCACAGAAGCGCTCTGAAGGGAGGTTGGATGCCGCAGAAGTCCCCCCTCCTGGCTGCTCCTCTGCCATGCTCCCAAATGCCCTGTTTTCAGGGCTTGTGCCCGCTGTCCTTTGGGGCTTCTATTAGCTGTCCATCCCTGGCTGAGCCAGTAGGGTTCCAGCAGTGCCGCGGCTCAACTGAGACAAGTGGTTTCTGTCAGTGGAGCCCGGCAGAGCTGGGAGCCTGCTGCATTCAACTCCCCCCAGCCCGGCGCAAATACAACTTGAATTGTACCCTTACTAGAGAAGTCAAATCCACATTCAATATGTTTAGTTCTTTAAAAACAACACCACCAGAAGTCTACAATGGCTTCCAACTACGTTCCTTCATCATACCTGGTTATATCAATATTTTTTTGACATTACGACTACAGTTTTTGTTTTCTTATTTCTGTAGGCACATGAGCACCAAATGCGTACTTATTCTGTGAAATAGAAAATTATTCCAATATTTGGGAATTACTCTTAAAATAAAGTAACTACACAGAAGTATTGCATTTTTTTAAATATACAGGTTACATTTTATAATTTGTTATAGTTTAATGGATTTGATATAACAACTGGATGGTTAATTTAACAAAAAATACTTTTAAAGCCAATGGGGGTTGCAGGGAGGATAGATGCCCTGTGATAGGAGGAGGAGGAGGAGGGGCTCTGAAGTCTCTGTGTATATTGCCATAGTGGCAATAGAGGTATATATTTCAAATACAACCTTTCATCTTTTTGTTTTAGACAAGGCAAAGTACTGTGAACTCAAAAAGCTATATAGGATGAGTAGAAATAAAACAAGGAATTGCTGTCATGAAATTCCAGTGGAATATAATGAGTGTTTTTTTAAATAGTCTGGATGTGATCACTTCTTGTGCTAACATTTTTTTAAAAAAAATTGACTAGGGGTGTGTTACTAATCAGTGTTCAAAAGTAAAAACTAGACTGTCTTTGCATTTGCAAAATTGCATTTGATGTCATACATCAGTAGGCTTGAAACTCGAAGAACCTTTTCCAGCAAGTCTTCCTTGCAGATCTTAAGTATACAAAATTAGAGAACAGGTAGCAGAGTCAACACACAAATGCTCCTACGTGTTTTGAAGCCCCTTAGTCTACCTTGAGGATTACTCTGCTCACATAAGTGATCTCAAATAAAGAATGGTTTGTTTAAAGAAATATATATGTAGACTCTATACTTCCACATTTTGTGTTATCTATGAATTTATTTCAATACATTTTGAAGTGGGAGTGGGTTTTGTGTACACAAAATATGATGTACAGTCAAAGCAGTTATGAAAACTGCTTTTTGTCTTTTTCATATTAAATAATTTGAAAACATATCATCAAAATGTGCACAGCTTTGTCAGTAGCTCACAGTGGGGTATGTTGCAATATGAAGTGTGTGGTTCATTGAAAATACATTTATTATCAACAGTACATGCCAAAAACTGGGCATGTCATTCTATGAAGATGTGTGAAACTGAGATCATGCCCTGGTATTACAACATATATTCACGCCTTCACAGGGTAATTCTATACCCAAAAAAATCTAAAGCAGCTGGGCAGAAATAGTATAGTATTCCAGCAGTTCTTGTACCCTTTATGGGGTGTGTGTGTGTGAATTATACAAGCATGCTTTGAA
Organism: Rhineura floridana; assembly: GCF_030035675.1. Lineage (NCBI taxonomy): Eukaryota > Metazoa > Chordata > Lepidosauria > Squamata > Rhineuridae > Rhineura > Rhineura floridana. The sequence goes on from NC_084490.1 coordinate 62,113,420, forward strand.
TTCTGGGCCTTGGGAGGTCTCAAGGGAAGTATTGTCATTTATTTCTAGGACTGTGCTTGGACCTTGTATGTGGGGAAGGCAGTGGAGGCTGATCCGTTAGAGCAAATGGGGCACTAGCCCACTAACCTTCACTCTGACTTACCCGTCTTCTTTCTTACAACCAGGCAGGAAGTGGTGCCATCTGTTATTGGTCTTCCTGCCTTCTGTTCTATCAGTCCCATTGGTCATCCTCCAGCATGGGAGAGGGGTGTATTTAAACTAGGTAGAGTAAAAATCACTGTGCTGTTCCTGCAGTCACAATGTTTTTGGTGTCTTAGTTAGGATAGTATGGGAAAATTACCAGTGAGAGATAGTAAATGAGGATGTGGCCAGGAATGCTCTTCACAGGTGTGAGAAAACTTTGGCCCCTCCACATGTTGCTGAACTACAACTTACAGCATCCCTTGCCATTGGTCATACTTGCTGGGGCTGATGGGAGTTGGAGTTCAGTATCATCTGGAGGGCCAGAGGTTCTCACCTGCTATACAAGTTGGTGTTACAGAAGTTCTTTCCTTTATAATTCTTGCACTATTGACTGCTGTGGGTTTACTTCTGTGTTTTGCTGGTATTGGACCAGCTACCAGTGTAACAAAGCCATTTAAAAAAAACTTTTAGAAGTATCCTTTTTCTCTGGAGGTGCTAAGAGCAAGTCAGTCACATCTGGAATAGCACCTCTTAGCTACAGGCACAGCTGCTAGGATACCAAGGGAAGGGGCTACCCAACTTCTGCCAGGCAAGTAGGTAAGTCTTCTTAGAGCTCATAGTTGAGCTGTCACACACACACTCCATGATTTATTGTGCTTCCTGCCAAGGGAGAAAAAGGTAACCTATCTGCCACTTTGAGCTGAAGCTGTTTTGTTTCCCAGCATGGGAGGAGAAAGCCATCTTGATAACTGGCTTGTGCTTCTGGGACATATTGTTCATATCATAATTTTTGAGCGATGAGAGACATACATATACAACCTGAGCTAAGATTGAATGGTTCCCAGCATTAATACTCCAGATATTTATTTATTTATTTAAAAAGTTTATATCCCGCTTCAGTTCCAAGGAATTCTAAGTGGCAAACAATAGCATAATAAAACAACATAGTACAGTATAACATACCAAACAAGTTATAAAACATTATAAAAAATATACAATATATCACACATTACAATTCAAAAGCTAACCGAAATAAAAAGGTCTTAACATGGCGACGGAAGCTTCCGTTAGGTTCCTAGGGGAGTTCCCAAAGCTATAGCTTGGGATTCAACACAGAAAAAGCATTTTCAGTTAGTTCCTATGGCAACACGTCTGCTCTTGACCAAGTCTTTGGACATGCAAATAAGGTACTTGATGAACTTGACCAGACCCATTACCCTAACAGATGGGTTTGACCAGTTTAGCAGGTTCCTTCCACTAAAAATTCCATCCTTACAGCCACAGAATTATAGGCTTGGAGGGGACCAAAAGACAATCCATATCAACCCCCCAATCCTATAATAATATGTTCCTGAGCCATAGCATTGCAGGTAAGTGACAGCCAATTCCATGTGGGACACTGTGCTCTCTTCTCCCCCAGAGCATGGCTGAGAAGCATGTTATAGAGGAATATTCTATGTGACGGAGCTTAACACCTCTTCCTGAGCAGAACAAGAATCTAAATGGATAATATGCTATTGAGCATGTGCAGAGTTCCTTAGGAACATAAGAACAGCTTGTTGAATCAGGCTAGTGGGCCATCTAGTCCAGCATCCTGTTCACATATAGTGGCCAACCAGATGCCTGTGGGAAGCCTGCAACCAGGACCTGAGTGTAAGAGTACTTTCCCCTCCAGTTTCCAGCAACTGGTATTCAGTAGTGTACTGCCTTTGACTGTGGAGGCAGAGCACAGCCATCATGGTAGTAGCCATCATGGTGGTAATAGGAAAAAAATTGAGACCCCTGTTTGACTTTTTTCTGTTAATGGTCTTATAATTTGTTAAAATTAATTAAAAACCAGCTATATTCAGAGTAGCTGTAATCCTATTACTGACATTGCCCCTTCATCTTCTGCAGTTTAAAAGTTTAAAAAATGCATGGCTGATTTTTAATTTAAGAAATTTAACACTAGACTGATAATGCAGGCATGCTCAGAAAGAACCAACTGTCACGTGTGCTAGAAGCCAGACTAACAGCTGTTTGGCTTGGCTAATTGGGGCCACATCCACACCAGACATTTATTCCACTTTAAACAGTTATGGCTTCCCTCAAAGAATCCTAAGTAGTATAGTTTGTGAAGGGTGCTGAGAGTTGTTAGGAGGCTCCTATCCCCTCCTTCAGTGGCTAGAGTGGTTTAACAGTCAAATAATCAGCAAATAATCAAACCTATGCTACCCTCCTTTCCTCCTCTCCCTTCTCCCCCATGGTCCGTTTCACCTATCCTAAGTACTATTGCATGAGAGTAAATCCCATTGAACTCAAGCATGCAAATAGTCAGACCTGCCTTTCCCCTCCCTCCCTCCCTCCTCGCAGCCGCTTTTGTCCTCCTCCCCTGTGGTAAGTTTCACCTATCCTGAGCATGGGAGTAAATTCCACTGAACTCAAAAAGCATGCAAATGATGAAACCTGTTCCCCTGCTGCTGCCTGCTCCCATCCCCCTCCTCCTCTCTGCCCTTCATCCATCCTTCTGTCCCCCTCCTGCCTGCTCCCTCCCCCCTCCTCCCTTATGCCCTTCCTCTCTGGTGGTCAGTTTCACCTATCCTAAGCCTGATTGCAGGGGAGTAAATCTTATTAACTCAATAAGAATGCAAATGATTAATCCATTATCAGCAAACTTGCATAGGAACCCATTTCTTACACCTGGATTAAAAAGCAGAAAAATTAATGAATGATACTTGATAAATCCAGGGTTTTCTCCTTGTAGAGACTGGGCAACAGTGTTTAATCTCTCCCCCCCCTTCCTCCCCCCCCCCATAGCCAGCATAGGAGTTTATTATTTATTTATTAAATTTATATCCTGACTTTACTCCCAGTAGGAGCTCACAGTGGCAAACAAAAACACACACTCTAAAACATCATAAAAACAGACTTTAAAATATATTAAAACATCTAAAAAAAACTTTTTAAAAAAGCTTTAAAAAATCTTAAAAACCACTTCTGACAGACTGGGATAAGGTCTCCACTTAAAAGACTTGTTGAAAGAGGAAGGTCTTCAGTAGGTGCCAAAAAGATAACAGAGATGGCGCCTGTCTAATATTTAAGGGGAGGGAATTCCAAAGGGTAGGTGCTGCTACACTAAAGGTCTGCTTCCTATGATGTGTGGAATGGACCACCTGATACGATGGTACCTCCTGCCCGCACCTGCAGAGCGCAATGATAGACTGGGCATATAAGGGGTGAGCGATCTTTCAGGTATCCTGGTCCCGAGCTGTATAGGGCTTTATACATCAAAACCAGAACCTTGAACTTAGCCGGGTAGCTAATAGATAGCCAGCGCAATTCTTTCAGCAGCAGGGTGACATATTGATGATACCTTGCCTCATTTTGTATCAGCTGCAGCTTTCGGAGTTAATGCTCTTTCTAATTCAGGTCTTTTTTTCTGTATGAAAAATATTCTGTAAAGCGTTTAGATATTTTAAAAAATTGCCCTTAAACTGTCAGTTCGGCCCATTATTCCTACATTGCAGGTCTGGGGAGGGGGCAATGCGATTTGACAGCCTTGCACTGCAGCCACCCGCTAATGTTGCAAGTTAGAGTTGGGGCTGAGGCTGGTTTGGATTCGCAGCCAAACATCTTCGATACGAACTACTCCTCAGGTTGCCGGAAAAGGCCAGTCTCCTTAAATTACTCCCTCAGAGCTCTTTCGCGGCTCAGATCCCTTAGTTGCAAGGCACATGACTAGCCCTACTCTGATTTAGGAACATAGGAAGCCGCCTTATACGCAGTCAGACCATTGGTCCATCTAGCTCAGTACTGTTCACGCTGACAGGATTTCAGGCAGGGAGCCTTTCCCAGATCTACCCGAGGGACTGAGGATTGAACCGGGGACCTTCTGCATCAAAAGCAGATGCTGTGTCACTGAGCTATGGGCCTGTTCTTCCCCCGCCCCTCTGCCACGCTGCATTTCTGGCTGTCACGATAGAATGCTTTCTATGAGAGCTCCTGAGTAGATATACTTAAGACTTCCCCGTCAATTTTTTAAAATTCTTTTTAAAAATCTTAACTTTCATACAGAGGAAGTCCTAAGTTACAACAGAAACCGCTGTTTTTAGTGCTGTTTTGGGGTGGTGAAGACGTGCCGCTGTTCAATCACGGTCACGTTAAAATCCAAGCCTTTTCCTCTGTTGTCTATGGACACATTCCACTTCCGCCCCGGCGGCCAAAGTAAACCCACAAGTTAATCTTCTGCGCTGGTCTACTTCAAGTATAGCTTTTTAAAAAACTTCCGTTCTCCTTCTATCCTTTCCCTCCCCCTCCGCCTTTTTGTGACGCCAAGAGACTCCTGGCCAATGAAAGGCCTCCCCTACTGGTGCGCGTGCGCCGCGGGATAAAGCGACGTTTTCAAATATGGGAGGAGGGCCTTAGTCTCGCGCGTCTTTAGTTTTTGTTTGTCGTCGCAGCCTGCGACTTGAGGGACAACTGTATGGACTCTCTGGTAAGAAAAAAAGGGAGAGGGGGCGTCCCAGTGCCTCCTCAAGAATTTTGTAAGATAATGCGGGGGGGGGGAGGAGAATTATTCGGGTTTTTTTTAGCCCTAGTCCGTAGTTATATCTTCTCTTTGCTAGAAGGCAAGGCGTATTGACTTCCGTGGGACTTGTATCAAAGTCAAAACATGGTTAGGACTGGGCCTGCTAAGCTGTGAGAGGAGGTTGTTTTTTCCTACCTGAGGGTTGCATTCCTGTCTGGGCAACCTGGAGAGGAGGAGTACATGCCAGGGGTTGGTGGGGCCAGAAGCAAAAGTGGACAGAGTATATTTTACCTTTGTATAGTAGGCTACTTCCTATAGACTCCCAGACACCGCTGTCTATCTTCCGTTCAGGAGAGTAAGAGGCATGATCAGAGTTTGTTCTGCCCTGACAAATGCACAGGGGGGTGGTTTAGGGAGAGTCCCAGGGGCCAGATAGGGAGATCTGTGGGCTGCATTTAACTCCCCAGCCTGAGGTTTCCCATCTCTGCTCTTCGCTGCCGCCTCCAGTATGTTCCAGGGGAAGAGAGAAAACAAAAATCAAATATCATTCATATATTCCTGTTTTACAGCAGGGATCATACTCTGACTGAAGCCACCCACCCTGCCTTTGCTAAAGGTTTTTCTGTTAATTTACCTCTGTATTCTCTTAAATTGGCTACTTTGGTTAAAACAATAAAAGTTAATTTGCTGTAATCATCTGCCCTGAACTAGCTTCTGAAGGAAATATATTACTAAACTAATCTCTAACAGTTTCTTATTTTTTAATCTTGTGGATGACTAATAGAATGTCTTAATTTTCACTACAGATCAGGTTGTTCATGTTTCAAGTAAAATATCTCCAGCTCAAAACATGTTCAGTTGCATTTATTATAACAGGTTAGCTTTAGGAGGTTGAAAGGGAAACTGGTACACTCTTTTTAAATAGACATCTCCCTAAAAGCCAAAGCAGGAACAGTGGTGTAGCTAAAAGCAACCACACACAATATAGAGACAAGCAGCAGAAAATAGGGCGCATGCCTGATAAATGGAGTCTATCGATGTATATGTGATAGACATTTTGCTAATAATTCTATAATAAAAACTTGATCAGTTTTATTATCTGTTTTGTGTGTAGAAGTTGTTCTCTGGTATTTGGTGTTAGTTATTGTGCATTTGCATGCATATGCACTAGATTTAAGTTGTATCTCTTCCTGTGCCACCTTGCCGCACCTCACAGTTCCACTTCTACATGCTGGGAAGGGGTTTGAAACAGAAGACTTTTGGTATGTGTTCACACACTAACATTTTTTAAAAAAAGGCAAACTAGGGAAAGTGATTATAACAGACAGGAATTAGAAATGTCTGTGGTAAATAGGAATAGCCTAAATGTTTGCAGTTAGCCTGTTTACAGCTAGGTCTGCCTGCTACTTGCCTTCCATATTGCAGATAGTATAATCATGCTCACTATTGATAGGACATGCTGTGATCACAGTACAGACATGTGATTTATCCACATAACTTTCATTGTTTTAATGAGGATTGGGAAAGCAGGTCCATGTTGCTCTTTCTTTTAATTTATCTTCTGGCATTTTCAAATGTTAAAATGGATTTGACATGCAGTATGCACTGTATCAGAGGTGGGGAACCTCCGGCCTGCTAGTCAATCTTGCCCTGACAAGGGGTTCAATTTTGTGGTGTAGTGGTTAGAGTGTCAGACTAGGTCATAAGAACATAAGAGCCTGCTGGATCAGGCCAGTGGCCCATCTAGTCCAACATCCTGTTCTCACAGTGGCCAACCAGGTGCCTGGGGGAAGCCCACAAGCAGGACCTGAGTGCAAGAACACTCTCCCCTCCTGAGGCTTCCGGCAACTGGTTTTCAGAAGCATGGTGCCTCTGACTAGGGTGGCACAGCACAGCCATCACAGCTAGTAGCCATTGATAGCCCTGTCCTCCATGAATTTGTCTAATCTTCTTTTAAAGCCATCCAAGCTGGTGGCCATCACTGCATCTTGTGGGAGCAAATTCCATAGTTTAACTATGCACTGAGTAAAGAAGTACTTCCTTTTGTCTGTCCTGAATCTTCCAACATTCAGCTTCTTTGAATGTCCACGAGTTCTAGTATTATGAGAGAGGGAGAAAAACTTTTCTCTATCCACTTTCTCAATGCCATGCATAATTTTATACACTTCTATCATGTCTCCTCTCACCCGCCTTTTCTCTAAACTAAAAAGCCCCAAATGCTGCAACCTTTCCTCGTAAGGGAGTCGCTCCATCCCCTTGATCATTCTGGTTGCCCTCTTCTGAACCTTTTCCAACTCTATAATATCCTTTTTGAGAAGAGTCGACCAGAACTGTACACAGTATTCCAAATGCGGCCACACCATAGATTCATACAACGGCATTATGATATCGGCTGTTTTATTTTCAATACCTTTCCTATTGGTCTTAGGAGACCAGAGTTCAAATCCTCACTCATCCATGAGGCTCACTGGGTGACCTTGGGCCACGCACAGTCTCAGCCTAACCACCTTACAGGGGTGTTGTGGGGATGAAATGGAGAGGAATGAGAACCATGTATGCCACTTTGAGCTCTTTGGAGGACAGGTGGGATATAAATGTAATAATAAATTAAAAATAAAATAAGTTTGTCCACAAAGCTGTTTCCCCAAAAACCATGCACATCAGCTGATGTCACTCATGTCATCTGATGGGCATGAGGATGGGCTTAAATCCTGAGTTGGTTGTGAAGCCAAACTCAACAGGATTTAACCCCTGAACTCAACAGGATTCTAAAACAAAGGGGTTTTTGTTCTATTAGGAAAATTTGTTGGAGTCACAGTTAGGGGAAAAGTTAACTCTCCCCAGCTGTAAACACCCTCCCCCATTTCTTTCTGTACCACATTTAGGCTAATTTCAGCAGGGTGGTGGTGGTGGTGGAGTGATTGGAAATGTGTGGATGCCAGGGAAGGTCTCTGCAATTATATTTGTGCCCATAGGTGCTGCATTGGTGAGCCATGCATTAATTGTTCCTATAATTTTCTTTAAAAATCTCATTTATTTTTCCCCACCCCCATGCCTTGATGTATAATATCCTAGATATTATATTTAAATCCAATGTAAAATTTAAAAAATCTATTTAAATTTTAAATTTAATTTAAATTTTAAAAAATCTATTTTTCAAATTTGTTTAAAAAACACCACTGATTTTAATCTACCCTGATAAACTAGAAAGCGGACATTCTTACCTGGTTCTCTTCTCCAGATTAAATGTCGTTGAAAATTTAACCTATATTCAAAGTAAAGCAGCTGATTTAGCACAGATTATAATATACTCCAAAACATTTTGCAGCCTGAGGCAGAGCAGGAAATAACATTCCCATCCACAAGTTCAGTCAAGTTACACTGGCACCTGAGACAGAACTTTCTGCAAGTGCTTCTCCTTCCTGTAAATTAAAATACAACAATAATTAATGAAATAACAATTTGATGCCCTTTTATGAGCCCCTAGTTGCCAGAGGCAGCTGCCTGACTATATCTAATGATAGGGCAGGCCCTGTCGGTTGTCAAATGCAGGGCAGCTTTTATCAGTGAAGATTTAATTTTGCCTTTTTTATGATGATTTAAACCATCACTTCCTTATTGTTTGGTTATATTGTGAATTGTGTGTAGCCTTGTGTTGCCTTATGTGTTATATAGCATGGTAAGTATATAAATTGCTATAAAAATATTTCAATTTATTTTCCTTTTCAAGAAGCATCTTCATAATCATTTTTTGTGTCAACAGAATCACTTAAAAGATAAGTACAGATTGAGATACTGCTACAAAGAAGGGTAATTAACTTTTGTTTTTTAAAATTTGATTGTTTATTCTGTAAATTATCTGTAGATAATTTAGATAATTTTTCATTTAGTAAGGTTTGTCTTGAGTATGTGATAGGATCCAAAGAATTGTGAGATTAGTTCTACACACTCAAGAAATTTGGTATGTTTGAGCTTATATTTCTTGAACATATCCCCTCACCCTTAATAAATAGCAAACTTGTTTTTAAAACAAGGAGACTCCTAAAAATAATTTGTCATATGGCATGGAATGTCTGAATAAAAAGTTAAAAAATCTTATTGGGCATGCCTAAAGTAACTGGATCTCATCTGTAATCAGTACATATTATATTTAGTGTGGATTGCAGTGTTAGAAATCTGTATTTTTATTCAAACCTGTGCTCTGAGATTTTAGAGCTGTTTCATATCATCTATGATGAAAACAGCTTTACCCCAAAGTAGTGATTTTCTTAGTGTCCTCTGATACATGCATGGGGAAGCTCTCCTGTCTCCAAGAGTTGCCCCATTCATTGCAATCCAGGGACAGCTCCATAACTGCATTCCTTCTGTGGATAAGGAATTGCCCAGCTAGCTGATGCAAATGAGTATTCCTCTGTATATCAGGTGGGAAACCTGTTGCTGGCCTACAGTTCCCTGACTATGGCTATGCTGCCTGGGGCTGATAGGAGCTGGGAACAACATCAGGTCCCACTCCCTTGTAAATACTGGCTCCCTGTATGCATTGCTATTCTGATGTGGTTCTAGATGGCTCCTTTTGTTTCTTTTCTCACCTGTGTTTATGTTCTGGGCTTACATTACCTTGTCCTATTTTTCTATTTCCATGTGTTACATTTATAGTGACTCATACTTATGCCTGAAACTGTTACCTATAGTAATGATGACTTTCAGTTTTAAGTTAAAGGTTTTTTGCTCCTCAGAGAAATACAGGAGAGAAAGTAGACTGGGTGTAACTCTCAGTAATTGTTAGAGACACAGCTGCAGGAGATTATCTGCTAGCACCTAGCGTAATAAATGAGGACTAGAGATAGCAGGCTGTGTGGGGGTAAGGAGAAAGGAATTTGATGTGTGTGCTGGTGAACAAGCAAGTGAGTGAACTGAACTCTTACCATAGGACCTATTTGTGCTGCAAGCAAATAAAGTCCTTCTTACTTGAAGCTCTACGTTGTATGACTGGCTATTATTCTGTTCTACCCGCTGACTGTGCAAACACGCTAACAGAAACTTCACATTTTCTATAGGGAACAAAAGTACAGAAATGTGCTGTGCATCTCTCTTCCAGAATTGTATGATGAGGTGGTCTTTACTGGTAACGGTTGAACTAGCATCACAGCATGTGTGCCCCCAAGCAGCTTGCAAGAAGTTTATGCAGTATGTTAGGGGAGGGGAAGTCGGGGAGGGGGGGAAGAGGATAAAGATTTTGAGATGGGATTGTGATGAAGCCAATTTCTAAGTTCATGGAGTGGCCAGACAGAATTTAAATAGTCAGGTTTTGACATGCCATGCGACAGAGTGCAAATAGGTTCTGGTATTGAAAAAGAACAATGGCTAGAAAGAGGATAATGAGAGATTCAGTCATTAAGGTGCTTATGCCTTTCTGAGGTGCTTGCTTTTTTGTGGGGAAACCAGCTGACCAGCAAAGTGCATGTGTGTTAAGATCAGCAGTCAACACCCTGCTGCAGCTATCACTTATCCCTCTTAACAAGAGAGGTACTTTTTCTGTGATAGTGCCCCAATCGTAAAATGCTCTCCCTTGGAAAGTTCACTTGGCAGCAACTTTAACATTTTTTTAATGCTAGGCCAAGGCATTTTTTATTCAACAAGACATTTTAAACATATTGACAGTCATACACTCACTTTTAACTGGGTTTTGATTTAATGAATCTGTTTGTTGTATGTTTAAAACTTAAAAAACCCAACTAGGAATATTTAGATGTACAGTAATATAAGGTATTAATTAAATATACAAGGAAGCAAATTTGCAGGAATCTGTGAAAACTGCATCATCTCCTTGCATGGATATCAGCAGTGGGTTGTATGAAAAACTGCGGGTGTTGACACAGTCTTTCTTTCTCCACTTCCCCTCCCCACATCCTTCTAGAATCTCTAACTGCTGCTAGATAGTCTTTTCTGGCATGGATGTGTTGGACAGGAGTAGATAGTTTGTCTGAATCCAGGGCTGCACGTCCATTTTCTGAATACGGTTCAGTTATTGCATGTCCCCATCATGAAATCAAGACACTGTAGTTTGGGCTTAAAACTCTGTCTTATGGAAAGCAGCTTATCACTTTTTATTCAGATAATATTATTGACTAAGTTTTCGAGTGCACTCCTGATAAGGCAATATTTGCAGATTGGAATAATTTTTGAAGTGGCTCATTTCATTTGCCTTTTCCCCCCCTGCCAGACAAGGTGATATACAACAAGGAGAAAATGTATTGAAATATATACAGGATTGCTTTGAAAGTAAGTTCTCAATAGTTTACAATGCAATATACAATAAATGTGATTTACTTTGATGAAGTAGAGGGATCATGATTCCACAAATTACAGCTTTGACTGGTAGTGAACCATTATTTTCTGCTAGCCAGCTACACGGTGGAATCATCGGAGGCCCGCTGTAATCAGTTTGCCGATCACTTCCAGAATAAGATCTCATGTATCCGCCGGGACCTAGACTCTCAAGTTATAGCAGTTGATCCTAGTGAGATGTCCGGAGCACGGTCTTGTCCTGTTTTGTTGGATGAGCTCCAGTTGGTTCAACTTGAGGACGTGGACAAGGTGCTTGGACAGGTACGTGCAACCACTTCAGTACTGGATCCTTGCCCCTCCTGGCTGATAAAAACTAGCAGGAATGGAACAGCTACCTGGGCCAAGGAATGGATAAATGCCTCTTTACGAGAGGGAGTGGTCCCAGGCTGTCTGAAAGAGGCAGTGGTGAGACCACTCCTGAAAAAGCCTTCCTTGGACCCAGACAATTTTAACAGCTACAGGCCAGTGGCGAATGTTCCATTCCTGGGCAAGGTCTTAGAACGAATGGTTGCTGGCCAGCTCCAGGCGCTATTGGATGAAACCGATTATCTAGATCCATTTCAATCAGGTTTTAGGCCCGGTTTTGGCACTGAGACAGCCTTGGTCGCCCTGTACGATGACCTATGTCGGGAGAGAGACAGAGGGAGTGTAACTCTGTTGATTCTCCTTGATCTCTCAGCGGCTTTTGATACCATCGACCATGGTATCCTTCTGGAGAGGCTCACGGAGTTGGGAGTTGGAGGTACTGCTTGGCAGTGGTTCCGCTCCTACTTGGCGGGTCGTCTCCAGAAGGTAGTGCTTGGGGAACATTGCTCGACACCGCGGGTTCTCCAATATGGGGTCCCGCAGGGGTCAGTTTTGTCCCCCTTGCTTTTCAATATCTACATGAAGCCCTTGGGAGAGGTCATCAGGAGTTTTGGAGTGCGTTGTCATCAGTATGCTGATGACACGCAGCTCTACTTCTCCTTTTCATCTTCAGGTGAGGCTGTTGATGTGCTGAACCGTTGCCTGGCCGTGACAATGGATTGGATGAGAGTTAACAAACTGAAGCTCAATCCAGACAAGACTGAGATGCTGTTGGTGGACGGGTTCTCTGATCGGATGGTGGATATATACCCTGTCCTGGACGGGGTTACACTCCCCCTAAAGGACCGGGTTCGTAGTCTGGGAGTCTCTTTAGACTCTTCCCTCTCACTTGAGGCTCAAGTAGCCTCGGTGGTTAGGAATGCGTTCTACCAACTTCGGTTGGTGGCCCAGCTACGTTCCTATTTTGAGTAAAGAGGACCTTACAGCAGTGGTACATGCTCTGGTAATCTCACGTTTGGATTACTGTAATGCGCTTTACGTAGGGCTACCTTGGAAGACAGTTCGGAGGCTACAGCTAGTGCAAAATGCGGCGGCCAGATTGCTGACAAGGACCAAGCGGTCCGAGCATATAACACCTGTTCTGGCCCTCCTGCACTGGTTGCCAATATGTTTCCGGGCCAGATTCAAAGTGTTGGTATTGACCTATAAAGCCTTATACGGTGTGGGACCACGATACCTTGCGGAACGCCTCTTCCGATATGAACCGGCCTGTACACTACGTTCTGCTACGAAGGCCCTCCTCCGGGTTCCAACTCACAGGGAGGCCCGGAGGGTAGTGACGAGATCTAGGGCCTTCTCAGTGGTGGCCCCTGAACTATGGAACAGTCTCCCCGAGGAAGTACGCCTGGCGCCGACTCTGCTCTCTTTTCGGCGCCAGGTCAAAACCTTCCTATTCTCTGAAGCATTTTAAGTTAAATTGATTTACTTTTAAAAATGTTATTGTATTGGATTTTTGATTGTATTGTTTAGTATTATTTTGTTATTTATTGTATTTTTATGCTATTTTATGTTCACCGCCCAGAGAGCTATTGCTAGTCGGGCGGTATATAAATCTAATAAATAAATGAATAAAGTCCAATTCCACTGCAATACTACCTGCCACAGTTTCTATACCAATCAGACCCTGAAGTCAGAACCGTGAGCCAAATCTAAGGTGGATAAAAATCAATGATTTAAAAGAAATTAAAAATTGGATTTCTTTTAAATCGGATTTTTAAATAATTTAATCAGATTTCAAAATTTTCTAGGTCTGACAACATGGCAAGCTGTCTTTAACTAAAAAAGAATGCTTCCAAACTCTTGTTCTGAGTTGTGTGAGATAAGGAGTGTAGGTTTGTTCATGTTGTACTATACAAGTTTAGTGTGATGTCTGAATACAGCCTATGATACTAAATTGAGCAAAATAAACACAAATCAGAAAAAGTACCCAACTGAGTAGACAGTTGTAGGATTGATCTGCATGTTGTGAATTAGAATCTCTCCACTACACATCTAGATTTAATCATTTGTGTCGCATGCCTCAGCAAATTTATTAAGGACACAGCCATCAAGAAGTACACTTTATTCCCCTGACAACTTATGTCTGTCCATTTTCTGTGTCAAGCATGAAGGCAGCTCCTGGCAGTGAAGCATGCTTGAAAAGGGAATGGTGGACAAGCAAGCATGGGTGTTGCAAAACATTCCATTTCCTAGCTCCCCCACTAGGTGGTGCTGGGCAAAGGGGCATAGCCTCCCTTCAAACCCAATTTCTGGTTGTACCTATGCTGCAAAATGTCAATTTTTAAAGCTTCTGCCTGCCTCTTCCTGCTACTGCTGTTGCTGACAATATTAGACTAAGCAGTGCTTCTGAATTCTGTATGCCTACAAAACCCTCCATTTTAGTTCTTTCTCCTACCTCCACCTTTGTAGTGGTACCTCTTCCTCCTTTTATTGGGCAAACAGCAACACAATGCATGGGCTGCAAAAAACAGCTGCCTGCTCCTGTGCTAACAGCCGAGTCCTGTGAAGAATAAGATGTACCTAAACCCACTAAATCAGTGGGCTTGCCAAACTGTATGTTGAATTGTTCTGTAAGCCTCATGATACATAGTCATTTTGCTTCTGAGGAATCGTCAAATTTTTGCTGCCAGCAGATTGGCAGACACAGTTGCCACCCTGGGCTCCTTTGGGAAGAAGGGCAGGATATAAATGATGATGATGATAGTGGATCACTTAAAGGGATATTTAACTTAGAATAATTATGTCCCATCTCTCTAAAAGAGCATAGTAATGTGTACTATGTGCACTTAACAGCATATAGCTTTTTCATCTTTAGCTTGTGCCAAGGAATATACAGTCTACTCCCCAAGCACATCATGTTCCTCATCCACTGACTATGATCAAGTTCAGTCTCCAAGGAAAGAGGTAAGCTAGTTCTGTTAGTTCAGTATATTCAATCCTTTTGAGATTGTCCATGCATGTTGTGTAATTTAACCAATCCAGTCATGTTTGGTCAGCTGAAGTTGGTTTAGTTGAAAAAGTGGCCTTTTCTCTCTCTCTCTTAGTATCTGTTATGTTGCTGGTTTTAAAATATTGTTTCCTTTTGAACCTGTGTTACTCATACAAGGACAGTTGGTGTTTTTATTTAGCCCTTTTATTATTATTATTATTATTATTATTATTATTATTACCCTGCCCTATTTTCCAAACTGGAACTCAAGGCGGCTTCCAGATAAAAATACATGTAATTAAGAACATACAATAGTCTAAAATAAATAGGATTAAACTATTTGCAATATTAAAACCGTTCAAACATACACTTAATAAATCACCTCAGTTTAAGATAGTACAGTTAAACAATAACAACGCAGCACCCTCTTCAAGCCATGACCTTAGGAACCGTCAGCTCCAAAGGCCTGTTGGAATAAAAAAGTCTTTACCTGCCAATGGAAGGATTGCAAAGAGGGGGCCATTCTTGCCTCCCTAGGAAGGGAATTCCAGAGCCTAGGGGCAGCCACCGAAAAGGCCCTATTTTGCGTCCCCACTAAACGTACTTGTGTAGATGTGGGGATTGAGAGAAGGGCCTCTCCTAAGGATCTCAGGGCCCGGGCAGGCTCATATAGGGAGATACGGTCTGACAGATAGCCTGGATCTAAGCCGTATAGGACTTTATAGGTCATAACCAGCACTTTGAATTGTGTCCGGAAACAAACTGGCAGCCAGTGGAGCTGTATGATCCCTGTATCCAGCCCCAGTTAGCGTTCTGGCCGCAGCTCGTTGCACCAGCTGAAGTTTCCGAACAGTCTTCAGATGCAGCCCCACATAGAGCACATTACAGTAATCTAAACGGGATATAACCAAGGCATGTGTCACCGTGGCCAGATCAGACGGCTCAAGGAACGGGCGCAGTTGGCGCACTAATCTTAACTCTGCAAAAGCACTCCTGGCTACCGTAGAAACCTGGGCCTCCAAGTTTAAAGCTGAGTCCACGAGCACACCCAAACTGCAAACCTGCGTCTTCAGGGGGGGTGTAACCCCATCTAGCACAGGCTGAATCCCTATTCCCTGATTCGCCTTTCGACTGACCAGGAGCACCTCTGTCTTGTCTGGATTAAGCTTCAATTTGTTCACCCTCATCCAATCCACCACTGATGCCAGACACCGGTTTAGGACCACGACAGCTTTCTTGGAGTTAGGATGTTTCTGACCTCCTCCCATTTGATCTACTGGTCACATCTGAGAAAAAGTGACCAGTAGGCTGGGGCCCCTGCTACTTTTCAAAGAAAATTCCAGCCATTCTTTGTCTCTGTGAGTTTGTAACATTTTGAATGGGGGCTAATGAAGCTGAATCCAGATAAGGCAGGGGTACTATGGATGAGCTGTTGATCTAATGCCAGTATAGAAACTGTTATAAATGGGATTACACTTTCTTAAAGGTTAAGATTAAAGGTACTCTTAGATCCATCACTGCTTATGGATGCGCAAATAGTGTCTCTACTTTGGAGATGTGTGCTCAAGCAGCTGCCTTCCCACTTGGAAAGAGAGAATCTTACTCACTAATAGGCAAAAACCTTGTAGTTTAAGAATGTACCTGTAGCCAACAGATATTTCTATGAAACTTTAAAAAGCAGGGAAATGGGGCAGCTATAGTGAATGCACCAGGGGAGCATGAAACCTGACCTTCTGTCTGTGATATTGTATTGCCCTACAAATTTGTCAAAATGCAGACACAATTTGGGTTGGTCTTTCACAGTCCAATCTACTTCCTATGTAGCTTGGAAGAATTTGGTAACATGTGCCTCTGAGCATATGGTGAGTGATAGCAATACCCGCCATCTCCAAAGATGGAGAATTACATTTTTGGATGTTTGTTGGTGTTCTTACTTTGCTTCTTTCCTGTTTTACTACTGTTTCTACAGAGAATCTAACCTAGAAAATTATATTTCTCTCATTATTCATCCTAGAAATCTGTGTCAAATTTATTTTTACCAATTTCAAAGCATTGTTATTGGTCGATGTCATATGATAGTGAAGACAGCCTTTGTGTTTCAAACTGGAGGTTATGTTCTATTTCTATTTTGGGTGCATTAACAGTTGAATCTGAAACTGTACTTTGATGTAAAATCAGACTGATTACAATATGTTGCTACTTAAGCAATGACTCTAGCTGTTGGAAAAAACAAACTTGGCCTGCTCAAGATGCATGTTTTTAGCTTGCTATGCTTAAACTACTCCATTTAAGGAAAGGTGGGCATGGTCAATTAAAAGCATAGAACACAGCTAGAATTTTGCTAGAATATATTTCACCTCCCACTGTTTTATCTGGTGCAAACTCCTCATGTCCATTGAAAACTGTTCTGCAGAATAGTCAGTGCCATTATTCCACAATTGGCTTTGGAGCTTTTCTTTAGTGTTGCGAAGTGTTGCTATGGTTCACATATTCACAGAAACAGAAGCAAACGAGAATGATTTACTATAGGAAACTACTAAAATTGCAAAGTAAATCAAACATATTAAAAGTGACTATCTGAACTAGATCAACTGTTTTAATATTGTTGCTTCCTCCCTGCTAAAACAAGATCAGTACAGGACATATCTTGTTTCTATTTGGGCTGATTGCAGGTGTTGCCACCACTCACCCTATGCTCAGAGGCACATGTTACCCAATTCTTTCAAGCTACACAGGAAGTGGATTGGACTGTGAAAGACCAACCCAAATGGTGTTTGCATTTTGACAAATTTGTAGGGCAGTACAATATCGCAGAGAGGAGGTCAGGTCTCCTGCTCCCCTGGTGTATTACCTATAGCTGCCCAATTTCCTTGCTTTTTAAAGTATGATAAAAACATCTGTTGGCTATAGGTATATTCTTAAACCACAAGGTTTTTTGCCTATTAGGGAATTTCTCTGCTTTTTAATCCAGGAGGTAAGAAATGAGATCCTGTGCAAGTCTGCTGAGAATGGATTGATCATTTGCATGCTTATTGAGTTTAGTGGGATTTATCTATCCCCTGCAATCATGCTTAGGGTAGGTGAAACTGACCACAGGGGATGGGCAGGTGAGGAGGGGTATGGGAGCAGGGGGAGGGGGAGGGGGAGGGCAGGCTTGATCCTTCACATGTTTATTGCGTTCAGTGGGATTTACTCCCATGCAATCATGCTTAGGATAGGTAAAACTGACCAAGGAGAGGGAGGCGAGGAAGAAAGGGAGAGGAGGGGAAAGGCAGGTCTGATCATTTGCATGCTTATTGAGACTAGTGGGATTTACTCCTGCGCAGTCATGGCTACGATAGGTAAAACTGACCATGGGGGGGGGAGGGGAGGGTAGAGAGAAGGGAGAGATGGGAGCAGAAGGAGGAGAAGGGGAGGGGGAAGGAGGGGATTGGAACGGGAGGGGGAGGGGTGAAGGAAGTGGGAGGGAAGGGGCAAAATGGAGGTGATGGGAGGGAGGGAGGAGGAGAGGGCAGGTTTGATCATTTGCATACTTATTTAGATCAACGGGATTACATTTACTCTGTGCGGTCATGGTTAGGATAGGTAAAACTGACCATGGGGGAGGGGGAGGGGGAAGGAGGGGATTGGAAGGGGATGGGGGAGCAGAAGGGGGGAGGGAGGGAATAGGGAGGAGGTGAGGAGGGCAGGCTTGATCATTTGTAGTCTTTTTGAGTTCAGTGGGATTTACTCCTCTGCAATCATGCTTAGGATAGGTGACACTGACCTGGGACAGGGGGAGGGGAGGAGATTGGACGGGCGGGCACTGGGCAGAGAGGAAGCCCCTTTCCTTTACAAAAGGAAAACATTGTGAACAATATAATTCTTTTTCACTGTTTTCCCCACCTTTTCATTCTACAGCAGGCACATGTATTCTCCCACCCAAATTCTAAAACCCCTGTTTTAAAACAGCTGCATTGGTTGCCAGTTCATTTTCAGGCCCAATATAAGGTGCTCATGCTAGTGTTTTAAAGTCCTAAACAAGGACAGCCTCCTTGCCTACAGACCCTTTCAGGTGTTGAGATCAGCAGAGAGGGCCCTTTTGGTGTTTCTGCCACCCTCAGAAGCTCGGCAGCTGTTGGCCTGGGAGAGGGTCTTCTTTGTAGTGGCCCCTAAGTTGTGGAATTCCCTCCCCATTGAGGTGCATCTGGCAACTTCGCTGTACAGTTTTAGGTGTATGCTGAAGATGCACCTCTTTACCCTGGCCTTAGGTGACCCCTGAGACATTTTTAGGACCCACCCTATTGGGGGATTTTAGATTGTTTTTAAATTATTTTTAATGTTGTATTTTAAAATTGTTGTAACCCACCCTGGGACTTTGGGATGAAGGGCAGGTAATAAATGATGATGATGATAATTCCCAAGGGTCCTTCAGACCTCAGGAGCAGATTTTGAGGGGAATGTAGTGGGAAGAGGAAAATTCCACTCCATGAACAATTCAGTTCTGGCTATGGAAGGGAAATGAGTATCTAATTCATTGTATTTTTATTGTACTATAAGATGTCACTGGCAGAAAAGCGGGTGTTAAAAATGAAGTAATAAAAACTGAAATGTTTCAGTTGTCACCTGCTAGACATGAGGTGTATATTTGACTGGTGTTAGAAATCTGTGCCATTAAAGGCCAGAAAGGAGTACACAGCTTGGCTCAATTTATTATCTTTTTATGGGTGTGCTTGCTCCTTGAATTCCAAGAAAAATGATTAGAACACAAGTATGAGACAGACATAGAAGGGCACCAAGTGATTGTTCTTGTGTAAGCAACACCTAAGAAGTCACAATACTTGCCATTGACTTTATTTGAAGCAGAATCCATAATGCAGCGATGCATAGATATTTTCAATAGTCTTTGCTTCACTTCAGCATCTGGTTTGATGAATCTGAGGTTAAATTTTATTTATGTCTTTTTATTTCAACATTTTACATACCACTTCATACCATTGTTTCTAAGCCGTGTAAAGCGTGGTTATACAAGAGATACAGCATAGATAAAATCAGTTAAAATTAACAATAAAATCAGAAAAGCTTACTTAAAATGCCTGCTGAAAAAAAAGCAGCTGAAGTTCTACAGGGAGGGGGGTCTGTCTGATCTTAGCTGGGAGGGAGTTCCACAAAATCAGCCTCACAATACTGAATGCCTGGCTCTTTGGTGATCTAAGCCATGGAGGGCTGGTGTGTGTGCTAATAAGATAAATGCTAATCCTACTCCTCAAAGGTACTATCCAGAAATTAGGGAGCCCACAGGTTATTGCAAATGCCCAAGGATACTTGATTACCACTGACAGCAGTTGATTACAGTTGTGGCTTCTTGAAGGGATCTCCCTTCCCCATGTCAGCTGGGTGCCAATCATTTGCCACATTGTCTGGTTCCAGTCTAGGTTCTGGATATCTGTACCATTTATTATGCAGAATCCTGTGGAAAGATCTAGGGAACAAAACTCATAGTCAGCATTTTAGCTGAAGTAAGAAAGAGTGATGGGAGCCACATAGTATTATTCTAAGGATCACTTATCATTGTTTTACACATGATACTTACTACATTGAGATTATTTCCATGTAGACAAAATTATGTGTACAGTTATTTGTGAAGTGAAGTATGTGTTGGTTTTGGTAATATGTTCATTGGGAAATTACCGTGTGCTTTGGCTGATGTACTTTTAGAAAATTTCACTCATGATGTACTTCACAGAAGTTTCTATTTAAAAGATTTAAATATCACCTTTCAGCAAAACTTCCTGGGCAATTCACAATAAGCAGACAGTTTAAATACAATAACAGCATGTTTAAACTCTGTATTAAAAAACATGGAGAATAACATTTGCCTAACACCAAAAAGATAATTCTTGGCTATAGATGAGTCTCTCTGTGGAGGGAATTCCACAGATAGGGTGCTATCACTAAGAAGGTGCTCTCTCTAGTTGCAATTCACTAGAGGTAAATAGTGATCACATATAAGATCTCTATCTACCTTTGTAAATCAAGAGTGTGGCCTGCCAAATGTGTTGGACTGGTGACAAATTGGGACAGCTCCATGATTATGATAGTGGCCATGAACTCCAGAGTTGTCCACAACAAGGTAGTCTCAGTGTGGATCTTGACAACATATGCATTTTCTCCTGCTTTATCCTGTATAAGAAAACCATCATATATGAGGCAGCCCAAATCTGAGAAACAGTGTTTTGTTTACAAGGCTTGTTTTTACTGTTGTGTTATTAACAGTGTCTTTTTCTATTACTGCTGCCTTTTTGATTGTCAGGAAGCACAGCCAGAGCCAGATAAGATTAACTATGTGAAGAATGTCTTTAATACCTTCATCTCCTTACCATCACAAGAGAAAAATGACAGGACTTCAGGTAGGGAAAATTATTTTTGAACTGTTATTCATTTGGATAAGGATATTAAAAATGTCAGACTTTTTATCGGTGTTACTGCTGCTTTCTCAAGTGCAAATAAAATAAAAAAAGGTAGGACATTTCCACATCACTTAAAATGCGAAAGTAACAACTGTTCCAGTCTCTGCTATATCCCCATTCTCCAGTGGGCACTTGGATACCCCAAGTGGGTATTGCTTTCCTCTCCTGTTGCTTGAGGCAGGAAAGAGAAAGAGGGAAGAAGTGAGGAAAGGGGGGAAGAGAGGTGAGTTTTATTACACAAATGTAAGAGAAGCACATTTCAGCCTGTGATTTCTGAGGGCAATAAAGAAGAAACTAAATGGGAAAAGAGCACATTGAAGTGGTGTGAAATTTTACTTTTCAAAATGATGTTGGGGGAGGCCAATGGAGCAGCCTATTTACATACAAATTTGCATGCTTAAAGTTCCAATTCACACTGAATAACCTATTCTGTACAAGTGTGAGATCCTGAAAGTTCAGTCTTTTAGCTATTGATTATAGGACTTACATAGTGGCCACGTGTGAACTGACAGTTGCTTCACAACTATGGAATAGCCTTTGTTGGAGCTTCACCTAAAGCCTGAGTATCTTTATCAGAAGGACTGTTTTTCCGGTATAAACCATGTTTTCCTGTATATATAAAACTAATCTGTCTGAGGTGATCCCTTGAGGCCCTGATACATTTGGAGGTTAGGCAGGTGGCTCCAAGGGACAGGGCTCCTTCTCTGGTGGTGCCTGTCTGCAACACTCTCCCCAGATATGTTCCCTTGCACTCACACAGTGTGCTACTTATAGGTAACAGGGTAAGCCTATCCTGTAGGCCTTTGATTGCTAATATGGAGATCCCTTTTCCATTTTGGGTATTTATTGTTGCTGGTTTATTTGTTTCTGGTCTTAGATTTATTTTGATGTTTTATCTTTGTATTCTTTTAAATGAAATGTAAGATAGAGAGGTGTGTTTGTGTATATTACAGTCAATAGACCAGAAATACAATATATTAGAAATGTAAGATGTCCTCAATACCTATTGGTAGAAAATCTTTATTGAAATATTCACTAAAATATTCCAAACGTCATTGGAAGAGAGAACAAAAGGGCAATTTCTGTTTCTTTGAGGCGTATTTTCCTGCCCTTCTGCTACTGGGCCATGTTGAAGGTTCTAGTTTTGGTGTACAAAGCCCTATACAGCTTGGGACCAGGATACCTGAAAGACCATCTTATCCCTTATATACCTAGTCGATCACTGCTCTCTGCAGGCGAGGGCCTTCTGCAGATACCATCTTATCTGGAGGTGTGTTCTGCACAACATAGGAAACAGACCTTTAGAGTGGTGACATCTACTCTTAGAAATTCTCTCCTCTTAAATATTAGACAGGCACCATCTCTGTGATCTTTTTGGCACCTACTGAAGACCTTCCTCTTTCAACAAGCCTTTTAAGTTGAGACCTTATCCCAGTCTCCGTGTTAGAATTGTTTTTTTTAAAAAAGATATTTTTAAACCTTTTTTTAAAAAAGATGTTTTTAAACCTTTAAAAAGAATTTTTAAAGATGTTTTGTTTTAATATATTTTAAAGTCTGTTTTATGATGTTTTAAAGTGTTTTGAATGCTTTTGTTTGCCACTCTGGGCTCCTACTAGGAGGAAGGGTGGGACATTAATCGAATAAGAAAAAGAAGAAACTTTTTTGTAGGTTAGTCTGTTCCCACCAGTGGCCGGTTAGATGCCGCTCCTTCCATCCCACATTAACCTTACTTGTTCTAAATAGTCACCCATGGTAGCATCCTGTTCCCACCAGTGGCCAGTTAGATGCCGCTCCTTCCATCCCACATTAACCTTACTTGTTCTAAATAGTCACCCATGGTAGCATCCTGTTCCCACCAGTGGCCAGCTGGATGCCGCTCCTTCCATCCCACATTAACCTTACTTGTTCTAAATAGTCACCCATGGTAGCATCCTGTTCCCACCAGTGGCCAGTTAGATGCCGCTCCTTCCATCCCACATTAACCTTACTTGTTCTAAATAGTCACCCATGGTAGCATCCTGTTCCCACCAGTGGCCAGTTAGATGCCGCTCCTTCCATCCCACATTAACCTTACTTGTTCTAAAGTTGAATCCTGATAAGACTGAGGTGCTACTCGTGGGAGACAAGGGAAGGTTGGGAGATGTTGACCTGGTGTTCGATGGGGTGAAATTGCCCCTGAAGGACCAGGTCCGCAGCCTTGGGGTTGTTCTTGATTCCAAGCTGTCCATGGAGGCTCAGATTTCGGCAGTGAGCCGGGCAGCTTGGTATCAATTGCACCTCATTCGTAGACTGCAGCCCTACCTTCCTGCTCATCAGCTCCCACTGGTGGTACATGCCCTGGTCACCTCTCGGTTGGATTACTGTAATGCGCTCTACGTGGGGTTACCCTTGAAAACGGTCCGGAAATTACAACTTATACAGAATGCTGCGGCTCAACTGCTTACAAACTGTCGCCGCCGGGAACACATCACCCCAGTGTTGTTCGACCTACACTGGCTTCCAGTTATTTTCCGGGCCCAATTCAAGGTGTTGGTATTAACCTTTAAGTCCCTATACGGTCTCGGCCCAGTTTATCTGATGGAGCGCCTCCAGCGCCACCAATTATGCCGCCCAACAAGATCAGCCACACAGGACCTTCTCTCAATCCCGCCAACTAAAACAGCTAGGTTGGTGGGGACAAGAGAGAGGGCATTTTCAGTGGCGGCCCCCACTCTCTGGAACTCCCTCCCGTATGACCTTCGACATGCCCCTTCCCTGAATGTATTCCGCCAAGCTTTGAAGACCTGGCTGTTCAGACAGGCCTTTGGGACTTACGGGGAGGGTTAAATTTTTACGACGAATAGCCTACTACTCTGTACAGGAACTGTTTTATTGTTTTATTGTTATATTGTATTTTATGATGTATTTTATTATGATGTAATGTATTGTTAAATTGTACGTCGCCTAGAGTGGCCATTGGCCAGATAGGCGACCCACAAATTAAATTATTATTATTATTATTATTATTATTAAATAGTCACCCATGGTAGCATCCTGTTTCCAGTAGTGGCTAGTTAGATGCAGCTGCCCCCTCTCCCATTACTTATTTGGCTATTCAGAGTTGCTACAAGCCCTCTCTTCATGCTTCCTCTCCCCTACCACAAAGAAATTATGTACCATCCACTACTCAAAAGACAAACGAGCAACACATCTGGCAACATCATCATCTTGTTGCTTCTATCAAGGCATACAAATTCATGGAAGCCTTGGGGACAGAAATAGAATGGGCCAGCCCATTTGAGGCACAGAGCCTCCAAAGAATAGGGAAGGGTGATTAATCAGCGGTATAGTTTTGCTCAAGTGAGAAAATATTAATCATCTTTGCAACTTTTGCTTTTAAATATGCTTTAATGTTACACTCTTGTCTTGGAGGAGAGCAGGAGAATGCAAATTCATTTTTTTAAAAAGGAGGCACGGTAAACATCCTTTTAAAATCTGTAGTGAAACTGGTCTATAAGTTGTGATAGTGTTGAATGAAGATAGTTCTCACATTAGAAATAGTAAATATATTGCTATTCAGTTTATTTTGCTTGTTCCACCATCAAAACAGATATATCAGAAGATGTTGAAACACCAAGCAACGGACCTGTGAATTCTGCAGATGAGTATGTTCATGTGATGTCCTTAGGATCACCTGCTCTTCTCGTAGAAGAGGAAGAAAAATCATGTGGAGAAATGTAAGTTAATTCTGATGAAAGTGAAATAAAGCACAGCAATATTTTGATTCCCACATAACTTCTCACTGATCAATAAATAAATGGTCGACTTCCACTGTGCGGTTATTTTTAATTGGTAGGCTTCATTAGACATCCAAAAGAAGGGAGTTGATCTTGTCTGTCATGATGCAATGAGTTTCAGAGGCTGTCCAAGTGTACCAAAAAACTATGATTTTTTTTAAAGGAAGCTGTCCTGTAGATTCTTGCATAGCTATTAGAAAACATTTTTAGGGAGTAAAAAGAGAAAATAGTTCAAGAGGTTTTCCATTCCCTCCCCCCCACCCAATTTTTCTGTTGTGGTTTGTCTGGGGTTTCACATCTCTAATAGGAGCCAGATCTTGCAAGAAGAAAGAAATCAGTCACCACTGACAAATGCATTTGTAGACCCCTATGTTTAATAGCCCTTGTTCGTTCTGATTCACATACTGAAAATGTTGTAGAGCCAAGCCCATGGCTTATATATTGCACATCCCTGTACGTTTGTTAAGCTCAGTGGCTATTGTTAGAATGATGCTTGCATTCTTAGTTGCCCCCCCCCCCGATTATTTAACTCCAGTGTCCAGTACTAATTCTGGGTTTAGAGTTAATGAAATGTAAATAACTGCTGTCACATTCACTTCTAACCCACACTTTCAGTTGCTATCTATTTACTGTACAAGGACCTCCTTAGCTCAAGAGTAGCTACTTACAGTTATTTTTCTTTAGTTAGTTAAATATTTATACTGCACATTTTGGTGCTGACATAGGCCCCAAGGTAGCTCTCAGAAGCTAAATGAAACCAATATGCAATCAGTACAAACATACCCAGAATTAAGAAACCACAGCCAAATTATAAAAGTCACAGAAAGAAGGGCAGGAGAAATTGACATTAATTTAGAGGGGTGGTGGGAAACCTGCATCCAGCCCTCCCCATTTCAGCCAAGCCAACCTACCCTTCACCTGGCATTATATATGGGGCAGGTAAGAATGCAGCTGGGCTGAAAGGGGGTTTGTAGTCAATAGTTGGTGCTTACAATGTAATGTGTGTGTAAGGATCTCTCCCTCCAGAAAACCTCTGAGGCATGCTGTTACAGAGAAGATTGTATGATGAGTGTTAATATAAACTTGGAAAACCAAAATATAAGCTTTATTTCCCTCCACGTAGGTTACATTTTGATGAAGAGGCAATTGATAAAGATTTCCAGGGCAGTGGAGATTCTAGAGAGTCTGAGGGACATCATGCAAGGAAAGAAACAAAGGAACTTTCCATTGAAGATCCCCAAAATTTTGCTGTATCTTCCTGTCAAAAAAAGATACCTGAGTCCTTAGCATTGTTAGAAACTGTAACAAGAACTTTTACACAACGGTGAGACGGTGGGGTACTAAAAGTATATGATCACTGTTTAGTTGTTTTGTGTAAGGTATTAGAGCATTTACAATTGGAAACACAGCTGTTGAATTACTGTTGTGGCATTTAAAGCAACTGGCAAGTATTTAGATTGAGGTTTGGGCAGTTGCTAGGAGTGATGCGACTCTTGGATCTGTCCCAGTACTAAGCCCACCACTTCACTGCATGCAAAGTGCAACACCATGGTAGTCTGTAGTCCCTATATGGAGCAGAAGCCTTCTGTAGCTTCCCTTCATCTAAGAGAGGTCTGTGTGGGTACCTTGGGAAAAGAACTTGATGTTGGCCACTGGGAAGTTCAAGCAATTTCTCTTTGTGGTCTCTGTACATTCATGCACATGGGAACTAGCACAGACTAGAGACTTCCTCTTTCCACATAGACCATTATGTGCAGCTTGTTCTCTTAATTCTTGCACCCATCTCCAGGTACTTGTCGTATGGGTTTCCCTTATGTGTGACTGCTCAGAGACCATAAAGACGACAAGTTGCTTAGTATACAGCAACACAACTGCTTACCTTCCCTACTACAGATATCCTTGCTCTTAGGCAAGATGTGATCTCTACAGCAGTGAAGAAAGAACAGAGCAGGAAAGCATTTGCTCCATTGCCCAAGTGGAGGAACTGAACACCTGCTCCCAATTTTAGCTCTACGAGGTTAAATAAAGAACCTGTATTTTTCTTTCCTTAACTTAGGAAATCTGATTGTGTCAAACATTTGCAAATTGCTTGATATATTGTATTTCTCTGACTAATAATGGGAGGGAGGACTCATTCACAATTTTTAAAAATGAAAGGTGCTGACTGAATTAGTTTTCTTGCTGCTACCAGGTGCTTAAATTTGGGGCTATCAATCCATCATCTGGTTTTTAATATCAATAACTGGATTTATATATTAGCAGAAATTTAAATCAGAAGCCATGGTACCAGACATGTGAAGACATTTTTAAATGTTTGCGTAGACTAATACAAATGTTTACTGATTTGGAAAATAACTGGGTATATTCTCAAAATAGAAGCATCTCTGAGAATAACATTTGGAGGTGGGTGGGGTTGTTTTATTTTTTTCCCTTTGCTGGTGATATGTAGGCAGTCAAACACCTGTCTTTCCTTCCTAGAAATTCAGCCAGAGTGGAGCCAGAAGATGAGTGTGAGTTTTTGATAGACGAATCTTTTGGAGTCCCTTCCACATCTTGGATTTCAGCATCCAAAAAAAATCAAAAGCCAAAGAACATTAGTTTAATATCGTCATTTGAAGGAAAAAAGGCAGCTAAGCAGCAGAATGTAAGAAGAAAAAGTAAAAGGGCATCAGAGAAACATGTAATGTCAGCTCCACTAAAGCAAACCAAACCTAAATTAACTAATGTTGCTGAAAGAACTGTTGATGGATTACAGAATGCTTCAAGGCCTAATGAAAGAATCACAGTTGTAGATGGCCAGTCACAGTTGAATATAAATATCATCCAAAAAGCAAGAAAGCAAATGCATTCCAAGAAAAAGCAATCTATAGAAATATGCAGTGAGGAAATATGCAGTGAAGCATCTGCAAGTAGAAACCACTCAAAGGATCTTCCACTTTTACTGGTAAAGGATCGTAATTTTTCAATGCAGCGGTTGTCTCAGAGTAAGCAGTCTCTGAAGCAGAAGTGCTCAAAAGTTAAGCTTCTGATGGAAACGTACGGTGTAGGTTGCCAACATTCTGCAAGCACAGACGTGCACTCAGAAAATCTGGTGGCTGTTTTAGAATGTGACCATGATTTTTCAAAAGTTCCATTGTCTGAAGGTGAGCAATTACTTTGCAGTAAAAAAACTGTGAAGCAAATACATTCAAAAATGCAACCATCTGTAAAAATGTATGAAGATAGCCAAGAGCACACAACTGTAGCCACACCCTCACAAGATTGCCAAGTGTCTACAAATACACACCTACACTCTGAGGACTCTGTTCCTGTTCCAAAGCATGGTTTTTCAAAGCACCAGCAGTACATTGTACCTACAGCCCAACAGTCATCCCGCAACAAACCAGTTAGCAGGCAACAGCCTCCAAAAACAACAGTATCTAAAAAACAATTGGAAACCCAGATGAATAATGTTAGAAGACCTGCTGTTAGGGCCACCAGAAGAAGAGCCAGGCGGTTGGTTTCAGAGGAGAGCTCTGAAGGCATATGTGATGAAAGGGATGAAGGTCCTCATGAGGAAATAACTGATTCAAGGAAGACATTGCCCCAGAAAGTAAGACAGACTGACTTAGTAAGTTCTGAAGACAATGGAAGTGTCTTCTACCCAGAGGATTTTTGTGAACTGTATGTGGCAGAAAAAAGGTCAAATGCTTCTATGAGACAACAAAACAGCAATACACCTTCATCGCAGTAAGTTCTTGCATCCTTTTTTGTTGTATATTAATACGACTTTGGGGCATAAATATTAAATTAATACGTTCTTGCTGCATTGGTATTATATGGGTTGTGTTTTTTTCTAAAAATGGGGGGGGGGGAGCTTGCATATGATCCACTTCTCTCTATATCTGAGAAAAGAGTAGAATGCTCTCAGTCCTCTTGTACTTTTTGCCAGATGTATTCAAAACCTCTAAACCTCAGGCTAAATATGTTTTTAACCCTTCTTACTTTTCTGCTGTTTTTATTCTTCCTAAGGTGATCAGCCTAGTCCCCTCCCATTTTTATATTCTCTGCTTCCTTCTCAAACCCTGGTTTCATTTTGAACTTTTGAGCAGCGTGTTGGGCTGAAGCAAGTTCTCCACCACTTGCCTTTTTAATGCTTTATCATACAGGAAAAATTAAAATGAATAAAATAAAGTCAGCAAGGTGATGTTCATTAAAATCGAAAGCCAATGGATTTGTAGCACTCTAAAGACTGACATTTATTGTGGTATAAGAAGTGGACTCATCCATGAAAATTTCTGCCAGGAGTAGCCAACACAGTACTCTGCAACCAGCATGACCAGTGATGATGGGAATTGTTAACATCTGGAGGGTACCATATTGGCTACCAGTGGCTTATACCACAATAAATCTGTTTTAGGGTGCTACAAGGCTATTCATGGAACAACATGGGTAGCCCTCTAAAAATTGTTGCTGCTGTATTTTAGCTGCTACACTGCTATGGTAGACTATATCTTTGCATTCAGATGGGGAGCCATGAAACTAAGATGACACTGATTGGGCAAGCAGTTGCAGATATGTGGGCTCCTGCTGGGATTAAGGGTGGGATATAAATAAATAAGTAATAAAATATTTCTATTGACTAGACAATGCGTGAATAGCGTTCTCAGATGGCAATGGATTTGGGTTAATCAACTGTCCCTAAATCTCCAGATGTTGAACTAAAACGTCCATCTTCCCTGACCATCAGCCATGCTGGCTGGGAATGTTGGGAGCTGCAGTTCAACAACATCTGGACACTGAAGGTTGGGGAAAGTTTGTCTAAACCCTTACGCTCAAATCCTTATGGCCCAGCCTTTGCAGTGATGGATGTTTAGGACAGAGGCCTCCAGCACCTGGGTAGTTTGTCTCCTGTGCCTGTGATAATTTTCATATACTGATTATGAGGTGTTACTTAGTCTTAGCATGCTTATTAACTATTTAATTTCTTTTAGAGTTTCTTGTACATCAGATGTTAACATGAATAATATCAGGTACTTTTTCCTTCTATTTTTGTCTATTTTTTAAACCTAGAAATTCTTTGAGAAGTATCAGTAACTTGGGAACTAATATTATGTGTGTGTATGTCCACCTTTCTGAGAGGCTATTTAAATATTGCTTTGTAAATACACCTGGCGGTAGAGCTGGATTTTTTTCTTCTTGTTTTTGCTGGGGTGATAGTATAGTTTTCCTTTGGCACTATTAATGAGATGAGAATGTATATGTGCAGACATTGTTCTGTGGAGAAGTGATTTCTGTTGTGGAAATGGTACCCAGTCTATCCTTAGTCAGCCTGACTGAAGTGGATCAGTACAATATGTCCAGCACCCTGAATTGAGTGAATGATCCATGTTCCACACAATAGCTCAGCTATTGCTTCAGGAACTGGGCCAAATCAACTATCAACAGTTATCTATCCAATCTCAATAGGAGCAGCTACAAAGCTCGGCAAACACTTTGAATGTGAAATATTAAGATTTTTTAAAATTATGCCTAAATTCTGAAGGATGGTACAGATTAGCCAGTTCTTAACCCAGATTTACTCTAACCTAGGATTTTGTAGCCAGCTTCAAATTAAGAGTTTCAGTCCTGCAGTTCATCCTTGACCTCTTAAGCAGTGTTTAGAGATTGAGAGTGGGTTGCAGGGCTTGCACTTACATCTAAATTCCTTCTACTCTTAGCCATGTTTTGTTATGTCTTCACCAAGTTAGCCAAAGTGCATGTCTAACAAGATCTGAATCCCTTTGAAGCTCTTTTAAAATCCTAGACTGAGATCTCACCTGTTTTGCATTAACCATTGCTGGTTTTTGTTTGCCTAAGATTAGGACAAGCAGTAACAGATTTGAAGTAGAGAAAAGTTAAATATTTAATTCTAACAGCAATTTATCAATAGAATGTACTGCCTGTCATGAACCGCTGCCGCCAGTTCAGTCCCAGGACTCAGTTCCCAAACCCAGGGCAATTGATCCTGGCAAGGCACAACCTGTGCCTCCCTTACCAGGGCTGAGTAAACTAACACCAACCCTTCAAGGTAGGTAGACTGCCACCACCCCTTAATCCTGGTCTCCCACTCTGGGCCAAGGGGAAATCCAAAGTGCCAGAAAAAGACCTGCCAAGGATTCCAAAGACAAGAGCCACAGGTACATTCCTTGTCCTGGAGCCTTTTGGCAAAATGCCCAAATATATGGTAGTCTGTGGCGAATTGGCCAAAGTGCTGGATTTAGAGCCAAATCTCCCCTGCAATGAACACACACTGGTAAATAAGAAGTAGATTTATTTATTTATTATTTGATTTATATCCCAGCAGGAGCCCAGGGCAGCAAACAGAAGTGCTAAAAACACACCAAAACATCATAAAAACAGACCTTAAAATACACCAAAACAAAACAACTTTAAAAACATTAAAAAAAAAAGCTTTTAAAACATCTTTTAAAAAGGGTTAAAAAACATAATGTTTTTTTAAAAAAACATATTAAAAAGCAATTCCAACACAGACGCAGACTGGGATAGGTCTCAACATAAAAGGCTTGTTGAAAGAATAAAGTCTTCAAGAGGCGCCGAAAAGATAGCAGTGATGACTCCTGCCCAATATTTAAGGGGAGGGAATTCTACAGGGAAGGTGCTGCCACACTAAAGGTCCGTTTCCTATGTTGTGCAGAACAGACCTCCTGATAAGATGGTATCTGCAGGAGGCCCTCACCTGCAGAGCACAGTGATCGGCTGGGTATATAAGGGGTAAGACGGTCTTTCAGGTATCCTGGTCCCAAGCTGTGTAGGGCTTTGTACACCAAAACTAGAACCTATAGCTTTATTAAATAAAATATAAGTGCACAAATATAGCAGCAAAATACTTCCTTAAAACCCACACCCCTGAGGGCTAGGTAAAATACAGAGAGTTACAGTCACAGATAAAAATAACAAAACATCTAGCCTTATCTATACTTGCAATAGAGGTAGACAGCAAACCACCTCATGGTTCCACATCTCCCCAGAGATGCATAGCCTGGATAGGAGATGGAATATGGAACCTCAACATCGGGTAGCACCCTGAACATTGAGGGACAAAGGCTAAGGTCTGAATCCTATTCTTATGGAAAAAATGCCCAGCAACAACCAAGAATTAATTAGCCAATCAGGGGGCTTTCTGATGATGAAACCTTCTGGAGCTTTCGTGCCTAACTGTCCCACACTCACCAACCTTCCCAGTCCGCTTGGCCTTGATGTACCAGTCTCCACTGATAAGCAGATATTCTTGTTTGCAGACTAATTAATTAGCTTCAGCCGTGAGAACTGCAAACTCATGGCCTTCTCAGAGGCCCCATTTCAGGCAAGACATTTCCTTCCAGGCATTCTTGACACTGCCTTAGAAGGTGTTAACAGTATCTCATTCCATTAATGTTTTGCAGGAAAGGCTGGGCAGGAATATCTTATATAGATCTTGTGGTGTAGAACAGCATTTTATAAGAAGGGACTGATTTGCTACATCACAAACCAGAGACCCTTTCTGCTCATTCTGTATTTATTTATTTATATCCCACCTTTCCAGTAGGAGCCCATTTGTCTCTGACAAGCAGTAGGAACATGAGGCATTTCCTAAAAACTGCATTACTTAATTTGAGGAACAAATACATATCCTAAGCAGAGCTTGGAAAAGTTACTTTTTTGAACTATAACTCCCATCAGCCTCAGCCAGCATGGCCACTGGATTGGGCTGATGGGAGCTGTAGTTCAAAAAAGTAACTTTTCCAAGCTCTGACTAAGTCTGCTAATACAGCTCTTGTGACATTCATTTTGTACTTCCTTTTTAGAAGGGACATTATATATTTTCAAGAGTGCTATATTCTACAAGCATTTTCTTCTATTATGACACTTTTAATTTATGTGACAAATAAAATGTGTTGTAAAATTTTGTTAGAAGTTTTCTGCTCTGTGATAATTTTACCTCATCTAATTTTTTTAAAGTGGTCCAGTTTCTAATCATAGGGAGGATTCAGGTTCAGGTAAGTTTTATCAATGTTGGCTTTGTACACTCTCTGTTTCTTTCCCTGTATATCTGTGTACATAATTATAAATAGACATAGCTATTGTGTAATAGATAGATCTAGATATAGATATTTATATCTGTATTTCATACCAGCAAATGATGCTGGCATCCTGCAAGCGTAAATGCATGTTCCTAGTTGATATTGGAAGTGGTCCCAGGCTTAAGCCTCAAGAGTGAGTGGGTTGGCTGGTTGGTTGGTTGGATATATAGCCCGCCCTTCCTCCCAGTGGGAGCCCAGAGTGAATGAAATCTCAACTGCTTAACATTTGGTTTTCTGTGTGGCTTTGGCTGCACTATGCTGGCCTCTATTATGAGGTAAATGTAATCCTCTCTTTTGATTATTTGGTGCAAAAATGTTCAATTTCCAGTGTTTTCAGCAGGCTTGGGCTACATGTATGCCAACCCATATTGTACCTACTTGAAACCTATACAACTTGTATTTTATATTTTTCCAATAATATGGGTGTCTTGAACTACATGCATGCCAAATATCAAGGCTCTACACCATAGGAAAGTATTTGAACCATTTTGATACCCCATGAATGAGTCAGTCAGTGAGGCCCAGGTCATCAAGTACAGCAGGGGTAGCCAAGGTGATACTATCTAGATGTTGTACAAAAATTGTTATCATCCCTGACTAGTGGCCATGCTGGCGGGAACTGATGAGAACTGTAATCCAACAACATCTGGAGAGCACCATATTGGCTACCTCTTCTGTAGATAAATATGTAAATCAGCAGTGGGAAACATCCAGCCCTTGAACCTAATTGGACTCAGCGCAGGTCCCAATTGGATCCACCAGGCAATTATCCAGAAACCATACCCACCTGTCCATGATGTCAGGTATATATTATATATCTGATGTCAGGTATGGGACAACTTCGGGTGTGCTGCAAAGGAACAGTTGAGTGGTGCTGAAAGCACGTCTCCAACAGAACTTGCTATAACTACTTATTGGCATTTACAGCACCCTTCTTTAAACTCAGATGAGGTCAAATCACCTAACATAATTATGATGTCAGATGATTGACAGGTGGACTGTTCTGCGCATCTGTCAAATTTGGCCTGCAGGCAGTGGGGAAATTAGGGATCCTGCCCACCGGTCAAAGGCTCCCCACACCTTAGGTAGATGCACAACTGGTTGGAAAATGAGTCAAATAGTGCTCATCAATGGTTCCTCATCACGTTGGAGTGAGGCTCCACAAGGCAATGCTCTGAGCCTGATACTCTTCAATATTTTTATCCCTGATAAAGGGCTAAAGGGAATTCTTATCAGACTTGTAGATGGCTCAAAACTGATGAGGTTCTGATACTTTATTGTACAATTGTTTTATTTAATTTGTGTTAGCCACCCTCTGCTGATGGGGAGAAGGATGAGATATAAAAATATGAATGAATTTGTATTTTATATTCAGGTGAATCTGAAGACTTGGAGGAGGATTTAGATGAATCTGTTTCAAATACACTGAAGCACAAACTGGGTAAGATTTCTTTTTTCAAAAAGAATGAAAACGGAATAAAATGAATTGTGATCTCTCTACCATATGGCAGAATAAGAACACCTTTCCTAGAACTGGGATAAATTTCAATATTTATGAGCATTTATTTTGAACTGGTGCAAATGTTTGCTGTTGTGGCAGTTCAGTTAGTCAAACTGCACGGCCACAATGGCTCCCCTCATGTTTTCATATAGCCATTTAGCCCAAATGCTGCTGGTTTCTCCGTTTCACTTTCGGAGACTATTGTTTTCAATTTGGAGTCCTGCCGTTGGTCCTGGCCACAGTTTCCAGAATCTTCACAGAATGTGTGGCTGCCATTGCTGGATATCTCCAACAAGAAGGAATCTTCATGTTCCTGTACAGAGGCAACAAGTTACTTGCTATGTTCATATACCACAAACTGTACAAAGAGGACCACACAAAGAATGACAGAGATAAAGCAATGTGTCATGTCTTCCCCCCCATAAGAATAACTATTTTGTGTTCAAAGACATTTTAATTTGTTAGTGACAGAGGATGTGTTGCAGTTGTTGAATTTCATTATAAGGTGTATTGTATAGGAATGGCCTACAGCAGTCAGAGGTCCAGAGATTATGTTCATTCTTGTTCATGTTTCTTGTTCTGCTTCTGGGCTTGCCTTACTTAAATCTGCTTTTGGTGTATATCTTGTTTGTTAGTGTTGCCTACCAACACGCCTAATGTTCGTCGGACCAAAAGAATGCGGCTTAGGCCATTGGAGTATTGGCGAGGAGAACGTGTGGACTACAAGACGAGACCTTCAGGTGTTAATTTCTCTACATGATACATATATTTTATCTGGGTATGGCAAATGTAGTGCAGCCTACATTCCTGTGGGGATGTTTTCAAAGGGAAAGTCAAAACAAAGTAAAATACAATACTATAGCCATATGTGGCATTAGACTATCACTTGGATTTCTCATTTTTATTCAATTTCTATAGCTGTATATAGCAGTAGTTTCCCTCACATGATTAGAATTATGGAGGGAGGAGGATGTGCTTGCTTCACCCCCTCTGTTGCATCGTCATGCTCATCCTTGCTTCCCTCCACACATTGGAGAGCAGGCATCTGCAGAAGGAAGCCTGCTGAACTCACATAGGCTCCCCATGCAATGCAGAACACTTATCATGCAGGTCTCTAAATTGTGTGGGAGTCTACATGAGCACAACAGGCTGCTTGCTGCAGACATTTGCCCTCCGGCACTTGGGAGGGTGGCAAGGGCATCCCTTGTCATGTGAGAGGCTTGAAGAGGGTATATATTTTTCCTCTTATTAGATGTTCTTTTCATTATGCGGCATGCGATCACACGGAATACTGTGTACAGTTCTGGTCGCTTCATCTCAGAAAGGATATTGTAGAATGGGAAAAGGTTCAGAAGAGGGCAACCAAAAAGGGATGGAGCAATTCCTATATGAGGAAAGGTTACACTGGGGGCTTTTTGCTTAGAGAAAAGGCAAGTAAGAAGTGACATGATAGAGGTGTATAAAATTATGCATGGCATGGAGAAAGTGGATCGGGAAAAGTTTTTCTTCCTCTCTTGTGACACTAGAACTCAGGGACATCCAATGAAGTTGAATGTTGGAAGATTCAGGACAGGCAAAAAGGAAGTACTACTTACACAGTGCATAGTTAAACTATGGAATTCTCACAAAAGGTAGATGGCCACCAACTTGGATGGCTTTAAAAGAGGACTGGACAAATGCTTGGAGGACAAGGCTATTGATAGCTACTAACCGTGATGGCTATGTTCTACCTCCACTGTCGGCAGTATTATGCTTCTGACTACCAGTTGCTGGAAACTGCAGGGGGGGGGAGAGGGCTGTTTTGCTTAAGTCTTGCCTGTGTGCTTCCCATGGGCATCTGGTTGGCCACTGTAAGAACAGGATGCTGGACTAGATGAGCGATTGGTCTGATCCAGCAGACCCTTCTTATATTTTTCTTTGAAAACCACATCAATATGTGGACTTCGAGCATTCTCTTAGTATTATCTGTACAGTGCTAGTCAAAAACCTTGAACTCTGGCCTCTGATAAACTTATTCTCCCAATCCACTGGGGGACCGCTCTTGGGCAGGCAAATGCATAGAGTCCTGGTACACAATTCACAGGTGTGCAGCCCTCTGGTGTGTTTCAAAACAAAACAAAAATCTGTCATTGCGTGCATTAGTCTGACACTAGCATTAGAAGGAGGAATTGGCCACGGCACCTCTGACTCCCTTCTAAAATCCTCAGCCAAGGAAGAAGACAGTACTGGGAGAAATGGCTATAGCCAGAAGTTCATGTATGTTCCCTGTTTCCCTGCAGCTTCATGGTTAGCTTAGTAGTATTGTTGGCTGCAATGCTAAAATTCTGCAGCTGGGGAACAAAAAGTCTGCTGCAGGATCCTCTCGCTTGCTAGAACATCATCCCCCACCCCACCCCTGCGCCCAAGAAAGGCTAACACCATAGTTTGAGAACTGCCAGTATATACAGAATGTGGCTCTGCAAGTTAAGCTAAATGTTAGAAAGCACCAACTTTAACCTTAATTAAGGATAACTGTGGTTGTTATGTGCCTTCAAGTCGATTACGACTTAAGGTGACCCTATGAATCAGTGACCTCCAAGAGCATCTGTCATGAACTACCGTGTTCACATCTTGTACATTCAGGTCTGTGGCTTCCTTTATGGAATCAATCCATCTCTTGTTTGGCCTTCCTCTTTTTCTACTCCCTTCTGTTTTTCCCAGCATTATTATCTTTTCTAGTGAATCATGTCTTCTCATGATGTGTCCAAAGTATGATAACCTCAGTTTCATCATTTTAGTTTCTAGTGACAGTTCTGGTTTAATTTGTTCTAACACCCAATTATTTGTCTTTTTTGCAGTCCATGGTATGCGCAAAGCTCTCCTCCAGCACCACATTTCAAATGAGTTGATTTTTCTCTTATCCGCCTTTTTCACTGTCCAACTTTCACATCCATACATAGAGATCGGGAATACCATGGTCTGAATGATCCTGACTTTGGTGTTCAGTGATACATCTTTGCATTTGAGGACCTTTTCTAGTTCTAATTGCCAGATAGGCGACTAACAAATTAAAGATTATTATTATTATTATTATTATTATTATTATTATTATTATTATTATTATTATTATTATTCTCTCACAGCTGCCCTCCCCAGTCCTAGCCTTCTTCTGATTTCTTGACTATTGTCTCCATTTTGGTTAATGACTGTGCCGAGGTATTGATAATCCTTGACAAGTTCAATGTCCTCATTGTCAACTGTAAAGTTACATAAATCTTCTGTTGTCATTACTTTAGTCTTCTTGACGTTCAGCTGTAGTCCTGCTTTTGTGCTTTCCTCTTTAACTTTCATCAGCATTCATTTCAAATCATTACTGGTTTCTGCTAAGAGTATGGTATCGTCTGCATATCTTAAATTTTATATTTGTTCCTCCAATTTTCACACCATCTTGGTCCAATCCCGCTTTCCGTATGATATGTTCTGCGTATAGATTAAACAAATAGGGTGA
This sequence comes from Rhineura floridana, assembly GCF_030035675.1. Lineage (NCBI taxonomy): Eukaryota > Metazoa > Chordata > Lepidosauria > Squamata > Rhineuridae > Rhineura > Rhineura floridana. Next base: position 62,151,068 of record NC_084490.1, read on the forward strand.
TAAAATACACCCCTGTCTCACACCCTTTCCGATGGGGAACCAATTGGTTTCTCCATATTCTGTCCTTACTGTAGCCTCTTGTCCAGTGTATAGGTTACGCATCAGGACATCCCTACACTTCGTTTAGATTTCCCTTTCATTTCTCTAATCTTTTGGAATAGGGCTCTCGTTCTTCCCATTTTTTGTCCTTTTCTATTTCTGTACAATAACTATTGTAATAGTTTTCTTTGTCCCTACATAGTAGTCGTTGTATAGTTGCATTTAGGGTTCTGACCATTTTCTGTTTGCTTTTGCTTTTGCTTTCCTTCTCTCTTTAACCATTTGAAGAGTTTCTTCAGTCATCCATTGAGGTCTTTCTCTCTTTTTAACTAGGGATATTGTCTTTTTGCATACTTCCCTGCTAATGTCCCTGACTCGTCCATAGTTCTTCTGGTTCTCTGTCAACTAAGTTTAAAGCCTCAAATGTGTGCCTTATTTGATCTTTATATGCTTCTGGGATGTTATTTAAATTTTATTTTGGCATTATGATTGCTTTGTTCTTCTTCTTTAGCTTTACTCTTATTTTCGATACGATCAGTTCATGATTTGTACTGCAGTCTGCTCCTGGTCTTGTTTTTACAGAAAGTATGGAACTTCTCCATCTTCTGTTTCCAATTATATAATCAATTTGATTCCTATATTGACCATCTGGTGATGTCCATGTGTGCAGTCGTCTTTTTGGTTGCTCAAAAAATGTGGTGGCAAGAAACAAATCATTGGCTTCACAGAATTCATTAAGTCTTTCTCCTGCTTCATTTCTGTCTCCTAAGCCCCATTTCCCCACAATTCTTAGTTCTGCTGTGTTCCCTACTTTTGCATTCCAGCCCCCCATGATTATCATCATATCTTGTTTTGGTGTGTGATCAATTTCCTCCTGTTCTTCGTAAAATCTCTCCAATTCTTCTTCTTCTGCGTTTGATGTTGGACCGTAGACTTGGATGATGGTTATGTTAATAGGTTTCCCGTTTAATCTCATTGATATCACTCGCTCATACCTTGCGTTGTAGCTCCTAATTGCTTTTGCTACATCACTTCTCACTATTAAAGCAACCCTGATTCTTCTTGATTTCTCATTTCCTGCATAAAATTTTTTGTAGTTGCTTGATTGAAAATGTCTCATTCCCGTCCATTTTAATTCACTCACACCAAGTATTGTAATGTTGATACACTCCATTTCTTGCTTGACAATTTCTAACTTTCCCTGGTTCATGCTTCTCATGTTCCATGTTCTTATTGTGTGCATCGTACAACTCCGGACTCTCCTTTCGCATCTGTGCACATCAGCCTCTGGGCTTCCTTTCGGCTTTGACCCAGCTGCGTCATTAGTCATAGCGCTACTCGTACTTGTCCTTTGTTCTTCCCCAGTAGCTCGATGAGTGCCTTCTGACCTGGGGGTCTCATCTTCCAGCACTATCTCGTGTTGCATTTTGGATACTCTGTTCATAGGGTTTTTGTGGTAAGAGGTATTCAGAGGTGGTTTACCATTGCCTTCCTCTGAGTTTAGATGCATCTTAGTCTGGTGTCTCAGCTTTGACCATTCCGCCATGGGTGCCCCTGCTAGGAGTCTAGCCTCTTGGTCTAGACTCCTGATGGCATTGCTCTCAGCTTCTTCAACACTCTCAAACCCCCTCACCATGTTAAGGTGTGCATCCTAAAGGGGGAGGATAACTGTGGTTCCTTCTTCATCAGCTTCAACTTGGTTGCAGGAGGCCAGATTTCAGCTGGACATCAGAAAAAACTTCCTAACTGTTAGAGCCATACAACAATGGAACCAATTACCTAGAGAGGTAGTGGGCTCTCCGACACTGGAGGCATTCAAGAAGCAGCTGGACAGCCATCTGTCGGAAATGCTTTGATTTGGATTCCTGCATTGAGCAAGGGCGTTGGACTTGATGGCCTTATAGGTCCCTTCCAACTCTACTATTCTATGCTTTTATGGTTTTACAATCTTGCCTGAGAGAAAACTCTGCTTTATCTTTATAATGCTTAACATGGGTGCCAATATAATGCTTACCTGTGGTTAAGACTTACAAATACTTATTTACATAGAAAAGGAGAACTGAGAAGCCAAGGATCTGGAGTGGTAATTTGCTACCTGTTTCTGATTTTTAATCATGCTTGAGAGAAGAATAGGAACATTATGATCCCCAAAGGCAGTACATAACTGCAGCTGATGCTCTTCACTGAGCTCTTCCTGGTGTAGCTGTTCCAGCGTCCTGCCAAGTGTAACCTGTTCGCCTCCAACCACAAAATTGTTCCAGTGCCCACTTACTGCCAAGGTTTTTTTTCTCTCCGTTGGTACTTCTGCAGATCCTGTTGACAGTGTCTGCTCCAGTTTCTGATGCTTGTTCAGTTGTCAATTATAGATTAGTAGATTTCCTGTGTTTTTCTGGTCCAGTTTGCTGGCTTCAAGTATGCATTTCTAAGAGATATGGGAAGAGGGTCATTGTCATTGGATCTGACTTGAAGCTCAGCTCTTACGTTAAGCCAAAGTTAACTGTTACTTTCTGAAATCATAGTGAAGGGATAGAAAAGCTTATATATACACTGTATTTTTAACACTCAAAATTCTATACCGGGGTACCCAGATTCTGTGCTAGGAAAAGCTAAATTCGGTGATGTGTATAAATTAGCAAATGATGAATATTGGCATATATTTGTTTTTGTTAAACCCTTGTTCTGCTTGGGTAAGCGCCCACTTCACCTACTTTCTGTGACTTCACGAGACATTTGACTATAACACTTCAAATTTAAGCGTTATAAGGATCCTCTGTTTTGTTTTCAAAAAAATTCAAATGAAGACTTTGATCCTTGGAATCCAGAATTCTCTGGCTAGTATCGGGGTCCAATTAAAAGGCTTCCACTCCTGAGCAGTAGTTGAAGTGCAAGGGATTGGATGGCCGTACTTAGAGGATACTGCAGATGGAGGCATGGGGAGCTGCTAGCACATTCAAGTCACTGATGGCATGGCCCTTGTCTTTGCTGAACACTGCTAATTTCTCAGCAGCCACGCACTGATATGGTATTGACAGTGTATCTTCCATGTCTCCATTTCTACTTTGCAACACTCCCCAGTCAGGGCACCTTTCTTTCTTGAAGCGGTGTGTCACAGATTTCCCTGCCTGCTTGGTACAAGCAATGATAGATTGTCTCATAGCAGGTGTTGGGTCAGCTTAGACACCCAAATTTCCCCCACCGACACAAGACACAGCTTTCCTTTCTCTACAAAGAATAAAGACTCAAACTTCTGACCTTGGTAGAGAGAGAGAAACTGTCAGACACCAAGCTCTCGCTCTTCAGATAAGCCAGCACTCATGAACATATTTTCAACCCACAAACATGTTTTTTTTTAAAAAAACAAGTTTTCTAAAGTAAAAAGAAATTAACATCTCATTTTTATTTCAAAGGCATCAGAAACTATATTAAGTAGCAATTTAGGTTTTGATAACATGTCTGCGTAATTCCTATGCAGAGAGGCTGTTTAAAATAGCAATTGTTTGTATTTCATCTGTTTCCATTATCAGTTGCCAATATTATTTTTACTTTGATGATAGTGTGTTTAATCAAAATTATTGCAAACTTAATCAGAATTATTGCAAATTATTGCATTGATTGTAATCAAGCTAGAGCATAAAAGAGAGGTGCTAATGATTAGAAAATCTGTGTGCCTTGTACTTCAGGAAGAAAATGCTTGTTTGGAGAATGCAGCTGGAAGGGGAAATTAATACATTTAGGTGAAACAGTCTATGACTTCAAAGTACAGTAATAGTTCAGTTAACAAATCCTCCAGGAATGAAGCTCCTTTTAACCAAGGCTTTTTTAAGGTGAAACCGACCAGTTTTGCTTTGCTATGGATAAACTTTCAAGCCTGTGCCTTTGCTTTAAGGTGAAACTGACCAGCCTGTGTCTTTGCTATCAATAAATTGATAAGCCTTTGCTTTGCTAGGGTGAAACTGACAAGACTATGTGTTTGCTTTCCCTTAAAGAGATCTCTTGCTTTTTCCCAGTGCTGGGGAGGGAAGGATGCAATATGATTGTGGGGGAGTGGGTGGGTGCTGGGTAGGCACCCTTTAAAACCCCTGTTGAAGCTGTCCCCACCATCTATGAGCGGGTGTAGGAAGCTATCCCTATTCTTTCCATGTTATTCCTACCTCTGGTACCAAAGTTTTTGTTACAGAAGTAATGTCCAGGAACGCACCTACTGTGTTAACTGAGGCATTACTGTACAGGACTGTAAATTAGGAAATTCTCAGACAGGGCTTCATCTGCCACAGGTGGGGTCCTTTTTAACTCCAGAAAACTATCTCACGATCTGCCATTTTTGCCCAATATCAGTTTGAGAGGTGTTATCAAGGAACTGTGAAATAGACACAGCCCTGGGAAGAAGCACTTAGAGGCAGACTGTTTCCTGTAAGATATCCTAATGGGAAGCCACTTTCTTCATCAGTTCATAGTCTTGATAAGAACTAATCTGCTGTAGGTCACCAGTTGTTCCATTTTCCCTTGACTCATACAAAAAAAGTTACCGGTTATTACGAGCAATGACTTCTTAAATTCTTTGTTTCAGGTGGTTTTGTGGTTGGTGGGATAATATCACCTGAACAGAGAGAACCCAGAAAACCAAACCCTAAAAGGACAATAAAACCTATTTTGGAATCAGGTATAGTCATCACTGTGTGTGTGTGAGTGAGTGAGTGAGTGTGAGTGAAAATAACAGAAACCAAAAATATACTCCATAGTAATAGTTCAAATGCTGCTACTAGTATTAAAAACTAATTGTACAGAACACTGTTTGCTCAAATGGAAAGACAGTGGTCCTTCCTTGCAACTCTTTTTCCTTTTCTTAAAGAGAAAGCCCAAATGATAAATATATTGCACAATATATGCTAACTGGTATGCTTAATTAAAATATGGTGGATATAATTTTTTTTCAGATAAAGATAGCTATTAAGCCACTTTTCCAATATTAGTGAAGATTAATCAAAGCAATTTCTCTGTAAGCTTAGAGCTATACTGGGCTACCAGGCAAAGGGCTAACCTATATTACGAATTTACCTGAGTCAACCTGCAATTGATTCATGGTCCTTCAGTGCTTAAGATCTGTTTTCAGAGATCCACAGATACGTTTGTCAATGACAAGTGTATTTCTTATTCTGTCATTTGTCTCAGTCCAAAATGAGATATTGGCGGGGCTCAGCTCTAATCTTTTGCTTAGCTTTGGCAGAAATAGACAGTCCCACTGCTTTCAAGCTCCGCACAAGTGAAGGAATGAGCTCCTGCACAGAAAAGGAGGAATAGATCTATCCAGCAGGCATGGCGAGCTTCTGAACATTTCCAGAGCTCAAGATGAATGTCAGAAAGAAGATCCTGATGCCATTCAGAGTGTGTGGTGTTGGCTAGATTTGAAGGCCAGTAAAAAACCATAGGCCCCTCTCATTTTGCAACAAAAAGGGCAGGGCAAGAACCACAGATTCTGGAAGGGTGCCATGTTCCTAACAGCACAATCATTCTTACTGTGAAGGCAGATGAAGGCTGCAGCAGATAAAGGACTTCCAATCGTCATGGTACCCATGCCATTGGATCAAAGCCTTTTTCTGTCAAGATTGTGTGTTGATTGTAGTGCACCGATCTCCCCACATAAAACAAATTCACGCACGGGCGTCTTCCATAACAAAAGTCCCGTGGCGATTGGCAAATGGCGATGGGGGCAGGACTGTGAAATCCAGAAGCCCTTAGTCATGGTCTGGTAGATCGGTGGTGGATACAGATTCAGATGGATCCATTGTTAAAGACTATATTTTGGAAGACAATGTTACTCTGTCACGAGTGATCGCCAAGAAGAAGAATACCTAAAGTTGTGTTCTATATATGAGAGAGAACCTCCTTTCATAAGGACCAGCTCATCAACTGAGATCATTAGAGGAGGCCCTTCTAGTTGTGCCATGTCCAGTGGAGGTGCATCTTATGACAACCCGAAGGAGAACCTTCTTTGTGGTGGCCCCTAAATTGTGGAACAATCTCCCCTTAGAAGCATGATGGGCAGCAATGGTTCAGGTGTTCTGCCAGCTGGTAAATGCTTACCTATTCACACAGGCGTTCCCAGGCACTGATCCTTAGTACTTGCCCTACAGAACCTTGCATATCTGTTTGTATATTTTATTGTATTACTTATTTTGTAAACTGTCTTATTATTTTTACAGTGAAAGGCAGTCCATAAATGATTTATATAATAATAATAGTTATCTGAACACTAGAGGTCATTCCAAGGGTTTAATATCCTTAGATATAAAAGTATTCTGAAGGCCAACTTCATACCCTGAGTCCGATTTGTCTTGAACAGGGAGAACCTATTCACCCAGTACAAGTACTTCCCCATCTGGATGTAGTACACTGCTCTGGGGACGGTCACCTTATTACAGAGCAAAAGATGAGAGATGTAGCTTAGGTAATCTGCAGTTAAAGGAGGATTTCAGGAGACTTGCAGAGAAGACTGATATACTACATGGACTTAATCCTGAAAATGTCCTGTTCCAAGAGTGGATGTCTAGTGTAATATAAATACTGAAAGGTGTTGTCAGGTTGGCTGAACCTACCATCCCAAGAGGCTCAGGGTAATGAGAATTTAACATTGTGTAGCAATGGGGCTAGTTTGAAAGCGCCATTCCTACATTTACTATATTTCTTGCACTGGTATTGAGCTTGGGGAGAAGCAGGTTTGATTCTGCATAAAACCTGCTGTGCATGGTGATAATTGACTAACATCTACAGTGTCACAAAAGTGCCGCTCACCCCAAAACACTTCCTGAGCATTTGACTTGATAGAATGTACTATGCAAACTGAGGGTTTAGAATTGACTGTGACCTCTCTCTAAATATGTCTGTCTTCACCCTGAGCCACCGCTTAGGAGATTGGCTTTAAGTCTTGTCTATTTATAGGAGATAGTCACTATATGTCCTGGGACCCAGTTCTGTTTGTACTTCTGTTTTCCAGAGAATATACCCAATAACTCAGCTGTTTCCTTGAAAAATCTTTCTCAGCCAGCTGTTGTGTTTGATACAGCTACCAATCAAGAGGTTCTTCTAGGTGAGTGATACAACACAGGTTTAAAGATTTCTATGGCAAGTATAGGGAAACTATTCCAGTCCTGGTTCATCCAGGAAGCATGATGATCATGTGGCTCCTATTCCTGCTGTGAGAAGCCAGTTTCCATCATACCTCTGCTTTTCATATTTCACTTTTTAAATACAGTATACGTATCCTCAAATATTACAAATCTCTAGTTGTGACATTGTCTATGATGCCAGCTGTGATGCCCTGCAGAATCTTGTGGGATTACCTTTCAATGAAATAAGGTTTTTGTATATGACTAAAAGTGTATATTATATTACAGTATGTATTATCTGACCTTGCTATCTCCTATGAATATTAAGTATTTACCTTCTGGTTTTATAACAGAATGCGTGAGCAGTGGTAGTTCCCATCTCCTTTTCATTAGTAATGAAATGGTATCTATATATAAACATTTGACGACCCCCTTCTTTTCTACTGGCAAAATGATACTAAAGCCATTAAAAGAAAAGGGATTCCAGTATTCCCACACAGATACACTGGTGAGTACTACCAACTATTCCATATGTTTTTTGCATGATAGAATTGATTCTGTTTACAAGCTCTTCCAGGTTATGTTTAGTATCATATCAGTACTTTGCCAGTTTTGTTAATGTTCTCCTTAGGGGAGGAAGCAACCATTTTTTCTTAGTTGTTGATCTACATGTTGTGCATTTGTATGGTTAAGTACCTCAAGGCTGTGTAGGGTAGAAGTTTCCAAAGGGCATATTGGGATCCTTGAATATACTTTGAGCAGATGGGGGAGGGCTCCAGGAGGGAAGAGAGAGAGGACAAGGCCCATTGTGTGAGCAGATGCTTGATTGCTGTCTTAAATGTGAAAAAAAAGTAACGATTGTTTATAATTTGTGAATTGTAGAACTCTGTGTTTTAGTTCTAAGATTGACAGTTCAAGACATTCTGTTATGAGCTGTGTAAGAGCAAAAACTGCTAGGTGTGGCACCTTCCTTCACTGTAGATCGGTGATAGGAAACCCCCCCCCCTTTTATGCAATCCTGAAAGGTACTGGAGGGGTCTCAGGCTGTGGATGTGGCAAAGATAACTCTGTTCCCCTCCCCCTTTCATTTACATGTTACTGCCTTGATATATTGTATTTTCAGGGTGCGGATTAAAAATATTTCAATAAATAAGTACATGTCAAAAATTACTGTACATGTTAATGAATCCATCACACTCTGCAGTGCGTGATGTATTTACTCAGGCTTTTCATCCTTATAAGCACCTAGTGCTGTATTAATAATTCATTACTTACAGATTTTCCCCTTGAAGCAGCTGCAGCTTATTTCTTCTTTAAAAGAAAACATATTTTCTCTCATACTGCAGTGCCAGCAGGTAAAGGTGTACAGAGATTGGATGCCTCTCCAGTGTATTGATTCTGTGCAGAGTAGTGGGGACTGGAGAGATCTGTCAAGGGATGTTGTTCAGGATATTGGTTCCTTCCACTATTCTTCAGTAGCACTGGAGCTTTTTGCTCATGGAATGGATGCAGTGCATGGCAATCCTTTGCCACTGCAATAGACTTACTGCAGAACCAATTCTTGCTTGCTTATGTCCCCAGTCCAAGAGTGGCTTTGTACTGTCTCCAGACAAGAAGCTTGCATGAAGGATAGCCTCTCCAACAAATGAACTGAAGCCAGAACTAGACATAATAAGAATCCTGAGGCTGCCACTGAAAATTGGTCTCCTTATAATGCAGTCGCACTACCCTTACATGAGTTAATTTATTGGCTTCTGCTTAGAGAGGCAGGAGTGTAACAACATCATGCATACTAGGTATTACCATGGGGTGAGGCGGAACGAGACCTGCTTGTTTTGGTGACCTCATTCTGCCACAATGTCTAGTTCTGGTCAGAAGCATCAAATTCTAACCTGCTTAGGATGGTAATTGTGCAGGCACAAATTTGTTTGAACACCTTGATGGCTGTTTGTTGAGTGAGATAAAGTAATGTTTGACCAAAATAGTGAACTACTACCCTGCCAATCTGCTGGTTGAAAATATGGAGGTCTGATGTGCTTACAAGGAAAAACTAACATGATATCCAGGAATGCAGAAGAGGAATACTGAAGTGAAATCACAGAAATCCTTTTGGAATGCATCAGTATCTTGTATGTCATACTCTGCTGATAGTCTTTGTTTCCTGTTACTTTTAAGGAGTAATCACTACTTGGTTACTGCTTAAATTGAGTGGAAAACATTAGAACTATGTTCAATATGATTAATTATTGCTAACGTTATTTATTAAACTTCTATCCCGCCCTTCCTTCCAGAAGGAGTCCAGGGCAGCAAATGAAGGACAACACACTAAAAACATCTTACTATTTATTTATTACATTTGTATCCCACCTTTCCTCCAAGGAGCTCCGGGTGGTGTACTAACATTGTTCTCCCGCTCCCAATTTTATTCTCATCCTACCCTGTGAGGTAGGTTAGGCTGAGAGACAGTGACTGGCCCAAGGTTACCCAGTGGGCTTCATGGCCAAGTGGGGATTTGAACCCTGGTCTTCCAGATCCTAGTCTGACACTCTAACCACTACGCTACACTGGCTCTTAAACATCTCAAAAACAAAACATCTTCAAACATGTTAAAAATAAAACATCTTGTAAACATGTTTTTTTTAAAATCTTTAAAAACACCTTAAAAACAGTTTCAAAACAGATGCAGACTGGGATAAGGTCTCAAGGCTTGTTGAAAGAGGAAGGTCTTCAGAAGGTGCCGAAAAGATAACAGAGATGGCACCTGTCTAATATTTAAGGGGAGGAAATTCCAAAGTATTGGTGCCACAACACCGCCACAGTAAAGGTCCGCTTCCTATGTTGTGTGGAACGAACCTCCTCGTAATATGGTATCTGCAGGAGACCCTTGTCTACAGAGTGAGGTGATCGACTAGATACATTTATTTATTATTTAATTTGTATCCCGCCCTTCCTCCCAGCAGGAGCCCAGGGCGGCAAACACAGTGCTAAAAACACTTTAAAACATCATAAAAACAGATCTTAAAATACATTAAAACAAAACAGTGTTAAAAACATTTTAAAAAACAACAACTTTAAAAAAGGGTTAAAAACATTATTAAAAAACATATTAAGCAATTCTAACACAGATGCAGACTGGGATAGGTCTCAACTGAAAAGGCTTGTTGAAAGAGGAAAGTCTTCAAAAGGCACCGAAAAGATAGCAGAGATGGTGCCTGCCTAATATTCAAAGGGAGGGAATTCCACAGGGTAGGTGCTGCCGCACGGAAGGTCAGTTTCCTATATTGTGCAGAATGAACCTCCTGATAAGATGGTTTCTGCAGGAGGCTCTCACCTGCAGAGCACAGTGATCGACTGGGTATATAAGGGATAAGACGATCTTTCAGGTATCCTGGTCCCAAGCTGTATAAGGCTTTGTACACCAAAACTAGAACCTTGAACTTGGCCCGGTAGCAAATGGGCAGCCAGTGCCCATACATAATGGGTGAGATGGTCTTTCAGGTATCCTGAAAAAAATTAAACCCCACTTTTCTTTATAAAAAAACTGGAAAGTGGCTTACCAAAAAACTACAAAATACATAAGACACAATAAACCAGTTCAAATCACTAAAATCACTTTCCTAGCTAAAACCACAAGCAGGGTAAAATATTTCAGTAGAAAAACAGGGAGACAATTTTAATTGGCACACTCCTAATTTCAGAGGTCTCTGGAGTGAGCTACTGGAGGCACCTGGATACAAGATTCCAATGTTCAACTAAACTGTATCATACCATTCAACATATTTACTCCTGCCTGTTAGTCATTTTTGTGTATGAAAGATAATCCTTTGCTGTTCCGAGATTTGACAAATGTTACCAGGGCTTATTAAGTACAGCAGAAAGATGAGCCTTTGTAAATATTGAGGGCCTGTTTATATTTTATAGAGAGAGGTTTTAAAATTCAAAGGAAATATTTGCCACTGAAGCAATGTTTATGGCTTTAATTTCTGAAGGTTTTCCACATTACTCATGGTAAACTTCTTTTGACGCTATATGACCAATGTTATCATCTGACTGCCGGCGACTATTTCTTTATTCCACCAGGTAAGTGTGCAGATCTTCTCCTAAATGAGCCTTTTCAGGATTGGGAAGGGCTAAAATGAAGATGAATGTAGAAGGGGAAGTGTAAGCATCTACGGAAGAAAATAATTCTGTTTTCTTGAACAATGTTGGAGGCGTTATGTATAACTCAGAGAAAAAGCAAGAGAAGCATGAATAATGCTTCCTTCTGAGTCTCATGTAAAAAGTAAAGGTGCATGTTGTGTCACTGGACTGGAAGAATGTGCCTTTCCCTTGCCCCTCTGCACAACACCTGGAAGCAGACAAGAGGAAGATTGTTATGCTTTCTCTTTTGCTACTTCTAAGAGGACTCACCCTCATTGCCACTCCACTGCCTCTCCCTCAGGAGGAGAGTAACATTCTGTTGATAGCTACTGAAAAGTTCATATAAAATTCTTTGATAATATCCAGTTGTGATGTTCCAGTTGTGATGTTCCACTTGTGCAGACAGGGGTGCCTCTTCCTCCTTTGAATAATACACACACAAATATCTCAAGCACTGTTTGATTTCTTTTTTAAAATGTCTAAACCATTCTTTGGTATAAGACATCCAAGACAGGGATCATGTAAGAGTTAGATGACTTCTGTAGAGTAACTTGAATCCTGACAGGACATAATTGGTAAAACTGCTACTCTTAACTCCCCTTCCAGTGTGGCTTTTTTCAGCTTAAATCATAATACAGCTGAATGAGACGTTGTGGCATAACCATATTAAAAGAGCTGTGTGTGTTCCATGCTAAAAAAAAGTATGAATTCTATGCTGAGAACCTGAATTCTCCATCCACTGTAAATTAAGTGACATAGGCAAATGTACATTATTATTTTGCCTAATTCTGCTTCAATCCGCCATAGGGAGGGGACAGTGCAAGGGCATAGAAGACCTCTCTGCATTGCTAGAAACATTATTCAGCCTCTCTTGTGGCTTTTGAACTTTCAACAGACTTTGCCCACACATGTTTAAGCATATGGAATGGAAACCTATTTTAGTTCCTGTTAATTAAAGGGTGGATTTTCAGGGGAAATTATTTCTACAATCAGTACTACATTCTGCTTTTTCTGCAGTCTAGCAGAATCGCAGCATCTGCACAGCTCTGCATATAAACGATCTTAAGACTTTTAGAATTGAAGGGAGGTCACCCTATCCAGTCCCATTGGGTAGGACTCTGTTTTCAACACTTTGAACAAGTTTAGGACCAGTATTTAGCCTATAGCTCTCGATATGCATTCACAACCACACTCCTTACTGGATTTGGGTTGTAGGCAGTAGAAGGGACCCCTGAAGGAAGATTGGGTCTCAAGATTAGTGGAAGACTCTGACTTCTCAATACAAATCAAGTAAGAGGTTTGTATCCGAAGAACTGTGAGTAGAGTACCATTCCCACGATAGCCCCTTATGTACCTGTCAAAATATCAGGCAATCATCCAGGGGAGGGGGAGGCCACATGCATTTGAGGTGCCTTCTGTTCACACCAGATCTCTTTGCAATTGACTTGAAAACATTTCCAGTATTCTTAAGCACTGGATAACATTCTGTCAAAGTGGTGAGATTCACCTAATAGTGAAAGATTTAGGAGGCATGCCCTACAAATATTCAACTACAACTGAAATATGAAACATCTGATTTCTGAATGTATAGAACAGTAGACCTTTTCTGTTAATGGAAACCTTCTGTTTGGTTGTAGGGAATGTGTACAACATACGTAATCTCTTGAATAAAGAATGTGTTGTCCTTTTCACACAGCTGAAGGGAAGCAGGTAAGAAAAATGTATTTTGGGGGGTTCTTCAACTTTTTCAGACACATGACTCCTCTTTCATCCCAACCTGCAATATGAGACCCCCTTCTAATTTTGACAGTGTCTTCTGTATCTTTGCCTCTAACCTTTCTCTTCCACCTTTTATGTGATGCTCTTGCCACCAGATGTTTCTGCTCCCAAGCACATTATGGGGTCTAAGTTTCTGTCACAGAAGCCGGCATGCAGAAATCTAACTCATTGTTCCTTTTCTAGTCATAGTGCTTGTTGGCATATACTGGGACATAAGTGAATAGTACCTGCTTTTAGACTATAAATCTAAAGCACAGAAACATCTGGTTCCTTTATACTGTTTGTGGGAGAGGGAGCAGTCCAGTGAAGATTCATCTGTATTTCCAGAACAGCAATTGTTAGGAACATAGACAACAGCAGTTTTATGAATACTTATTGTAGACAATGTTGTAAAGATAACTGTTAAGAAAGAAAAGCAAAAGCGGATCTGTAACTTCTCAATAAGCATCACTGTTTTTTAGTACATAACAAGTATACTGGTTAAGAGGTTAAGACTCTAGGACTGGGAGCACAGAGTTCAAATCCCCACTCAGCTGGGAAACTTACTAGGTGGCCTTGAGCCAGTCACTGTTTTAGTGTTTGTGGCTGAGCTTGGAAAAGTTACTTTTTTGAACTACAACTCCCATCAGCCCAATACAGTGGCCATGATGGCTAGGGCTCATGGGAGTTGTGGTTCAAAAAAGTAACTTTTCCAAGCTCTGGCACCGTGAGGATAAAATAGGGGAAAGGGCTATATATGTCACCTTGAGTTCCTTGGAGGAAAGTTGGGAAATAAATGTGAAAATGAAATGGACTGCCTTCAAGTCAATCCTAACTTATGGCGACCCTATGAATAGGGTTTTCATGATAAGCGGTATTCAGAGGGGCTTTACCATTGCCTTCCCCTGAGGCTGAGAGGCAGTGACTGGCCCAAGGTCACCCAGTGAGCTTCATGGCTATGTGGGGATTTGACAGTCCAACACCTTAACCACTACACCACACTGGCTCTCTGGGAAATAAATGTAATGCAATGAAAATATTGAAAGAAATGTTTTAAAGATGCACCAGCAGGTGGAGCCATAAGCCAAAAAACTTGAAGCTACCTTTCATTTAGTGATTGCATCAAGCAAAGGCCTTCAGATGCAGCGTGGAATTCTTCTTACAAAACTCATCCAACATGCATGGATATTAATTGGGGCTAGGATAATGGGTGAAATGGCTGGATGGTGATATATTTATTCATATATTACTGTAAGAGAATCTGCACTTTTCAGGCGAGTGCATCAGTTACACTTTCTGTGCCTTTGCCATGCTTTGACAGCAGTCCTAGTGATTTGACTTTGAGCTTACGATAACAATTATTTTGCCCCAAATAGTGTGGAATAGCTGAGGTTCACTTATCTAAAAAGGGGAAAGGAAACACTGCTGTTTCTTTTGTTGAGATTTATCTTTAAATATAACTTGCATGAAAACTGTGGGGAGGCGAGTTTTTACATAGGCAAACAAGAGGGTTTCTTTTTTTACATAGGCAAACGAGGGTTTTTTTAAATAAGCCTTTTATCTATGAACTTTTCCCCTAGCAAAAAGTAAAGGAAGGGAAATGGTCAAGCTATTCTATACTGCATTGCTAATAAGCACTACAATATCTCACAATTTCACTTCAGATGAAATTGCTAATCTTTCAGCATGCTTGTGAACTAAATGCTTGCCTAAACAGAAAAGGACTCGAGTGTCAGATGAAAGGGAATTCCATAAATGAGGCCACCAGTGAAAATGCTGTATTAGCTTTTGAGATGTGCCTGATCTCCCACTTCTATTCCTGTTTACCATTGCAGTGCAGTGGCTCCCACTTAATGCTCGCAGCTTGCATAAGGGATAGCTGGAGGGCAAGAGCCTGCTACAGATTTTGTCATTAATCTGCTTTCCCTATTGTTGTCTTGTCGTAATCTGCAGATGTTCCTTGACCTATAACATCTTGCTGAAAAGCAGCTTAGAAATCACAATTATGATAATAAAATAATAAATAGCACATTAAAGCATTGGGAAAAGGAAGGATAATCTCTCCATGTTGAATCCAAGATAGCGAAACAGTAGTGGATTGTCTGAAATTGAGTCCTTCCCCTGGTTTAAACTTAAGCGAATATCTTGTTATCTGGAGCATATCAACAAAATATTTGTATCCGAATAGTAAGCTGAGCTGATTTATATACTTAGTATGGATACTAGCAGCCTTTAAGTTTGGTTTGTATTCAGTGTGGGGCTTGGATAAAGAATTAGCTTTGACAGAGCTAAGGAGATATAGCTCCACAGGTCAGTACAGGGCAGTGTTTTTGTGTTTTTCGGGGGGGATGAGGGAGTTTTATGTTTAAGCTGCTTTGTAATGGCATTACAAGATTGTGTTCAATTTGAGCCATATAGTATGGTTTTATAAGATGCCAGTCTGATGTCAATGGTCAGGGATATATCATAACGAAATATTTTTAAAATGTTTTTTAAGTGATTTATACAGAATGTGGTCTCTAAAAGTACTCTGGTTGTGTTTAAGACCATGGTGTTGTCTTCACGACATTAATTTGAGTTTGTTTGAATGTTTTTAGCTCCTGAGGAAGGAAAGTATTTCCAAAACGCGTAGAGCACTACAATAAATTTTACTCGGCACCAGAGCTTGCCTCTCCATTTCGTCTCTAGTTTGGTGCCTGTTCCCTTTTGTTCCTGCCTGTTTCATACTTAGCCACAAGGCCATATTGAGTACACATTTACTTTTAGTTGGTGCAGGTAACTCACTGTAAAGTTCTAAATTACTCTATAGCCTAATGATTTTGTTAGGGTAATGGCATAGTTGGAAAATAAAGTTTTGTGAAAGATTTGCAATTTTATTTCATTTCAGGCCAGAAAATTAATAAAACGTACCATTGTATCACTATTTCTTGGAGCAAAGACTGTTTCATGGGAAAAAAAGGAAGAAATCTCTTTTCTGACTGCCCTAATTGGCTTTCCAGTTATGCTGTTTCCAAGACAACAAAATAAATGATTTTGTTATAGCTAAGTTGTATGTTTTTTCTAATTATATTTCACAAGTTCTCTCTTCTGATTTTGTTATAACCGTAAATGGGAAAAAAATCTTTTTAGCCAACATCTGGAAGGATTTCTTTGAAAGAATGGACAGGGTGTCAGAATCTAATTGCTTCAGTGGCATAATGTAAGGTTAGTGTTACTGCAGCTAAAATACCACCCTGTGCTGGGCAAGGGGAGCCGAACTTGGTGTGCTAACCTTCAAGGCAATTTGCTGCTCTGTTTTGCTGATGCAATACTAGTGCAGTACTAGACATAGAGACAGGGCTACTCTGAAGGCTCCTAAATTGCAGTTGGGGGAAAATAATAGATGATGCATCTGCTGTGTCTGTATAGCAATAGCAGTGCTGGATCCTGCATTTTTCCCATACCTGCTCAGTACAGCACCAGATGAAGCAGATACCTTCCTTTTGTCCGTTTGTTAATCTTTGTATATAAATTATGCATGTTAATAAAATTGTAATCATACAGATGTGGTTTGATTCCTCAAGTCGTACTATTTTCAGAAGCGTAACATTTTATTCTGCAAATTTCAGTCATAGGCTGTCAGTACTGCTGGGAACATCATACAAAGGGTTTATGTTATAAGCCAGTTAGTCTCAGCTGGCTTGGGATTCACCATTCCAACAGCTGTATAATGTTTTGGCTGGGATTCCTAAAATTAAATGCTGTTGTTCAGATATGTTGTTAACTTGCTTTTAGAGATCGTCAAATGTTTGACTTGCATTTGCCGTCTCTCAGCTCCATAGGCAATGCAACATCAGTCAAGATGAAGGAGCCCCTGCTCTCCTGGAATCAATTTTGTCAGCTGAGTCATGGGGAGTTTCTCAGGCTGTCTTATAGCTACTGCACTATAAAGATCAGCAACAGCCCATTTAGATCTTCAAATTGTGTCCAGTCTAGTTGTAGCACCTGGGCTTAGTTATAATGGGGAATGAAGACAAAGACTTTCAGCTGCATAGAAGATAGAGATTTTGATTCTAACATTTGGCCTAATTCCAAAAGTCAGAGGACTCTTACAATGATTATTTCAACTTGGATGTTATCAAAGACCAGTTCTCTGTACCATATCTCCAGCACACTTCACATTAAAAGCTTCCAGCTTTAGTATGGATTAACTGACCACTCTTCAACTTACCTTTGACAGTGGGAACTAATATATAGCTTGCAAATGTTTTGGATTTTTACATCATTCCAACTTTAAGAACTAATTTTTACAAATACTGTAAGTTTCTTCACCTACATTGAGTATCTTAGTGCTTAAATTATTAGATGCTAATACTATAGTGTACCATCTAACTACAGTTTAGAAAATGAAAATAATCCCAATTCTTTCCAATCTGTTTCTAAAAATGCATAGGAAACCCACCAATCTTGAGGATTTTCCTTTAGTGTTGGGTTACTTGCAGAGGAAACCTTTTGATTTGGAAGCTTTTTCTTACGTTTTTGTTGTTATGGCTGCATCTTATTAGCTCCACAGTCACTCTTGTTCAAAGGCTGAAAGATCCCAGTTGTGGGACACACGAGTAGCTGGAGACACAATGGCTTGCCACAGGTAAATAAACCTTCCAGAGAGGCAAACAGGGCTACATTTGACCGGCAGGGGGAGCAAACAATTAAACTGTTTCAATGATTTAATATGTGAATATATTCTCTGATTAACGAAGAGGTCAAAATTCAAGCGGGCCTTGATAGTAGCTTGCAGTTATCATTTGTTCTCATTAAAATGAGCTGTAATATAAAAAAAAGATTGCAGATTAAGAAGGATCGCCTGCCTGCAAATCAAGACACTCACCCGACAAACAAGCTTTTGGTAGACATGCACATTAGCCCAGGCGTTGTGGATCAGGTCAGTAAGTGATCAAATTCCTCAAGGATCCCTACCTGTTCATTGTGTGGGTATCTGTACATATGCTATAGGATCCTGTCATCTTCAGACCAAATTTGGTGAAAGGGGGTGTCCTGTGTTTGTGTTTGAATTTTTTACTGCCATTTGAACCTATCCAGTTCCTAACTGCTAATTTATACGTGCAGGACCCTTTTAATCCAAAGGAGAATACAGATATGTGATTCTACATGTGCAGGCTGCCATGGTACAGTCCATTTGACTATACAACTCTGCCACGTGAATAAACTAGTCCTTAAAAATGGGGAAAGTTATCCAGCCCCTTCTCTCCACTGTGAGCATCACCAGGGCATCTATTGCCAATATATACCTCAGCTCTCTCCAGATCATCATTGTCCTCCCTGAAAGTGGTTTACAGCCATATTAAAAACACAGTGCAAGACAACTAACAGGATATATTTTTTGAATTCCTGATATGCATTATTAGATGCGAGAATGCTTTTTTTTGGTAATAGTCGTGAATTTTTAGATATATTTTATAATTTTTATAAATTTTTGTTTTGTATATGATTAACTTGTTTTCATTTTCTGTATATTGTTTACAGATTTATTGCTCAATTATGGTACTTAAAATATGGGTTATTGTTTTTATTACTAGCAACTACTTAATGTAGAATTTATATTGATTTTTGTTGAAATGCAAACCACTGAGATTTTTTAAAACATAAACTGCTATACAAGTTAAATAATAATAAAAATAAAAAAAATAAAAATGGAAGATGATGTTCAGGGCAAGCTAAACATATATTTGGAAAATTGAGAGGTTTCTTGTGGCACGCTTATAAACGTTGTGTTACTCTGCTCTCTTAATCTGTCCTTGCGTGGGATGTTTAGAACAATATGTCAGTCAGTGTATACATAGAATATTCTCCTGGGAATTAAATGATGATTGCAGAATTGTTGATCTGAAGGACAATGTCTAAGAACAACGTTACTGTTATTTGACTTATTAGCAGAGCTTGAAAGATCACTTTTAAAAAGTAATAAATTACAATTACATGGTCCAAAAAAGTAGTAATTACTGTTGCGATTACGATTGCTCTGAAAGTAACTGATTACTTTTTCTCAAAAGTAATCACTACAATTACATTTCAGTTACTTTAAAAAAACCGCCTACAAGGTGCTGGCTTTGGCTGCTGCACATCTAAGTTGCCTAAACAACATTAAAAATAAACACACACATACAGAGGTAGTAAAATAATTCTTTTTATCCATAAGATACCAATGGTATCTCTCTGCTGGTAAAGGAGGTGGGGAGGGAGGCAGAGGCCGCAACTCAGATCTTTGCACGTCAAACCAAGTGCCGCCTCCACCACCCCACCAGACATTTTTCCCTGAGATGCAAAAAAGTTTAAATACTGCAAATGCAGCACAGTAGCCAGAGAGGGTGGTGGAGGCCACTTTGTGTGCCAAGTTCAAGCACATACACACATTGTTATCTTTCACCTCCACAGTTCTTTATCTCTATTCCGCTGCTGCCTCCTTTATCCATGTTCTTATCCTCCGGCTCCTTTTTCCCCTCCACTCCATTCTTCACCACCACCATCCATTTTTTAAAATGTTTTCTCCACTCCACCTCCTCCCTTGTTGCCTCCTATCCACCCACAAAGCATGAGGGAAGTGTGATGCTGCACAGAAGGCCAGTTTGAGGCACATGATTTTCATCCACAAATCAGAAGAGCAGAAGACTTCCCCTGCTCCCTCCCCCAAAGTAATGCTGGAAACATTACAATTACTCCAAGTTCTATTACAATCAAAATGTAAAGGAATTACCCACTCGTTCCTCAAAAAAGTAATGAATTACTTTCAAGCTCTGCTTATAAATCACTACAGAGGAGTCTCTAAGCAACTTTTAAAAGACTAATAGCCAAAGGCAGAGCATAAAAACAAAAAATACATTACAATGAAAAGATTACGACCCATAAAGGATCCAGCAAGTCAACAGCAAAAAGCAGTTAATAATAAGCAGAACATTTATCACAAGCCATTGGATTTTGGGAGAAGAGAGAGGTTTTTATCTGGTGCCAAACGGATGTTAATGATAGTGCCAGGCAGACCTCATTGGGGAGATCATTCCACAAGTGGGGAACCACAACTGAAAAGGCCCTTTCCCTTAATAACCCTCTCAGAGGGGGCACCTGGAGGAAGGCCTTACATGAAGAGTCCAGGTAGGTTCATATTGGGAAAGGTATTCTGGAAGATATTGGGGTCCTAAGCCATACAGGCCTGTAGAGGTCAAAACCTCAGGCAGCAATGCAGCAGTGCCAGGTTGGTGTTATATGATCACCTCACCTTGAGCATGTCAGCAACAGAGCAGACATATTCTGCACTACAGTTTCTAAACAGTCTTCAAAAGCAGCCCCATGTGAAGCCCAATACGCAGTAGTGTCTGGTGAGGCAGTGTGGGAGGGGTACCATTGCTCTCCTGGTTGCCGAACACAGTGGCTCACTGCCGCTCACTGCAAGGGGGAGGGAGAGGTATGGGAGAGCCACTCCAATGCTGCCGGTGAGCTCCCATACCTCCCTCCCTCTTGGTCTTACATAATCCTTAATAAAATATGCCTTTAGCCATGACTAAGTTTAACAAGTTCTCATTTCTATTGCAAAGTTCATCTAATGAATTTTTGATATACATTTTAATTCACCCCCAAAGCTTGGTAAAATATTTATTACCAAGCAGTTTGCAAACAAAGTGCAGGGTGTGTTTAAAATGGTGGTTACACACAAAATGCTGTGATTGTTCCAGATCCCAATTCTTGAAGATAAACCTTTCTAGAAATTATGTTCAGTTAATTCATATATGAATTAACTTTTTTTGTTGGTGGCTTAAGGTTTATTTCCCTGCTGAAATACGAGAGACCCCATCAGCACTGACAATCTGCCGGCTTTTGAAGACACACCTGTATAGACAAGCACTTCTCCTGGTTTAAATTGTTTTAATTTCTGTTTTAATTGGCTTTTTTTGTACATTTTAATTGTGGATGTTGATTTTAATGTTTTGATGAAATTGTTTTATTCTACATTTTAATTAGCGCAGAGTCCCTCCATAGCGCAGAGTGGTAAGCGGCGGTAATGCAGCCGAAGCTCTGCTCATGGCCGGAGTTCGATTCCAACGGAAGGAGGAAGTCGAATCTCCGGTAAAAAGGGTTGAGGTCCACTCAGCCTTCCATCCATCCGTGGTCGGTAAAATGAGTACCGGCATACGCTGGGCGGTAAAGAAAGGCTGGGGAAGGAACTGGCAATCCCACCCCATATATACGGTCTGCCTAGTAAATGTCGCAAGACGTCACCCTAAGAGTCGGAAACGACTCGCACTACATGTGCAGGGACACCTTTACCTTAATTGGTTTTATACTTGAAAGTCACTTAGATTGGCAATTAGGTGATATATAAATTAATGTTGTTAGATTTTAAGATGCTACAATAGCCTCTTAGTTTTGCTAAAGTAGCTGACCTGGAAATTATCTGGAATTTGTTACTGTATTTCAAATGCAATTCAGCCTTTGGAAATATATCCCCAAACTACCACTAGAGGACAGTACAATGTCAGAGAACAAATGTCCCACTTGCCTGCAAAATGCCAAGTCCTTTTTTGCTTTCTGTGTTCCTACATATTTTATTTCAGATGTTCAATTTCTACCTCAACATTGGAAGGGGGGGGTTCTTTCTCATGGAAGTGGAATTAAATTGCCTATTGTCCCTTTTCAGTTTTTGTAGAACAATGTTAAGAAAAAACTTGGTTGCTGTTAAGACTCTCATCTCATTCAGAATCAGCTGAAGTCAGATGAAGTGTCTTTCCTCATTCTCATAACCTGTGACAGTGGATTGTGTGCCACAAATAAGTCTGCATATTCTATGCCCATTATAGGCAACATTTTCAAGCTTTGCAGAAATGAGAGGATATTCTATACATATTTAGGAGAGCAAATGGCTTTTAGTCCTGTGTGCAGCAATTCATTCCTTCATACACAGTGGTCTTATTTTTCCAAAGAACGAGCAGGGACACTTGAAGATGATGCCAGATATTTATGGGTTTCATTTGTTTTTATTGATTTCACATATATTGATTTTATCTTTGATTTCCACTCTACCATCCTTATCCACTCATCTCCCTTAAATGACTCTACTCATTCTTTGCTGCCCTTTATGTCTGGAATGGCCTCCTACAATTCCTGTGTGGTGCCATCTCCCTCGACATGTCCATGAAGCCTCACTCTGTAAAACGCTCAACAAATGAACGAATTTCCATTCACTTGTTACCCGTCTTTCCCTTCCTCTTGACTACCCCCCCATTTGCAAATTCTGCGTGTAATCTTGTTGAAGGGATCTCTTTCATTCCCTTAGGTTCTTGCATGATTTTGATTATTTTGTTGCTGGGGAGAGCATTCCACAAGTGGGGAGCCACCACTGAAAAGGCCTGTTCTCATGTCACCACCTGCCATACCTCCCTCGGAGGGGGCAAACGGAGAAGGGCCTCAGATGAAGAACATAGTACCCAGGTTGGTTCATGGGGGGAGAGGTGGTTCTTGAGGTATTAGGGTCCTGAGCCATATAAGACTTTGTAAGTCAAAACCAGCACTTTGAACTGCATGTGATCTCCAGCTTTGTACACACATGCATGGTTCCTTGTAAGGGGCAGAATCAGGGGGCCCAATATAAAATGTCTGGGTGGCCCTGCAAAGCTGACTGGGGGGTCGCCAAAGGCACTGCTCACCCAAAGTGCTATTTATCATGAAGCTGGCCATGGTAGCCAAAACAGCAATATCCATGCATCAGAGGGAGGTGTCATCAGATGGGGGGCTACCTGAGGTTTGCAGGAGTATAAAAAAAAATTAGGAAAAGCTCTAAGGGGAGCACCCCCCCAAAAAAAAGCCCAGTGAGGACAGAGCATGTTCAGTGTCCATGGAATATTGACTTTTGAGAGGGGGGGAAACTGAAAGGCGTGTGGCCGTCACACCCACTTTTTTGAGTAATAAATGAGGTGCCGGTACTCACATCTTGAAGTGCAGTGGGTGCCTGCACAAAATGGCTGCCATGGGCAGCAAAAAAAGATGTTGGTACTCTATACCAGTAAGTACTGCCACACAAAAAAAACACTGTTAGGATAAAATGCCTTGAAGGACACATGCTTTGTGCCAGGCTCTGCCATGAAAATGTATTTAAGAGCCAATCCACATATCAGTAATTAATTGTACCCAACTATATCCTTGCAGGATATTGTAGTGAACCTTGGTTCTGATGGAGGAGCCTGAACGATATGTTTTTCTCATTCATAAATGAAGGGGTTTAGTCCAAAGGTGACTTTCTGTGTGTGGGAAACATCTGCTGCTCATGGAAGTGCTGTTTTACACCTTGTACGGGAAGTCTGTATGAAAATAGTGATTATTAATCCAAAGAAATTTCTTCTGTTTCCACAAGAGCTTCCATAGCCTCTTTTGCAGAGCCATGATAACTGCTATAGAATTCACATGCAATAGCACTGCACAAACTCTTGCATAAGCATTTATTTATTTATTTATTTATTGCACTTGTATACCGCCCCATAGCCAAAGCTCTCTGGGAGGTTTACAGCAATCAAAAACATTAAAACAAATATACAATTTAAAACACATATTTTAAAAACAATTTAAAACACAATTTTAAAATTTAAAATATAAAAACAATTTAAAACACATGCTAAAATGCCTGGGAGAAGAGGAAAGTCTTGACCTGGCGCCAAAAAGATAACAGTGTTGGCACCAGGCGCACCTCATCAGAAATATTCCATAATTTGGGGGCCACCACTGAGAAGGCCCTCTCCCTTGTTGCCACACTCCAAGCTTCCCTTGGAGTAGGCACCCGGAGGAGAGCCTTTGATCTTGAACATAGTGTACGGGTGGGTTCGTATCGGGAGAGGCGTTCCATCAGGTATTGTGGTCCCAAGGCTTTATAGGTCAAAACCAGCACCTTGAATTGAGCTCGGAAACATACAGGCAGCCAATGCAAGTGGGCCAGAATCGGTTTTATATGTTTGGACCGTCTGGTCCCTGTTACCAATCTGGCTGCTGTATTTTGCACAAGCTGCAGTTACCATTAATGGCTTCCTTCTGTTCACAATATCCAACCCTGCATTTTTAAGTGTACACTTAAAAATATATTAGGAGCACACCTACAGCAATGTCATGTGTGCATCTCATGTTGCATGCAATATAAGGATGTCACTGAAAATAGCATCCCTGAGTGGTATTCAGTGCTAGTCGTACTCTAGAGTAAACCCACTGAAGTTAACAAACATGACTAACTTAGGTTCATTCATTTCAGTGCATCTACTCTGAGCAGGACTTAGTTGAATACAACCCCTGTGTTATGTGTGCATCTCCCTTGTAAAGCACAGGGACATTTGACTCATGCAGTGTGTTTCCCATGCAATGCCACTTCCATACCATGTTGCATGCTGCTGCAAGGAAACTCACAACATGATAATGTCACAAGGGTAAGTAATCGCACGCATTATGGGGAAGAAGGGGAAACCTTGATAAGGTATTTTCACCCTGACATCCCCAACTCAAAGCTAGAGATGGGTGACAATTTCTATTCAGTTGACATTTCAATTTGAATGTATCAACTTTGCACTTTCCAAAACAATATAAGAACCAAAATGCAGCCATCCTTCAAAGTTTGCATTTATTTGAATTTTACAATGCAGTTGCCAACCAAACATTTACAAAAATGCAGATAGGGGAAAGCGTGCATAAAAATGTTTATTTGGGGGGAAATAACATGCGATGACAAGAAATGGCTTGCAGAAATGTGTTTGAGTCAAAACTCCCTACAAAAAAAATGTGTTAGGAGAAATTCATACTAAAATGCTGAAGAATTTTCATGAGGATTTCTGTTTTTTGAAAAATTGCCAATTGTAGCAGAAATGTGGAGAATTGAATTTAAGATTGGAAAACAGAAAGGTAGAGAACTGAACTTGGCAGATCTTCCCATCCATGCTCCAGACACCATCTCCCTAACCATTATGCCTAGGGTGCAGTCCAACATGAACCCTCTGCGCTGCTGGCAAGTCAAAGCCAGTTTAAGGGGAAGAATGTCTACCCGAAATGCTAGTTTTCTATGTAGAGGGAGGTTTTTTCGTTAATATCAAGGAGCATTTATTATGTGAACACCTACTGTACCTACTGTACTTGCAACCTGAAGGGTTTTTTTTTTAATATGGAGCTTACAGCCTAATCCTAACCATGTCTAGTCAGAAGTTAAGTCCCATTGAATGCAATGCCTAGCACTTTGACTCCATAAAAATCTCCGCATTGCCTGTAAGTAGAATATGAAGCCGAGGACGGAGACACCCAGGGCAAGGAGGTTATCTGAATTTGCTGCTCTTGATTAATATCGGTCTGTGAGGAACTTGCTAGCCATGCAGAGGGGAATGAGAACTCAGAAATAGCGTTCTTTCTTGCCTGACCTTTAACCTAAATAAGTCACCCTACTTAGAGCTGTCGTGGAGGAAACTCCATGCCTGAGGAACTGCCACCAATGGTAGTCACATTAGTACTCATTAAGCATGACCTCCAGCAGACATTTCCACACTGTATCCTATCTGCACACCTCATACCTTTGTAATCACCTGAGGTGGGAAATGTGTATCCTGATGGTATGTACACTTAGATTTAATACAGTTACCTATATCCTTCTAGATAAATCCTTCCTCTAGGTGATCGGACCTACAAGAGTTTTCTACCTCAGAACCTCAGTGTTCAGTCTTCATTGGACTCTCCTAGCTTACACTGTTAAACCTTAGTCAGCTTGGCTAATACTGTCTTCTAGATTTAACCCCAAAGCTGCTGGTCAAGTTTGATTTGACCAATAGCTGAATCTTTCCTAACATCTACAGGTTGTCTTCCATTGTTCTCTCTACCCATTCCATGATCTGGTTTAATATTGTTTCATAGTTCATTTAGTTAGTGCCATTTTTTTTCACTGATTTAAAAATATCCACCCATGGAGTACTTAAAATTAATTAGAGAATGCTGATGACTGAAATCAAGGATGGTTTATTAATTCATTTAGCGATTAAAGATTTTCTAGTCTAATCAGGTAGCACACAGGGTAGGGTAATAAAATGAAGCTGTCCTTGATCAAGGACAGTTGGAGACAGTTGCTGGTCTTAACAGGACACCCCTTCAATTGCTCCAGTTCAGATCAAACTCCTGCAAAATAATGGTACTGCAGCTTACTTAAAAGCTAAGCTGAGACCCAAGGAAGAAAAACAACCATACTTAGCAAACAAGGAAAACCCTTATGGCCAAGGCATCTAAAAATCTAAAATGAGGAGCAATTATCAGTCTACTATAAATGTTAGTGAGATCATAGTAAAAAGCAGAGTTTTACAAATAGTTTATTTCAGCCCTCTTTCACCGTTTCATGCACAGTAGAAATCTTTTGATTGAAAACAAACATAACAAAAGAACATATGAAGAGCCCTGCTAGATCAGGCCAATGGCCCATCTAGTCCAACATCCTTTTCTCAAAGTGGCCAATCAGATGCCTGTAGGAAGCCCACAATCAGGACCTGAGTGAAACAAGAGTTGTGAAGGATGGAGTTACAAAGAACACCCCATATCAAGCTCCCTTCTCTCTCCCTTTCTGCTGTCTATATACCCCCGTGCCACATCATTGGTGGCCACTGCTGGGGGCAGGGAAAAACACAATGATGTCAGGAGATGAATCAACCTATACTAGATATTAGGGAGTGGGAGCAGGCAACTGATGGTGTGTGGCTGTTTTAAATGGCAGCACCATGTTCTCTGTAACATGAAGTTCCACTCAATGTGATTTATGAATATTCAATATAGGTCAATATTTTGGAATGGAAAAATATATTACACTGAAATCGCAACAGTCTGAAGCATCCCAAAAATACCGCGTGCTCTACATCATGCACAATGTTATAAATCTTATTTTTTAAAGTCTCCAAATCCCTGAAAATTTTGGTTGCTTTTTTGGCAACTTTTCCAGCTATCATTTTTGTGATTGGCTGAAGATAATGGCACACAGTATTCCAGATGTGGCAACACCATAGTTTTAGATAAAGTCATTACAATGCTAGGTGTTACTTTTCAATCTCTTTCCCCATCCCTAATGCTGAAGTCACATTTTTTGTGGCAACCACATTCTTATTGAGCTATCTACCACAACTCAAAGATCTCTTGGAGTTCCATCAGTACATATGGGGAGTTTGGGATTCTCCCATCCAGTTTACACTTACTGATATTGTACCTCATTTGTCATTTTGTTGTTCATTCACCCACGTTGGAGAAATCCTTCCGGAGCTCTTCACAGTCTGCTTGGGTTTTTATCATCCTGAATAACTGCGTGTCATCCACAAATTTAGCCACCATTACTCACCTCCAAATCATTTTTAGATAAATTAAACAGCACTTGCCCAAATCCAGATCCTTGGATACCACAGCTCATTTCTCTCCACTGTGAGAACTGTTCTTTGACTCTTAGGATAGAGATACACTTACTGTTCTGCCATTTCCAGTGCATTTTCACCTCTCTTTTCTATACTAGTCAAACCCTGCCCCCTTTTATTATAAAATCTGGTGGAAACGGCTTGAGTGCTTTTTTTAAAAAAAAATTCAGCTTCATACAGATTTCACAACTGATTAGCAGATCAACCTATTGCCCTTCCAAGTGTGGCCAATAGAAGCACTTTGCTGTAGGTGACTAGTAGTGTGCTCACAGCCTTATCCTCTACTTTCTGTTGCTGAACCACTTCCAAATGATTAGAGTGGTCTTGTTATTCATCTCTTTGGAATATTTATAAACTGCTAAACATCCCAAAATATCATAATGGTACACAAAGTAAAACAAGTGAAAACAGATGAAACCATCATATCTATCTATCATCTATCATCTGCAAGTTAATTCATCTTTTGGAGAAAGTCTGTAAAAATAAAACCATTTTTGCACATTATCCCATGGTTACTATGTTTACTCAGTAACCTCTGGTATGGGATTTTGCTAAATGCGCTTTGGAAGTTCACTTGTAATGCATATTCCAAATCACTTTAATCTATATGACTTTTGACCAAACATTTGGTAAGACAGGACTTTGCAAGAGCCATGCTGATCCTACTGCAACAAGACTTGTTCTACCAACTACTTAGTAATATTACATTTAATAATGCTTTCCATCAGTTGATCCAGAGCAGATACTAAGCTAACAAGCCTGTAATTTCCTGGGTCCCCGTTTCCATGGACATATCATATGAAGCAGCTCCATATATTGAATCACCACTTGAATTAACATGGCTTGCCTCCATGTCATTACCAAATGTCCCTGCTGGCCATTTGCACCAGCGGCTGAGAGACAAAGCATGCAGTGAGGATTGATCGCTGAGAAATGCACAAAATGGCCCATTGGTGCTTCTGCCACAAAGGGGTGTATTTAAGTTCCCATGTAGCAGTCATACTGTGAGAAGTGGAGTACATATTTATTTATTTTGAAGGTCTAGGGCAGGAAACAAAAGCAAAAATAAGAAAATAAATAAATAAAAATAGAGTGGATCAATTCAGTGAAAACCCACAACCTCTCTCTACATTAACCTTGAACCTGAAAGACCAGCCAAAATAAATTGATCTTAATAACATTTCTGAAAGGTCCTAGAGTTGTGCACTGGAAAGTCTTTATTAGGTGGAAGGAGGAGGGGTTGAATGAAAATGCCTTAGTTCCTGAATGTGTTTGGTGCACCTACATAAGAAGAACCTGCTGGATCAGGCCAATGTCTCATCTAGTCCAGCATCCTGTTCTTACAGTGGCCAACCTGTTGCCCATGGGAAACCTGCAACAGATGGAATTCTTAAGAGGAGATCCTTAGTGAATTTCAGAGATCATCATGGGATGCAAGGAAGAAAGTCTCTAGCATCCCACCTAGTTCGGTCCTTAAAGCTCTCTTTCTTAAATTGTCACTTACAGCTCTCTCTCTTCTCTCTTTTACACTTCAGAGTTGCCATGGGAGAATTTTGCTGGGATGATAACATGGGGATCAACGTGGGGGTTACCTCTTTCCTCCCCTCCATGGCCCCAACAAAACCAGTACCCCCTCCAGGTGATGTTGGTCCAGGAAGGGAAGCTTCCATTGGCATCATGTCTGCATTAGCCCTAAGATGTTTTGCCTAAGCCATTTAAAGTGTTGTAATTTATAGTCAGCACTTGAGCTGAGCCCAGAATAAGGCAGATAACCAGTGCAGACATGAGAACACAACATTCTCCTGGCGATTCATTCACATAAGAAGGTCAGCAACTGCTTTCTGGGCTAGTTGCAGCATGGAAGACTTTCAGAAACTGCTGGGATAGTTTGCAGTCCAGTGTATTGAGCTGTTATATTACTGTAAACACCCACACCCATTTTAAGAGTATTTATGTTGTTTAACATACTTAATTAGTTCCTGAGCACTGTGATGAAAACTGCAGCATAGGCTCCTTTTTGCAAAGGAATAACAAATCTTTTATAACAGACCTGTCATCTTTACAGGACATGGAACTGAGCAATACAAATATAGATGTCCGGATCTCATTCCACGCAAAGGGATAATGTTGCTGATTTTTTTAACATACAAAAAATAAGATATATGAGAATAGCAAAGCATGATAAATCAAACAACGCCTCTTGTGCAGTATTTATTATATATATTAATGGCAGCAACTGAAGAGATTGCAACTCCTTTATTTTAACTGGCTTTAAAAGGCACTCTATAATACAAGCATTTTTTAAAAAAAACATTTCTTTGATGTGCCGAATTGGTAACAGTACTCCTAGTAGTGGTCTTTGAACATATGCCTGTATATGAAGTCAGGCCATTGGTTCATCTAACCCAGTGATGTCTGTTCTGGCTGACTGCAAATCTCCAAAGGACTAAAGGAGAGAACTTTCCCAGCCCTACTGATTCCTGAGAATCCTGTTAATTGATGTCAGAGACTGAACCTGGGAATTAATAGACCAGAGCAGGCATGTA
The DNA here is from genome assembly GCF_030035675.1 of Rhineura floridana. Taxonomy (NCBI): domain Eukaryota; kingdom Metazoa; phylum Chordata; class Lepidosauria; order Squamata; family Rhineuridae; genus Rhineura; species Rhineura floridana. Next base: position 62,181,092 of record NC_084490.1, read on the forward strand.
GAGTAAATATAACTCTTTCTGCTCCTGCTGTGATCCAGAGGAAAAGCCCTTTTCTGAAGCTGGCATTTATTTGGGGGAAATTTCCCATTGGCTCCATAAGGTGAGCAGTGGAAATATGTGGTAACATGCTAGGCAAAAATGCCTAGTCACATGAAGCAGCCTTCACACAATGTAGGGCTCAAGCAGTCTGCACATGGCAGCTTGTTTCTGTGAAGCATCCTGAGAGGGAATCCTTCACTTGCAGTTGCCAAAAGAGTGAATGCTTTGAATGTGTGGTGAGAAACAGTTTTGTAGAGCTCATTCATGGCCCCCATTTCATTTGAGTCACTTCACTCACTCAGCTCTTATAACTTTAAAGCTCAACCCATGAATTGTCTCCACAGAAACTTGTCATTGTGCCTGAGTTTATCGCAGGCTGATACAAAACTTCTGTTGATGGTTATTCTGTGATAGTTCATTCACACATGCAAGCCATCCCTCAGTGCTACCGTTACCAAGTGACGAACATGCTGAAGCAAGGCCTGTTGAGACATGGTGGAACCCTCTTCCTTTTTTTTATCACAAAATTATTTATAGGCTGCTTTTCAGAGCGATACCCTCACAAAGCGACACATATCAAATAAATAAGAGAGGTACAGTACATTGCTATTGTTATGAGATTTGGGGGGCAAGGTGGATGATTTTGGTGAATCCTCTTGCTAACCTCTGATTTGGGATCTGCAAAGGAAGAAACCCGCTCTGCTGGTCAGACTAGTTTCCTTCGTTAATCTAATAGAGTGGCCAGGTCAGCTAATGGATCTATCAAGTGTCCATTAACAGGTGAATAGATCTTGGGCAGAGAGATGCTGTTGTTACTGGAATTCTTTTCAGGAGAGAGGCCCTCCTCCTCCCCCATCCGAGAGCCAAAGAGAGGCTTGTGTTTTTAGTCTAGCCTGGAGAAGCTGGGAACACAGAGAGGCCTGCTCCCTGCAAGACGGCTTCAGGATGCCTCCTATAAGCCTGGTGGAAAAGCGAGATCTATTGGACTGCCAATACTTTGAACACCTCCATCTTATGTTCAGGCTGTGAACATGTGTAAATAAACCACATTTCATAAAGACACCACAGAGTCTGCTGACCTTCTTCCAAGCAAACCAAACCCTGGGCAACTGTAGGGACCATTGGAAATCTCTCACCGCTTGGAGATTGAGGTGGTGCACAACATTGTTGTTATTAAAAATCAGCAGAGGGGGCCCTCTGGGGCAGCCCCTAAACTGTGGAATTCCCTCCCCCACAGAGGAGCATCTGGGACCTTCATTGTGTAACTTTTGTCATATGCTAAAGACGCACATTTTTATTCTGACCTTTGATACTTGAGGTACATTTTTTTCAGACCCACCCTATTCTTTTGATTGTAAATTGTTTTAACTGACCTTAAATCTTGTAGTTTTATATTGTTGTAACCTGTCCTGGGACCTTCTGGTGAAGGGCAGGTAAGAAAGCAGCAGCAGCAGCTATCAGGACAGTACAGAAAGAATACAGTAAAATGCAACATAAAATCATAAAATTATCCAACACACTTTAATTACAAAATGGCAATAATACAAAAGTCACATTCAATGGAAACTGGCCAACCATCTCTTCAGTCTCCAAAGGTCAGATGAAACTGTTATATCTTTATCCAACATTGAAAAGATGTCAACACGGGGGACAAGGATATTTTTAATGAGAGGAAGTTCCAGGGCCGGGACATGACAACAGAGAACCAGTCTCTGTGGAATGTGCCACAGTTAAAAATGGGACTAACAGCAGAGCCTAACCAGCAGATCTTAAGGCATGGATTAGCAAGTAATGGGAGAGGTACCTGATACAGAGACACACGAAAGATGAGCATATTGCTGAAGAAAACTGCTCTGGTTAAGTCATTTACACCCTTAGTTCAAGGTAGCTGTGAAATGGTATGTTTTCAACAGGGCCAGCCCTGCCATTAAACAGAGAGAAACTGTTGCCTCAGATGGTGTATGCTGGGGAGGGAAGTGGAGGTGAGGAGTTTGGAGGGCAGAATTATGTGTGGCACATGGCCTGCCCTGCACCATCTAAGGTAGTCTGCAGCCTTCAGATGTGGGGGAGGATGCTGTTCCATTGAAGCCAGCATTGAAGTAAGATTCAGTTGCCAGTCTCGTTGTGCCTAATTGTGGAATGGTAAAGGGATGATCTTGTCCTTTGCCTCAGGCAGCAAAAAGTTTTGAGCTGACCCTGGTCCTTAACACTCCCTTAAATGCCTGTACCAAAGGAGCAAGGCTTAAGTCAATAGCTCCGTAGCTGTGGGATCTCCCTCCTTCTCTTGTCTGATGCAGAGCAATCAGGCATTGAGCTTTGATTTTTCTGGTGTGGCTATTGCTCAATAGCTAGTCCTTGAACACCATGCTTAGCCCATATGGTGTTGCTGACAGTATCAAATGATGCTGGGGATTAATTACAGCTCAGGACATTAATAAAAGGGACTATCTCAGGCATTGCACTGACACGCAGGGCACAGTTGCATAGAAATCTGGCACATCTGCCAAAGCTGTCTGAAGAAACTATTAGCCAGTTGCTGCCTCCTGTGCAGAAGAGGTAAAGGCAATTTCACAGTAATAGTTCCTTGCTTTCTGTCATGTAGGATGGCAGCCATGGCAGTGAGAGACACTAACTTAAATATGTATCACAGAATTGCCTTCTTAAGAGAGGGCATAATGGAGAAAAGTATATTGATAATCTACGGAACACATGTATAGCTTCTGTCTTTATTTCTCCAAATGCAGCTAGTTGAAGGGGAAAGTTTCTAACAATGCCATTTTAATTCGTTTCCTGCTGAGAACCTCACATGCTCAGGAAACACAAAGTGAACCGATTAAACTGCAGCAGCTGAAATGGACAGAGTTAATGCACTTTGAGCAAGATGCTAGTCATTGAAAGTCAGCAGAGTTATACAGCCGTTGCAACAAACCAGTCTGTTAAAGCCGCTGGTAAAGGTGAGAAAGAAAAGTTAAGGTTTATTTATTTCTAGCATACATAGCCATTCTGGGTGAGAGCTAAGGATGGCACGTCCTCACAACATGGAAGGAATGTGGTTGGAGAAGAAGGTGGAAGAGCGGCTCAAAAAACAAACAAGTCACAAGAGGGTCAGTGAGAGGAGCACAAACGTTACTCACCCACCCACCCCCACACACATTGGTTCAGGTACCAAACTACAAGTGCTGTTGTCTTCTATTCCAACACCCCTTCTCATCCACGCTTGGTAAAGTCCACAAGGTTCATTTTCTCTCGTTGAAGCTGAAACTGGTTTCTAGGAAGTGGCTTAATGAGACAGTCTGCTATTATATCTTTCGTTGGTCAATACTGCATTTCAATAAGTCCTTTCTACACATTTCTTATTATATGTTGTTTCACATCAATGTGTACTTGGTGTGTACACTGATTTTCTCAGTTTGAGAAATCTTTATGCAGCTTTGGTTGTCTTCCAGGATGTGCATTGGCATTGGTTCATCTATTCCAAAGTCCTTTAGTAACTCAGATAACCATTTTAGTTCTTGCTGTGCTAAGGCAGCTGAAATGTACTCTGCTTCCATGAATGTGGCCACCATTGTTGGTTGCTTCTTGCTAATCCAGCCAATTGCTGTGTTTTCAAAGAACAAGTTCCACTAGTAGATTTGAGACTTACTGTGTCCCCAGCCCAGTCTACGTCTGTGTACGTGACTAGTATGGGACTCTTGGTGGCTTGCAACCTCAGTTTCAGATGTGCAGTCCTCTTTAAATATCTGACCACTCTCTTTGCAGTGCTCCAGTCTGTCTTTGTAGCTGAATTGGTGATTCTACACAGTATTCTTACTGCTCTGGCTATGTCCGGCCTGGTTGTGGTGGCCAGGTACAGCAACTTTCCAATAGCTGTTCTGTACTAATCATTCTGTGAAAGGAGTTCACTGTCTCCTCCCCCTTTCAGGTAGTTTGTGTCCATAGGCGTTGCCATTGGATGAGCTTCTGTAAGCCCTAGGTATTCCCACATTCCTCTCTTTCTATTTGGATCCCAAGACAGTGAGTGAGGTCCAGTCATTTTATCTGTGTTTCTTGGTTTAAGTGCTGTACAATGTCCTCACAGTTTTGTTTCCACAACCCAAGAGTAGATCATCAACCTAAATTACTAGATAAGTCCATTTTCCATTTTTGTATCATGTGTGAAAACAGAGATCAAGTTTCCTTTGCTTGAAACCTTCTCTGATAAGTAACTGGTTCAGGCTTCCATTCCATGTTCTGGCAGCATGCTTGAGACCATAAAAGCTTTTCTGTAGTTTACAGACAAGTTCCTTGTTTCTTGTTTTTCTAAATCCAGGAGGCTGTTCCATGTAGCCCTCCTCTATTTCTCCATGCAGGAAGGCAGTCTTTACATCCAGATGCTCAATTTTGTGTGATGCTGCAATACTTAGGAATATCTTTATTGTGGTTTATTTCACTACAGGAGTGAATGTCTAATTGTAATTCTCTCTGTATCTCTGTGAAAAGCTTTTGACAATTAGCCTTGCTTTGTATCTTTGTATCTCTCCTTCTGCATTTGTCTAGGCTTTGAAGACCCATTTGCATCTTATAGGCTTCTTGCCTGCTGGCAGGTTTGGTTCTGGTGTAGTGCAGCCATTTATTCTTGTGCAGCCTTCTTCCACTCACATGCTTCAGCTGCAGGGATTCTTTCAGTTTCTTCCCATGTTGAGGGCTCATGTACTGTTGCTGCTTTTGGAAGCTAGGACACTTGTGTGGGTGGGATTCCTCTGTTGAGTCAAGATGAGTGTCTGGGTTCTTGTACACCAAGTCTGGATTCTTGTTCAGTAGCCCCATTTGCTGATGTAGAGACTTTTGGCTTCAGACATCTCTCTGCTCGCTGTATACCCCCTTCTGCCCGGGTATAGCATTCCATTTCCTCTTCTCTGACTTGTTTGCCTGCTGGTAGGTAGTTGAGTTCTACCTCTTGTGTTGGGCACTCTGCAGTAGCTTGGCTTGTGCTGATTCTCTCAGTTTTATCAAAATAAACGATACTTCTCACTTTCCCTGTAGTAGGGTTCAGTGTCCTGTACCTTTGCTTTCTGGCTCATAGCCAATGATCATGCTTTCCTCAGCTCTGACATCTAGTTTGGATCTCTTCTCTTTCAGTACATGGGCATAGGCCAAACACTCTGATGGGCCCCATATTGGGCTTTCTTGAGTGCCACAGTTCAAAGGGTGTCCTGCCTGTTGCCTTGGTTGGCAACCCATTTAGCAGGTATATTGCTGTCATCACAGCTTCTCCCCAAATTTTTTTAGGAAGATTAGAGTCAAGCAATAAACATCTGACCATCTCCATCAGGCTTCTGTTCTGTCTCTTAGCAATTCCATTCTGTTCAGGTGTATATGGAATTGTGTGTCTGTGTGCTATGCCCTGCTGTCTCAGGTATGTCTGAGTATGGTGTGACATGCATTCACTCCCCATTGTATGTAGAGCATCAGGTTTCCTTTCAAATTTGTTGCTGACAGTTGCCACATATTCCTTCAGCAGCTGCAGGGTCTGGCACTTCTCCTTGAGCAGGTAGGTGATGCAATATCTGGAAAAATCATCTACATCGATTAAAATGTATACATTGCCAGCCTTAGTTGGCTTCTGTATTGGTCCACACAAATCTGAATGTACCAGTTCTAATGGTCTTGTGGTGCTTCTTTCACTTTGCTTTGGAATGGAGGGCCTTGTACTCCTCCCTTTTGCACACATGTCTGTGTGACTGTTGAACACTTTTATTGCCATGTTTCTAGCTAGGTCTTTCCTTTCCAAATCCAGTATGGCATTTGTATCACAATGACCAAGGTATTGGTGCCATAAAGTAAAACAAGATTTGCTTGCACAATATTTCATCATGTTTCCTTGTTCTTGTATGCAGTCCAGTTCATATACTTCATTTTTCTCAAAAGCTTTGGCATAGACTTCTCCATCAGCAGTTATAGTGCACAGTCTATTACTGAAATGCACATCAAAAGCTTTCTGCTTTAATTTTGATGCTCAGCATATTAGTATCCAGTTATGGAAGGTACATTACACTTGTTACAGCAGCTGCGTGATCCTTAAATTTTAGTTTGCTTTGTCCACATCCTTTTACCTCAATGGATGCTCAATTAGCAACCAAAACACACCCACTTTCATTTCTGTTGATTTCATTAAAAAAAATTCATTGCAAGACATATGTGAAGTTGTGCCAGAGTCCACAAGCCAAGTGTTTTTAACATGATTATTTTGTGTTGTTATAAAGTCTCTATGTCTTTCAGAAGGTCCTTTGGACTTTAACTGAGCTCCTTTGGGCTTGCTATTTTTAAAATCATCCCTTCTCTGTGTTTCTGCTTTGCTTGACCGCTTTCTCAAAGGGGTAGAATTTTTATACTCTTGTTGGTAATGCCCTGTTTTCCCGCAAAAGTAACATTCATCTTGGGCATTCCTTTCTGCAAATCCCTGTGTTCTGCTTTCCAGTTAGCCACATGCAAATCTCCTATCCCTTTGTCGCTCCAGTGCACTGTGATTTCATCCACTAGCTGCCTTTTCTCTATGCAGCCTCTGTACTGCTTCTTTTCTAAAGTCTGAGACCACTTGAGCAAACTGTGATTTCTTTGAGCATTAATTCCAGATATAAAGCAGCATATTCTTCTGGTAGAGATCCCAGCAGAACTGTGATTTTATGCTGGTCATTTAAAACACCTCCAACTTCAGAAATGTTTTGCATCAGATCTAGCAATTTAGTTAAGTGTGAGAGAAGCAACTCTCCATGCTTTAGCTGAACAGTAAATACTTGTTCATACAATTGAATCTGATCTTGTATGCCACTTTTTCCATACACGGTCTTCAAAACATGTAGCATGCCATTTGCTGACTTTTCATTTCTTACATGCTCTATATCAGAGTCACTTAAACAATTAATTATAAGAGTCTTAGCTCACTTATTTTTCTTTTCCCATCCGGCAATGTCTGTGGTGCTCCTCCTGGCTGTCTCTGTGTTACTGTCTCCAAGAGTCCTTGATCCAGAATAGTCTTCAATCGATAGAGCCACATGTGAAAGTTCTCTAGTTCTAATTTTGGCACCAGGCTGTGCACGTTAATGCCACCAGCTTGTGAAGCCATTGTAGACTCACACAAAAATCTTTTCTATACCTTTTAAAGTTCCTTTTAGCTGTCTGAGCCCATAACCTATTTGAAGTCAGCGGACTTACACAACAGTTGCAACAAATCAATCTGGTAAGACCACTGGTAAAGGTGAGAAAGAAAAGTTTATTTACTTCTAGCTTATATAGCCATCTCTTTGAGTGAATACTCACTATGGCATGTCCTCACAACATGGAAGAAGAACAAAAGAAGAGAATGTGGTCTGAGAAGGAGGAGGAAGAGAGGCTCAAAAAACAAACAAGTCACAAGACAGTCAACCCAAATGCCAATCAAGAGCAGGCAGTGTGTTTCTATGCGAATGCCTCGGGCTTTGGTAATGGGTGAAAAACACAACGCCACACTGGAATATATTTGAATTTGGACTTTCAACTTGTGGAGGTTGTCTGGCACTCACCATTTCTCACGACGGGAAGCCATTCTCTGTGTTAGCAGCAGCCCATTCAGGAAACATGAACTGCAGGCTCAAAGCCCAAGCATGGGTGGAAGGGATGCAGGGGACAGGCATACATGATTAGGCTCTGAAGTTCAGGCAAATCAAGCCTGGGCTGTAATCCCAGGAGAAAAAAATGAGGCTCAGGTGTAGATTGTAGTTAAGGATGCTTATGGAAACATTTCCCTGAATTTGTGGGATGCTGAGCTCTTCTGGTACTTGCTGGAGCCAATTAGAATTAGCTTTCGAACAGAACATGCAATATTCTGAATAATCTGATGGCCCAGGCCCTGCTCTAGAAAAGAAACTATAAGACAAAGAGAGTATATGCTTGTGCAGGAAATTCTCTCTAGGACTCATTGTGTAAGTGTGTGAGAGAGGACTTGAGTCACCCATTTATTTTTATTTATTTATTTATTTATTAAATTTATTAGTCGCCCATCTGGCTGGTTATCCAGCCACTCTGGGCGATGTACAACATAAAAACATACAAATTACATTAGAGCATTAAAAATCTCAAACAGTAATAACAAAACCTAACCCACCCCAAAAGCCTGCCTGAAGAGACAGGGCTTCAAGGCCCGGCGGAAGCTCATCATAGAGGGGGCATGGCGGAGATCATTTAGGGGGAATTCCACAGAGTGGGGGCCATGATTGAAAAAGCCCTCTCCCTAGTCCTCACCAGTCTAGCTGTTTTAACTGGTGGGATGGAGTGAAGGTCTTTTGAGGCTGATCTTGTTGAGTGGTATTGCTGATGATGTTGGAGGCGCTCTTTGAGATAGACTGGGCCGAAACCGTGCATTACAGTAGTCTAGGCAAGAGGAGACCAGGGCATATACCACCAATGGGAGCAGATGGTTGGGAAGGTAGGGGCGCAGCCTTCGTATCAGATGGAGTTGATACAGCGCCGCCCAGCTCAAAGCCGAGACCTGAGACTCCATGGACAGCTGGGAGTCAAGAATGACCCCCAGGCTGCGGACCTGGTCTTTCAGGGGCAATTGTACCCCATTGAGCACCAGGTCATCATCCCCTAGCCTTCTCTTGTCTTCCATGAACAGTACCTCGGTTTTGTCAGGGTTCAGCTTCAGCTTATTCCTTCCCATCCACCCACTCACCGACTCCAGGCACTTGGACAGGGTTTCTACAGCCAACCTCAGTGAAGATTTAAATGAGAGATAGAGCTGTGTGTCATCTGCATATTGGTGACACTGCAGCCCAAATCTCCTGATGATAGCCCCAAGTGGCTTTATATAGCTGTTAAACAGCATCGGGGAGAGGATGGAGCCCTGTGGCACCCCACAAGTGAGAGGCCAAGGATCCGAAACCTCATCCCCCAATGCCACTCTCTGGTACCTACCAGAGAGGAAGGAACAGAACCACTGCAATACAGTGTCCCCTATACCCAACCTCTCCAGGTGGTCCATGCATAGTACATCATCCCATCTCACTCTCCTTCCACAGAGCAAGTAGGGGACTGTTCAGTGCTATTTGCCGCCACAGAATGCAAACACCATGGCAACAAGGTTTCAGCATTTTGCTCTCAGGAGGTAGAGGTCAGCAGTATGCAGGGCAAAGGCCAGGAATCACCCTTTAAGACCCACGGCGTGTATCCCCAGAAGGATTTTGTCCCACCCCCAATTTATTGTCTGCCCCCTATTTATTGACTGCTCCCATGAGTCCCGCACTCATTATTTAAAAAAAACACCTGACTACTCCCATAGCCCCCCCGATGCAAAAAAAGGTTTTGTGACTGCTGAAGATGAGTAATGATTTTTTTAAAAAATAAAAAAGGTTGGCCACCCCTAAGAAGATAAATCTTGGCACCAAATCCGGAACGGCTCCAAATTCTGGAAGGGGGGCAATCTGCCAGGGAGGAATGGTTGGGAAAAGCCACTGTGGCTGCTTCCTTTCCTATTGCATTGACCACCTGCCTTTCACCTGGTACCACTACTAGAGGTGCTTTGTCAGTTTTTTAAAAGAAAGAGATTGAATCATTGGAGAGAGAGAGAGAGAGAGAGAGAGAGAGAGCTGCTTGGCAACCTACTTTTCAAAAGATTTTGATCCCAATTTGTTTTCATCATGTAGGATTTCTCTTATTACATAAATGCTTCCAAGGGTAAAGGACAGGCCCTCTGCTGATCTATAATGACGACAACAGCAGCAACACAAACAACGATGTTTAAGTGCCAGAAAATGAAAAAGCAAACCTGACTCCTGAATCAGATCTTACAGAGTTTAAATGACAACTGCTGAAAACAGCAGCCCTGCATTTCCTCCTCTTTCTCCTGTTATCACATTTGCTTCTATCAAACTTGGGACATGATGTCACTGTGAATTTCTCCGCCACCAGAAGCGGCAGCCATTGAAGTCAAATGGAACCAAGGAAAACTCACAATTTGATGTTACGTCAACTGTTTTGTAATTGCAGGTGTGACCTGAATTGAAGGGAGGGACAAGATGCAGGGCAATCATTTCACTGGCGGCCATGCTTGAACCATGGCTTCTGGTCCCAGCAAAACCTGAATCATTTAAAGTTGTTCATCTTATGTATTTTCCCCTTCCTTCCTTACTGTGGGGAGGATTATTCAATCTGTTGAATTCACTATCCTAAGAGGACTGCACCCATTATAATTGTGTATGTACACTGAATGCTCGTAGAGGGAGAATGGGATTGTGTCCTGCCTCCCTGCCTGTGCTTGTTTGTTATTACTTCTGCTAGAACATTATTATTTCCAATAGCTTATGAAAGGTTGCCAAAAGTAAGTAAATTTTGTCTTTTTTTCTGTATCTCAAATAAATGAATGAATTTTGAAGAAATTTCCCACTAATATATGTTGAGGATGTTTTTTACCCTCCAATGTTTTACATAAATATTCTAGCTGTACTTATGTATTAGACCTCTCTCTATATGCCCATATTTCAAATTTAATATTTTGTCTATCGTGTTGAGCCTCTTGTATCATGTATTTCTGACAGTTTCAATTTCCAGAATTCTAATACATGAGACGGAGACTCAAACACAGAATATTTGATGGTGAATTGGCATTGCAAGTCTAGTGTGTCTGGGTTTTATTGTTAGGAATTCTTCCATATTTGCCTTCAAATGAGTCTCAGTCCTGTACACACTTACTTGAGAGTAAGTCCCATTGAATTGAGCAGGGAATGTGCTACAAGTGATTTAACAATGGTAATTGTATTTTTACTTACTGTCCTGTTGCGCTTGTGCATCTGAATAATCTGAGTCTTCATTACCCGTGTAGCAGCTTCTGCTGTTATAAAGAACTGCCTGAAATTAATGCCTGTTAATGAGCTATTAGTCAAATGGAGCATTTCTGTGTGTTAATTTCAACGACATAAGCACTTGTTGAAGAAGGAAAGGAGATTCTTTTGATGGTGGCTCTTTCATGTCACTCCAGAATATTTTCTATTGGGCAAGGAAATTAGTAAAAATTGAACCTGTTTGCTACAATTTCCTCCAGCTTGGACCTAACATTATGTATTTTGTGCAGTTGTAAAGCTCACATTGCACTAGCCCTCTTCAGGTGTTTAGTAAGCACACGAGAGGGGGGTATGGGGATGAATGTGCTTGCTCCGCCTCCACTGTTGTTCATGTTGCCCTCCTTGAGAGAGTGACCTGATGAAGTAGGGAACCTCCTGTACTTGTGAAGGCTTCCCAAGTATTTTAGAACCCTCAAAAATCAGGGTTCTAAGACACAAACAGAACCCACACAAGTACAGGAGGCTCTCCACTTCATAAGGTTGCCCTCCAGCTTGTGGGAAGTGACTGGAATGGCACTGGGGTGCAGAGCTTGCATGCTTATCCCTGCTCTCTCCCCCTCCAGTTGCCCGTGTTTACTGAACACTTTCAAAGAATACATGAAGAAGGCTCCAGGTAAGAACTTCAAAACTGCTTTGCCACATTAGATCAAAGGCCCATCTAATTCTAATTCAACATCCTGTTTCCATCACTGGCCACCACAATGCCTTGGCCACAAAGGTCATAGCTATCTCCTGTCCTTTGTCCACCAGCAGCTGGTATTCAGAGATATGCCATCTCTCAGACAGGTGCCATTTCGGTATCATGGCTAATAGTTGCTCATAGACCTAGCTTCCTCTGTGAATTTGTGACTTAGGCTGCAATCCAGTTCATGCTTACTCAAAAGTAAGCTCCATTGGGTTCAGTGGGACTTACTCCCATATAAGTATGCATTGGATTGCAGCCTTAGAACATACCTCACACACTCTATATGTCTATACTCCTGTATATTTCAGGAGGGGATCAATGAAGATGGATTAGCTTTCTTCCAAACAAACTTGTCTACAGTTACAGTCTTGCTACTATGAGCAAACCTTTAAAAAGCTTTCAAGAAACCTTAGGGTTCATAGGAACACAACATGAAAGCTACTGGTGTAACCCTGGTAAACAAGGTGTAAATTAATACAGTTAAACTGGTTGAAGGGTTGCATCTAGGATGATGACAAAAGCGCTTAAGATTTCTTAAGACTTCTTTATATCAAAGCATGCACTTCCAAAGCCCAAGTGGGAATCCAAAAGTGCCTCTTTAGAAAAGGCATTCATGTTAAGGATAAAACCTCTCATTCAGGCAGAAGACTGGATCTGATAACACATTAAGAGGTGCAGATGCAAAGCCATCTGTTCTGGTGGATATCTTACACGGTGTTTTAAAGAAAGTACTTGCATATCGATGCTCCTTGCTGCTCTGAAGTTCTGTGGCAAGGGAAGTATTAATTCCACTTTTGGAATTCTTTATGAATACTCTGGGGGAGATATTGTATTTCCAATAGTTAAGACTCGTTTCTGCTGCAGAGATTAAGGCAATAGCATCAACCCCATTGCTGTGACGCATCAAAATGAAGGAATGTGGAGAGTAAAATAATAGTGAGATTTGCTTTCGAACTATGGAAACTATGATCTACCCACTGATCAGGAAGGTGATGTGGGCTTGTCTAGTGATGTATTATTTCTGGTCTGAAGTTGTTATCCATATTAATTTTGAGCTAGTGAACTTATTGATATTTGCAAATGTTCATGCACTGTAGTATGGGGGTTAACAGCAGGACAACAAAAGTGGATTTTGTGAACCCTTATGGTAGCCAAGAGACTTCGAGCCTGGCAGGATAACTACCCACCGTCTATTAAGCAATGGACCAAGAACCTTACTGCCCTGGCTACATTTGACCACATTTCATATAGAGCTCAACTTCGAGCGGATACCTATTTGGACATCTAGAGGGCTTATATTAACTTATATGTTTAATTTAAGATGCGTGTACTGACGGTTATTGGATCCATAGTGTAACCTGATGGTGATTTTTTGTTGTAGTAGTAGTATTCATATATTGTTTCTCTTTCTTTTTTGGTATCTATTTCATTTTATTTTTTGTTTTTCTTTCCTTTTATTGTTAAGTCTGCAAATAAAAATTAATTTGTTTAAAAAGGAAAGTGAACCAGTTCCAGAAACTAATGTTTGCACCTCAGTTCATGTTTCTCAATAACAGGTGTTATTGGGAAGAAAGAAAACTATGTTTTAGGGTTTATATAACAATTTTACTTGGTAATGGGCAGATAATAATAATAATAATAAATTTAATTTTTGTGTCGCCTATCTGGCCAATGGCCACTCTAGGTGACGTACATACAATAAATATGGCAGAATACAATATAAAAATACAGTGAAATATATAAATTATAAGAGCAAACAATACATAATAGGAGGCATTTAAAACAGAAGAATATTAAGCCTCCTCAGAAGTCCCGAAAGCCTGCTGAAAAAGCCAGGTCTTTAAGGCCTTGCGGAACATATTCAGGGAAGAGATGTGCCGAAGATCTTGTGGGAGGGAGTTCCAGAGGGTGGGGGCCGCCACTGAAAAGGCCTTATCTCTAGTGCCCGCCAACCTAGCTGCTTTGGTTGGCGGGACTGAGAGAAGGCCTTGTGTGGCCGATCTTGTCAGGCGGCATGATTGGTGGCGTTGTAGGCGCTCCTTTAGATAAACTGGGCCGAGACCGTGTAGGGATTTAAAGGTTAAAACCAACACCTTGAATTGGGCCCGGAAAACAACTGGAAGCCAGTGTAGATCGAACAACACTGGCGTGATGTGGTCCTGGTGACGAATGTTTGTGAGTAATCGAGCCGCCGCATTTTGAATAAGTTGTAGTTTCCGGACCATTTTCAAGGGTAACCCCACGTAGAGCGCATTACAGTGATCTAATCGAGAGGTGACCAGGGCATGTACTACCAGTGGGAGCTGATGAACAGGAAGGTAGGGTTGCAGCCTACGTATAAGGTGTAGTTGGTACCAAGCTGCCCGGCTCACTGCCGAAATCTGAGCCTCCATGGACAGCTTGGAATCAAGTACAACCCTGAGGCTGCGGACATGGTCCTTTAGGGGTAAACTCACCCCATTGAACTTCAGGTCAACGGTTCCCAACCTTCTCTTGTCCCCCACGAGCAGTACCTCGGTCTTGTCGGGGTTCAGTTTCAGCCTCACAACTTGATTTGAAAGTGGATTGCCAATTAGGAGTGTTATTAAAATAGCAATAACAACAATAAACTCTCTTGGGAGGATTGTTCCTTCCTCCCAAATTATAAACTGATTTGTAATTTAGCTTAAATTCCCCTTAGACATTTTGTGAAACTCGTACAACCAATGTTTGGGAAGACTTCAGACCAAGGCAACCGCATAAGCTCATTACTGCAGACGTTGTTAGTGGTCCTGTCCTCTCAGTTGATGTTTCCTTGACTTCTTTAGCTTACAGAGTGGTGTGTGTGTGCACATGCATGCGCGTGCACGAAGCCTTCCTTCCAGATGCTTTGGAAGTTCAACACAAAATATTTTGCAATGCCGAAGGAAGGAGAGAAACCAGTGGCAGAGAACTCTGGGCATAGGGTCATCTACGTTGCCATGTGTTCTACCCATGATGACACCATGAGGGCTTCCAATTATGCTTCCATTGTACTACCAGAAATTCTATATGCCTCCTGGATCAATCCTTTCAGCCAAGATGACAGATCCCAGCATTCCTGGTGAGGACGGAAGCTTCTAAGCATGCTCAGAACTGTGTTGCTGGGAACACAGTGGGAAGTTAGATGGACCTTCTGCCGAGCCTTCCCAGCCTTCCCTCAGATAAGTTTCACTTCTCTCTCCCTGCATGATAGGATTGGGGAAGCAGGAGTGAACCTGGTGAAAGAATAGAGTGGGCACAGGAAGTGATGAGAAAAACTAACTACAAACTGGGTCCAATTCTGGAGGGAAGTTTGAGCTGGCTAACAAGAAGTTCCGCATTTCTGAACTGAGGGAGCTAATTTCTGAACCCCCAATTCAGAAATTTGATCCTATTCCTAACCCTAGCAGTTAAGAGGCCCTTCTTGGCAACCCAAAACTACTTCAGCGGGCCCTTCTTAGAGCTGCCTTTTGGGAGCAGGAAGAAGCTCTTCACCAGGATACTTGGCATTATCCTTCATCCTGCTCTCTTGCCTCTTTCTTTCTTCCATGCACATCGCCCAGGCCTGTGCTTTACCCATAGAAATTGGGGCTTCCAGGGGATGCATCTCTTTTTGCAATAATAATTATTTGTAATTCTGTCGAGTGCCTTGCAGAAGGAAATACAGCTCATTGCTCTGGGATACCCTTTACCATCTCTTCCAACACCACCCTGACCCAGTTCCTATTAAGTCACTGTGGCTGTTCCCAATACCTTTTATCCCACTGCAGTCCTTTGACTGCTGGCATTTGGGCAGTCCATTGCCTAGCTGCACATTCCTTACTCCCTTCCTGCCAGGTCTTGGAGGTCTTTTCACTGTCCAGCCTCAGGGTAGAGACACACTGTTGTTGTACCAGTTCCAATGTGTCTCCACTTCTCTTTTATGAAAACGGGGCACACGATGCTAGTCAAACTCCTCCTCTTTTTACTCCAAAACCTGATCAGATCAGCTTGAGTGCATTTTTTTTAAACAGCTTCAGACAGATTTTGCAACCAATTGGTAGATCAACCTGTTGCCCACCAGGTGTGGCCAATGGAAACACTTTGCTGTAGGCTCAGGAAGAGACAGCAATCGGCCCAATGCTTTGCTGTGGGCAGTCCTGAAAGATCTGAAGTCAGCAGTGGGGAAGGGAGGTGTGTCCAGCCCAGGGCAGAGTCACTTCAAAGGCAGTCAGAAAAAGGGTTCTCACTGTTTTTGAAGCGACTAGTGTGCCCACAGCCTCAGAGAGGGAGGAGCTAAGGACAGCAGCTGTGCCTCAGATAAGTTGCTAAGTGCTCATTGTCAT
Organism: Rhineura floridana; assembly: GCF_030035675.1. Classification (NCBI taxonomy): domain Eukaryota; kingdom Metazoa; phylum Chordata; class Lepidosauria; order Squamata; family Rhineuridae; genus Rhineura; species Rhineura floridana. The sequence continues at coordinate 62,196,994 of NC_084490.1, forward strand.
CATATTTATAAATGTGGGTTGCTATTTGGCTTTGCACATTGTGCCTGCAGCAGAAGATACTCCCAGTTGGAGGAAATTACTCCCACTGCTGGAGATGATTTTCCATATTTACATAACTTTTGCCCCAGACTGAATGGCAGTTTTCTATGCGCCTTAAAAATAATAATTACTAAGAGCAGGATTGTGCACACGCACACAGGGCCTGAACTGGCACTTTGGTTTGGCCCCAGTCCAACATGGGATGATCTCAGGCTGACCCAACTCAAATCTGGGCCCCCAATCTAATGTTTAATTAGAGTTTAAAATCCTAATTAAACTTGTGGTCAGGACACGAGAGGGGGAGGGGGGAGACACTGTGTCCCCTCCTTCTCCCCACCAACTGCATAGGCCATGATCCTCCCTGAGGAAGACACTTGAGGAAGGGTGGGGATGAGACAACAAGGCAGAGCCCTTTTGCTGGAACCTCTCCTCCGCCTCTGGATGCACCTGGATCTACTGGTGAGGCCAGCATCTGTGGCAACTGCTTCCTTGCCAGAAGATGAGGAGGTCTCTGAGAGAGGGGGGTGCATCCAGAGAAAAGAGGAGGCTTGTCTCCCGAGGCGGAGCACCTGCCTTCAGGCCAGGAATTCCTGCAGGCGCAGGGATTTTCACAACTCACTGGGCATTCTTTGACTCAGCTTAAAAGCTTGAACCTGAACCTTGCCCTCGGTTCTGAACTGGACTTACTGTTGCTGCCCCTTTGCCTTGTGTCCTGGCCAACCCCGTCGGATTCAGACTCAGAAGTGTGTTTTTCTTCATTATGCTTAATGTGGAATTTCACCTTAGAGTGCTTCATCAATCAGCCTACAGCATTCCTCAGCATTCTGTGTCTCTAGCCGTACAGAGCACGGCGACTCAAGTGAAGATATTGTTGCAGCAACTAGACTTGCCCCTTGAGGCTCTTGAAGGCTTTCTAGTTGCCTGGGGAAGATGTCTCCGAACAGGACTGGGTTAGCGAGTGGGCACTTCTAGGAACAGGGCAGTGAGTGGGTGCTAAATGTCTGAGCATCTGCCAGCAGGTCCTTGGTGATGGAGGTGGAAACGGAGACAGGGCAGGCAGATCTCTGGTCCAGCCTCCGATTCTCCCCCCCTCAAGCGGAGGTAGCTGGGGTGACAAGGGAAGGGGAAGAGGAGGAACAGGCTCCAGCTCATTGTCAGACAGCAGCATTTCTTCAAATGGAACTGAAACTAAGGGGGTGGAGCTGTCATGACCTAAAGTGCCAAAGCTTTCTCCTATTGCAGCCTCCTGCCTCTGTAACCCCCTGGTTCCCATCTGCAGGACCCAGATCTCCTCCTCCTCCTCCTCCTCCTCCTCCTCCTGATCACTCCAAGAATGCTCTGCAGAGCCCATGACCTCTTGTAAGAGCACCTGGACTATATTCTGCTCTTTCCATGATGCTGAGTTTGCGCCATTAGTCTGCAATAATAAATGGTCACTGGTTTACTTACAAGCTGTTTCTTGGGCAAGAGCCAGGACAGCATGTTTAATCAGGGTTTTAAAACCTTAATTAAACATGTGATCAGGAGGGGGGGAGAAGAAGGAGAGGCTGTGTTCAGTCCTGCTGGGTGCTGTTTTGCCAGAGCATTCGCCAAGTACTGGCAAAGCAGCACTCAGCAGGATCAAACACAGCACCCCCCCTTTCCCACTCCTGACTGCACTTGTGAAGCAAACTACTGCAGAGAATAGGAACCTGCCTCTCCTTCTCCCCCCCCCCCAGATTGACAGCCCCAGATTGCTCTGAGTGGGCCAACCCAACCTAGGGTGTTCTGAGGCAGTCTCAACCCTGTCTGGTCCAGCCAAAGCCCGGATCAGCCCAATTTGGTTTGGGATGCAGGCTTCAGACCCATTTTCTAAACTAGCCATAGAAAATTGCTTTGTAAGAAACCAATCTGCAATGATAGAGAATAAGTGAATTAGTGGAAAATTTGGTGCCAAATTTGAATTTGGTGGAATCCAGCGGGGGCTGGTCCATTAGGGCAAATGCCCTGCCAACCTCAAGTCTTCCCTCAGTGAACCCCCACCTGTCTGCCTTCTTACTTAACAATCAGTCCAAGGAGTGGTGCTGCCTGTGAGATACCTCCCTCCTCCTTAGCCTCAGTGGTGACTTTGTAGAACTCAGAGTTGCTGGTTCTGCCTCCACTTACTGTCGGGCTGCATTCAGACATGGGTTTCATTGTGTGATTTTTCCTGATTATAATGCTGGCACGTCTATTTCTTCATTTATTTATTATTTGATTTATATCCTGCCCTTCCTCCTCGCAGGAGCCCAGGGCGGCAAACAGAAGCGCCAAAAACACATCAAAACATCATAAAAACAGACTCCAAAATACACCAAAACAAAACAACTTTGAAAACATTTCTTTTAAAAAGCTTTTAAAACATCTTTAAAAACGGGTTTAAAAACATATTTTTTAAAATACATATTAAAAAGCAATTCCAACACAGACGCAGACTGGGATAGGTCTCGACTTAAAAGGCTTGTTGAAAGAGGAAAGTCTTCAAAAGGCGCCGAAAAGATAGCAGAGATGGCGCCTGCCTAATATTTTTTTTTTTAAAGGTAAAGGTGTCCCCGCACTTATAGTGCGAGTCGTTTCCGACTCTTAGGGTGACGTCTTGCGATGTTTGCTAGGCAGACCGTATATATGGGGTGGGATTGCCAGTTCCTTCCCCGGCCTTTCTTTACCCCCCAACATATGCCGGGTACTCATTTTACCGACCACGGATGGATGGAAGGCTGAGTGGACCTCGACCCCTTTTACCGGAGATTCAACTTCCTCCTTCTGGAGGATGTTATCCAAGAGGAACAACAATGTAGGTGAAAAATAAAGATTGAGGGGGAAATGGGACTTCACTATCAAAGAACTTGGACATGGGTTTCAAACTCGTTACCTTCAGTGAACCTTTCCAAGTCCACGTGTCTAATGTGGAATCCACCTATATCATGGGAGAATCTGGATCATGGTCTAGGGCAGAAACAACTAGATTCTGGTTTATGACAAGGAGAACCATATATTTCAGGCAGTCATCCATTGGCTGGACATATATTTTGTTGCATGAGTCAACCTTCTCTTGTTTGTCCATAAAGTAAAGGTAAAGGTATCCCTGCACTTGTAGTGCAAGTCATTTCCAACTCTTAGGGTGATGTCTTGTGACGTTTACTAGGTAGACCGTATATATGGGATGGGATTGCCAGTTTCGTCCCCGGCCTTTCTTTACCCCCCAGCATATGCCAGGTACTCATTTTACCGACCACGGATGGATGGAAGGCTGAGTGGACCTCAACCCCTTTTACCGGAGATTCAACTTCCTCCTTCCATTGGAATCGAACTCCAGCCGTGAGCAGAGCTTCGGCTGTGTTACCACTGCTTACCACTCTGCGCCATGGAGGGTCATGCCTAATATTTAAGGGGAGGGAATTCCACAGGGTAGGTGCCACCACACTAAAGGTATGTTTCCTATGTTATGCGGAAAGGAACTCCTGATAAGATGGTATCTGCAGGAAGCCCTCACCTGCAGAACACAGTGATCCACTGGGTATATAAGGGATAAGACAGTCTTTCAGGTAACCTGGCCCCAAGTAGTATAGGGCTTTGTACACCAAGACTAGAACCTTGAACTTAGCCCAGTAGCAAATGGGCAGCCAGTGCAATTCTTTCAGCAGCGGGGTGACATGTTGATGATACCCTGCCCCAGTGAGCAGTCTCGCCACTGCATTTTGCACCAGCTGCAGCTTCCAGACCAACCTCAAGGGCAGCCACACATAGAACACATTACAGTAATCCAGCCTGGAGGTTACCAGTGCATGGACAACAGTGGTCAGGCTATCCCAGTCCAGAAACGGCCACAGCTGTCTTACCAGCCGAAGCTGATAAAAGGCACTCCTAGCCACTGAGGTCACCTGGGCCTCTAATGACAAAGATGGATCCAGGAGCACCCCCAGACTATGGACCTGCTCTTTCAGAGGGAGTACGACCCCATCCAAAGCAGGCAACTGACCAATTATCTGAACTCGGGAACCACCAACCCGCAGTGCCTCCGTCTTGCTAGGATTCAGGCTCAGTTTATTGGCCCTCATCCAGCCCACCACCAAGTCCAGGCAGCAGTCAAGGGCTTGCACGGCCTCTTCCAATTCAGATGTTACGGAGAAATAAAGCTGGGTATCGTCAGCATACTGCTGACATCTGGCCCCAAATCTCCTGATGACCACTCCCAAGGGCTTCATATAGATGTTAAACAGCATGGGGGACAAGATGGTACCCTGCGGCACCCCACAGCACAACTGCCAGTGGGCTGAAAGACAGTCACCCAATACTATTCTCTGAGAACAACCCTGGAGATAGGATCGGAACCACTGTAAAACAGTGTCTCCAATACCCATCTCACTAAGTCGGCCCAGAAGGATACCATGGTCAATGGTTTCAAAAGCCACTGAGAAATAAAGTAAGAACAAGAGGGTCGCACTCCCCCTGTCCTTCTCCCAATAAAGGTCATCCATCAGGGCGACCAAGGCCAATTCAGTCCCATAACCAGGCCTGAACCCAGACTGGAATGGGTCAAGATAATCTGTTTCATCCAACAGTACCTGCAACTGCTGCACCACATCCCTCTCAATCACCTTTCCTAAAAAGGGGGTATTTGCAACCGGTTGGTAGTTGTCACAAACCAGTGTGTCCAGGGTGGGCTTTTTCAGGAGTGGTCAGATCACTGCCTCTTTCAAGGTGGCTGGAACCACTCCCTCCCACAATGATGCATTGACCACACCCTGGATCCACTCAGTCAAACTCCATCAGCAAGCTTTAATAAGCCAAGAAGAGCAAGGGTCAAGAGGACATGTTGCTGGCCACATCATCACAAGCACCTTGTCTATGTCATCAGGCTGCATCAACTGAAACCGTTCCCAAGAAGTTGCAGCAGACGTTGCACTGGACACCTCATTGGGGACTACAGTAGATGTGGATAAGGCATCAAGACTGCTACGGAGGCGAGCAACTTTACCCTCAAAGTGCCTTGCAAACAATTCACAGTGGACCTCTGAAGGGTCTAAAACTCCATTTCCTGGAGTTGATGTCAACAGACCCCTGACAATATGGAAAAGCTCCACTGGATGGCTACTTGAAGATGTGATAGAGACAGAGAAGTGGGCTTTCTTCACCGCCCTCACTGCCACACAGTAGGCACGGTTATGATGTTTTACTCATGCCTGATCAGCCTCACAGCACGTCTTTCACCACTTGTGCTCTAGCCGTTGTCCAGCCTATTTCATTGCCCTTAGCTCACTGGTACACCAAGGTGCAAACCGGGCTCCACAATGCTGGAGAGGGTGCTTGGGGGCAACCATGTCAAGAGCCCAACGCGCCTCACTGTTCCACAGCATGACAAGGGCTTCAACAGGGCCATCTGTTCTATCTACTGGGAACTCCCCAGGGCGTTCAAGAATCCTGTGGATTCCATTAGTGTCTGGGGGCAGACCATCTTAATCTGTCCACCACCCCTGCAGAGAAGGATCGGAGCCATAAGTCTAAACTTCACCAAGAAGTGATCTGACCATGACAATGGGGTGACATCCACCACCACCCCCATCCCCAGACCACCCCTTCCTCCATCTGGAGGAAAAACCATGTTGAGGGTGTGTCCTGCCCTATGTGTTGGGCCATTGACAACTTGAGACAGCCCCATGGACGTCATGGAGGCCATGAAGTCCTGAACCAGAACACTGGAGGCAGCCTCTGCATGGACACTGAAATCACCCAGCACTATCGTCCTGAGCTCCTCCAACACCACAGCCGAGACAGCCTCCACCAGCTCAGTCAGAGAAGCTACCAGGCAGCAGGGTAGACGGTACACCAGCAGCAACCCTAATTTACTGTCTCCTCGGCCCGACATCAGGTGCAGGCCCTCACAGCCAGCTCCGAGACAAAGTGGTTTCCTGGTGACAGAGATGGAAGTTCTGTAGACCACAGCAACTCCTCCCCCCCATCCCTGCAGCCTATGCTGGTGTTGCACTGAGTATCCGGATAGGCAAAGTTGGGTCAGATCAACTCCACCCAGCTCACCCACCCAAGTCTCAGTAATGCACAGCAAATCGGCACCTTCATTCACAATCATGGATGAGAGTGGTCTTATTGTGTACCAATCTGGCGTTAAACAACAGCACACATAGGCCAGTGGGCACAGCAGATGAGCAACGAGGAACCCATCCATGAGAAGGAGTGGCAGCAAGGAACAAGGTGCAGATAGCCTTGCCCTCGTCTTCTATGGTAATTCATCACATCCCCATGGCTATATATCCCTCTACCTGTGATCACTGAAACTGGAGTGGCATCACCCATGTTCCTCCGTATTAAGACTCTTCCTAAATACCCAATATGGACTCAACATGAGCCCACCAACAAAAACTGTTGGAGCCAATTATTCCAGTAGGCCTCTGTGAGAATTGGGAACAGTCATACTCATTCAAACTTTTTCACATAGGGCCCATCTACTCCCCCCCGTCTTGCACCCAGGGAGGGCCAGCCTTCTGCCAGTTACAGACTCTCACTCTGAAGGCATCTGGCGACTTTGTCCTATCATTCAGTTCATTGCACGGGCTCTCACCCTGTGCAGGAACTACACATGCACCACAAGCCCTCCCCACCACCAATCTTCTCTAGATTAGTTTAACAAGAAACAAATTAAAAAGAAAAGAAAAAGGTAATAGAAGGAGGTAGTGCCCTCACCCTCACGACTCCCTAAAGGGCTCCCCAAGGGGATCCCCTTTGGTGTCACCCCTTCGGTGGCGACTCCACTGGCGGCAAACCCTCTGCCCAAGGGCAGTTGGGCTTTTATGCCTCCTGCCCCAGCCAGCAGCTGATGCAAGAGGCTGCAAAATTGACTGCAGCCTGTCTCCGGAGCCAGGGTCAGGCAGGGGGTCCCAGTCCTTGCAGCACTTACTACGGACTTCAGCTGTCTCGAGGGACAGCAACCCAAAGGAGCAAGCAACAAGCAGCTAGATGTTCAGGTACTCATTCCCAGGGCAGGTCTTCAGTCCCCTAGCGCTGCAGCTGTTCCATCCCGATTTCTAATGTTCCTTTCACACTGCAGTACTTGTTATATCATGAAACTGTGGAGTGTTTTTCCCCCCATCAACATACCACCATGATGTGCTTAATTTCATTCATATCAGTGGTTGTGGTGTGACACAACAGCAGATGTCATTGAACGTGGCACCCCTCCACCCTTTATGTGCATGCATGCTTCTGTATGTCAGAATATCGCCTCAAGTTTCATTATCTGAGTGATGGAGGCATGATCCTAAGAAAATCATGGGGAAAATTAAACACCAAACGTCTGAGATTTTCTGGGTTAACAGGGTTGCAAAGGGATTTTTTCTGGAAGCAATTAACACAGAAGCACTAAACTTCCACCTGGTTCCACTAAATTTCCAGAAGTGGCTTTTACATCTTGTGAAAGTTAACATAGAATGCAAAAATCAACAGGTAAGGAAATGCTGGGAAAATGGAATAAAGTGCTGTCTATGCACCCACCGAATTGCTACTGTAGTTTTGCAATTTTAACAATATTTAGGTTTTTAAAAAGTAAGCAAAGCATGATCATATAGACGGGTAAATGTGCATCAGGCATTAAAAAAAGAAGCTTGCCTGAAGCATGGGATAAGACTAAGAGACAAGACTGAGGCTGACACAGCACTTGACAGAACTCTTGACAGACGGTGCGTTTGTTACTAAGACTGAGAGGAAGCTGATGGAAAATAACATATGAAGGAGTTTTGCTAGACATAGCTTCTCATGTATGGTTGAAAAAAACTATACCATCTGCATAGCTATTCTAGGTACAGAAGCCCTGCTATACTCACCCTTGTATGAGCTTTCATTCAACTCCTCCATCCAACAGATAAATAATATAATTCTCAAGCCATCTAGGTTTCCTTTTTCATCTTGACTGTCTGATGATTTACTTTATGCTGATGACATTCAGCTGATCAGAGTCCCAAAGAGTCCTCCTTTTAATCAGACGAAGCCACTACTTGCCAAATTAATCCTGGATTTAATGTTACTGTGGAATTGTTCCTCTTTATTTGGTGTAGTAACTGATCGAGAAAATGTTCCCCATTAAATGTACCCTGGGCACCCATGGCTTCTCTCAGTTGTACTCGCTTTATCTGAAACCCAGTATGTGCGTGTTAATTTATACAAGAAGGCTTCTCAGACATGCCTTACATTGAAAGTGAAGTTTGAGCTTTAATAGCAGCCATTCTGCATGAGGAATTGCAAATTTACGTTGATTTAATCACTCTGGCAAGGAATTGCATTGTAATTGTTTCCTATCTTTGTAGATATTTCTTGATTAATGTGCAGGAGGGGCTTGTTGAAAGCAGCAGGAAGGGAAGGCAGACCAGAACCAGTGTAATTAAAGTGAAGGACGTTGGATGATCACGTAAGTGGCTGTGATGAAATGTATGAAACCCCATGAAAAATGAATGGAGCCTGCCTAATGCACCAAGGAAGTGTGAGGTGCCTGCATGTGGTAGAAGACAGCATAGGGCTCTCACAAAGCTCAGAAGGAGGTACGATTCCTTAAGGTTAATGTGAACTTCAAATATTCTCAGTCTAAGAGATGTGTGAAGGTGTAAGCTAGGGTTGCCACCAGCTTCCATATGGGACAGGGCTAAGATGCTTTTATCAGTTGCTCCGGGGCAGGGAACCTGTGGCCCTCCAGATGTTGTTGACTTCAGCTCCCATCAGCCCCAGCCAGCACAGCCAATAGTCAGGGAAGATGGGAGCTGTAGGCCAGCAATATCTGGAGGGCCACAGGTTCCCCACCATTCAGTTACAGAGAAAGGTGGATTTAGTAGGTGAAAGTTTCTTCTGCTAATTTTTATGGCAACTGGAATCCCTCTGCTATGAGTTGGACTACTTCTAGCAAGGTGCCACATGGAACTTTAAACTGGCTGCCGGCATGTTCTTTAGCTTCACCTGGTGAGAACTTTGCTTTTGATCCATAACCCTCCGTTTCCATTATCTACTGACAGACCATCATTCTGTACTGCTAGCTTTGGCCCTTGTACTATCACTTGTAGTGAGAAAGAGGACATAAGCTGGGGCTTATGTGGATCTGAAAAATCGCAAGGCACTCTTGATGTTTTGATTGCAAGGCTTTGTTGTTTAGCTTTGCTCATTCAGGTGCTGTGAGCTTGAACTGGAGGCTCTCCAAGCCAGGCAGTTCCACCACAGCTAACTGGCAGCAGGCTCTTTAAGCAGGGATGTCAACAGCATCACTCAGAATCCTCCTGGTCCTGCAAACTAGATGGCTTCAAAGACTGCAGGTAGGGTTGCCAGGTCTCCGGCACCCCAAAGTGTGAGATTCATGAGGCCAAGCCTCAGGATATTACACCGTGGCTGCACTCAAAGTAGATACATTTATTTATTCATTATTAAATTTATATCCCACCCATCCTCCCAGAAGGAGCCCCAAGGTGGCAAACAAAAATGCTAAAAGTACTCTCAAACATCTTAAAAATGAAAGACTTTGAAACCTATTAAAACAAAACAGCTTTAAAAACATCTTAAAAACAATTCCAAGACAGATGCAGACTGGGATAAGGTCTCTACTTGTTGAAAGAGGAAGGTCTTCAGTAGGTGCAGAAAAGATAACAGAAATGGTGCCTGTTTAATATTTAAGGGGAGGGAATTCTAAGGGACAGACCTCCTGATAAGATGGTACCTGCAGGAGGCCCTCACCTGCAGAGCGCAGTGATTGATTGGGGTAGATCTGCCTATATAAGGGGTAGATCTGCCACAAACCATTAAAATGGTGCCACAGGGGCGCTGTGAATGTGTCTAGTCACAGTCATGTGGTTTTGAAGAGGTGGACTATTCACTACAGAAAAATCAAAAGTCACATGGAAATTATGTGCTAAAAGTAAAGGTAATTGAAGTGTTGGTGGCAGACTATTGCATCCCATCTCTTATTTTGTAGGCAAGTATTAGACAATCGGTTCAAGGGAAGGCAGGATACATATTCAGTAGGATAATATATTGAAAGAGCATCAGGAACCATGGGCATTCCCCAAAGGTTACAGGAAGCCAACCAGCCCTCTGTTCCAAGCCCAGGTTACAAGTCCAGGTTTGAGTGGGCTCTCAGCATAACGTCCTGTGGTATACTGTGACTGCCCCCCTCAGTATGGCAGGCAGCAATTGCGGTGATACTCTGATGAACAGTGGTGGCTGGTGCCCATTGGGACTGGTGGGGTAAAAGGCAGGGGGGCCAACAGTAGGTGGAGTCACAGCTGATGAAAGGCAAAGCCAACAAATTCTAGTTTGCTCCCCATCCTCCATCCTGTTGAGTTCTACAAGGGCAACACTGAAATTAAAGAGGAGGAAGATGACAGGCAGTGGTACTTACCTCACTGGCTGTAAGTATGAAGGCTGGCAGGTGGGAGTTGGCAGGAGGCAGACTGACATTGGTGGGGAAGTGTCCCAGTGAACCAGCCTCCACTGCCATTGAGTACTGGGGCAGCTTGGAGCCCCCATTTAATTTCCCTTAATGTCCTGGAGAGATGGTACATAGATAGCAGTGGAAAAAAGACGCCCCAGGGGAGATGTCAGCTGTGGGGCCTACCTGGGCCCTGGGGCCCTGGCAACTACTGAAGGATGTGGACACAAGCCCTGAGCCTGGTGAGTCCTATGGACCATTAAACACACACACAACTTCAGCCAGTCAAACATTACAAACCTTTCCATCCTGTTACATAGCTCTACCCCTAACACAAGTCCACAGTACAGCTTTTCAAGGTCAACTGTTACTGCCGTGTGGTTCACTTAAAAAACCCACAAACAGACAATCCACAAAAAAATGATAAATTCCATAATTGGAGAAAGAATGGTTGCACAACAATAATTTTAAGCAAAAGCTACGTGCTGGAAACCAACACAACAAAACATTAGCTGTATGACCTCACCTTTGTTGTGGAAGGTGATGGAGCAAAGGGCAATAGAAATGCATTTTGGATGGATCAGATTTATAAACTAATTCTGTATATCCTGTAGACATCCTCCAAATCAATCCATTTTAAATAGATCAACTGCAACATGGGACCCACTTTTATTTTTGTCATAGATTTAAGCATCCAAGCACGGGAGGACAGTGGTACAGCATGCTTCTTATCTGCTATAACTAGGATTAGTGGACAGCATTTTTTTGGACACAGAAATAGAGAACTGGTTGGTCCCAAAGTGCTATTTTTTTTGTTTTCTTTTCTGCATTTCTCAGGGAACATCCATATGATGGAAGGAGTGAGGGAAAGCCCTCTGCAAATTATAAATTCAGGCTTCTGGCAAGAGCGATCTATCCCTCCTGCCACAAAGCCTTAATGCTGTTCTGCAAGATGAAATGTATCCCCCTTTGACATCCCACTGAGGCCCCCAATAACCCATATTTTTCCAATTTGGCTTACCCCATGGAACTAGCTATTTAGATGTTGAAGACAAAAATTGTAAGAAAAGTCATACCACCTAAAACAATGCACTGTAGAGCAAAATGCAATTAGTATCTTTTAACTCCCTACAAAACTACCATTGAGTAATCCAAACATCACTTTCATGTACGTATTAAGCTCATCTGATATTTTCCTGACTTTGCTTCACATGATGCCACCTTGCATGTTCCAACAAAAGGCAACTAATATTTATTTATGTATTTATTATTTGATTTATATTCCGCCCAACAGGAGCCCAATAAATAAATAAAGTAATAAAGGTGGGCAAAAACGCAAAGTTTTACTGCTGCTCCATTGGACTAGAATAAGCACAGACAGTGCTAAGCAGAAAGTTGGTCCCATTGTACAAACAGAAGCGATCACCTGCAGAAGCCCAAAGGCTTCGCCCTATCAGCACGGTGTATGCCAGCACTGCACTGAAAGAAAAACTGCACTGAAAGTCAGTCTTGGAAACTGAGGAATGGTCAGAGGGTTATTTGACCATCTGGTTTATAGGTGTGTTTGTCAAGGGGATCATAATGTTATCTCTTTCTACTTAGCAGTGGCCTTTAAAAGTCCAGAGCTATAACTTAGGGGAAAAAGTGGAAACAGGCAAATGCTTTAGAGCTGCTGTTTGATAGAATCAAGATCAAAACCGTCAAATGTGCCCAGTTCCGGGGTGGGATGAAATGGGTGAAGTTCTTCTTCTGTTAAAGAAGAAGAATAAAGACTTTATCATCAGTATCTCAGTTTTGGTTCTTTCACTTCTCATTTTTCCAATCTGAAATTCAGTTCTCCACATTTCTGCAGCAAAGTTGAGATTTTTTAAATATCTTCACGAAAATTCTTCAGCATTTTAGTGTGAACTTCTGCTAATGAACGCATTTGTATGCAGTTTTGACTAATGTACACGTTTCTGTAAGCAGTTTATACTAATATAGTAGATTTTTGTATGTTATTTTTCACTAATATATGCATTTTTATAAACACTGGTTGGTTAGGGAACTGCATCGCAAAATTTAGATAAGTGTAAATTTTGAACGATGACTGTGTTTTGGTCCTCATATTGTTTTGGAAAGTCCAGATTTGATAGATTTGGCTTTAAATGCGAAGTGAATCTAATTTCTCCCCCATCCCTAATCCTCAGATGCTTTTTTAAATTTATTGTTGAACTAACTTTTATAACAAAAACAACACATCTTGGGATCAACCGGTTTTCTACTTCCTTTTTCCTGAATTCACTGCCCTAGCAAAGTCAGTCCACTGACCCGAGCTATCATGGATGGACAGAGGCAGGGTTTAGCCCTCTCCTCCCCTACTTGAATGCTTAAATGTCTGTTAAAAGTAAATGTGCATCTCATGTTGCAGGTTAATTAATTCTACATGGATTAATTCATAGGATGTCTGTGGGATATCCAAAATTAGTTTATAAATCTGATCCATTCCAGATTTTCAATGCCTCTGCAACTTGTTATGCATCTGATGATATCACTAGGAATGTGATTGCATTAGAGGCTTCTGTGCGGTTTGTGCTCCCCTCTCCATCCTTCCTTTCTCTAACTTTAAGTTGTGGGTATGCTTGAGGCTTGGCTGCCTGAAGCCTAGGACAATGCTGTGTGTATGTATGTTTGCAATAGCAGCCAGGGAGCAAGGACGGCAGTGTCTAGAGATGCCAGGAACCATGGTAATTATCATTCCCATGGTTCCCAGTGCTCCCAAATGCTACAGTGGCTGTATGCAGCAGTGTACTGTACTTAGGGGCTGAGGCCCTTTCACAGCAGACAGGAGATCCCTTGCCTCATCAAGTTTCAGAAAGAAAGGGTGTGGGGATGGCTCTTGGAACTCTCTGTGGGCCTGGAAGAGTTCACTTTTGGATTGGGGTTGAATCCTGCAAGGGCCTGATTCGGATCAGAAATGGATCCAGGGGGCAGGTTCAAAACTCCGTGCCCAAACCCCATTTTTGGAGTTCACCCCATCACTATTAACAACTGGATTCTTATTCTTCAGCCTATGCTTCCTGGAACAAGAAAGTTCCATCTCCTTTTGTAATTAATGTTTCCTGTTGTTCACAGGGAGCTTCTGTAGTCCATGAACTGACACAGGAGGGTAACGACGACAAGCGCCTGATAACTGATGGCTGCTGAAGGAAGGGGAGGGGGAAGTGTGTGTGTGTGTGTGTGTGTGGTGGAGGAGGGGGTTAGTTCAACCGCATGGCCTACTGAGGTTGATTCAAGGGCACCTATCAATCAAACTGGCAACAGCAGGCAGGGAGATTTAATTGGAGATTCGTTGAACCTTTAATGATGTGACAAAGAAAAATAAGAGGGATGAATTGGGCCCCGGAGCTTCTCCTTCCTTTTCTTGCATTAAATCTCAAAAGGAAGAGTAGAAGAAAGTGATGCAGCCGAAGGGCTCCGTTGTCATTGTTTTTATCCACGGCATTAAGAATCTATGCTGAAAAGGAGACATTTTCTGTTGCTGCTTGAAATGGAACTGTCACAAGGTCCCTTGAAACTTGAAAGCTTGTTCTACCTGGCACCTTTCTCTGAAGGTAATGCACAGAAATTGAGCATATTGCAGACATGCACTGTAAGGACACTGTCAAACTTTAGACCGGTCTCCTCCAACTGGCTGGGGATGGTGGGAGTTGTGGTCCAAAACTCTGGAGGCCCCCAGGTTGGGGAAACCTGCTTTAGACTAGCTCTTTGAGGGTGGAGGCATCTCTGTTTTGTTCCATCATGCCAAGTACATTTGCTGGCACTCTATAACTATGCAATGTATATCTAGGTGTATATATTGTTGTGCGCCACCCCAATCTCCGAGCGGTAAGAGATCTCCAAGGGTCCCTGCGCTTGGCCAGGGTTTGGTTTCCTTGGCAAGAAGGTTAGTGGAGTCTGCTGTGTCTTTATGAAAGATGGTTTATTTATTTACACACATTCCAAATTGAGTTTAAGATGGAGGGGTTCAAAGCATCAGCAGTCCAATAGATCTTTCTTTTCCATCAGGCTTACAGGAGGCATCCTAAAGCCATGGTGCAGGGAGCCAGCCTCTCTGCATGTCTCCATTTCCCAGCCTTTCCTCAGACTTAACTCAAAACACAAGCTTCTTCTAGGCCCTAAGAGGGGAGGCTCTCCTGAAGAGTTTCAATAACAATAGGATCTCCCTGGCCCATTCACCAGTTAATGGGTACTTACATATAAGCCAGCTCTGCAATGGGGGGGCAATGGGAACACTGCCCCCTGGATTTTTTTGGGGGGGAAAATTATCTTCTTTTTAATTTGTGACATGACAGACAATGACAACCTCAATTTAAAGAATGCTAGCTTATTTTTAAGGACAGGAGCAATTTAAGAACAGGACCCTCTGAAAAATGCAGTGAATAAGGCGGGGCGACTGCATAACAGAAGCCACATCTGGAAGAGCCCCCGAAAGTCTGCTCATTCAAGACTTTCACCTGACTGAGGGTGGATTTTTCATGATTAATTAATTATAACTTTATAATTAACTAAGTGATCATGAAAAATGCAGCCTGTATAGTAACATGACCCTTGAAGAGATAATATTATAACTTTGTATTATGGGCTAGAGTTAGACTTCACCCTTTGGTGTTGAGTACTTGATGGCGAAGGATGAAACAGCCCTAAACGAATAAAAATATTTTTCTAGTTAGGCAGCTGGCTGGCTGATCACCTAAGTTGCAACTAAGGCCAAATTTCTGATTTTCCCAATATGCGCAGCTCAGCATGAGGCATTTCCAGTGTTTCTGAACAGAAAAAGCAACCCAGCAACCAGTAAAAAAAAACTCTTCAGAGGGTTCTGCTCTGTAGATCAAATCTGTCAATCTCCCTTCTGCTGCCCATAATGGCACCCAGATTCCGCAGCCTGAAGCAACTATTTATTTTGCTTTGTAAGAAACACAGGAAGCTGCCTTACACTGAGCCAGACCATTAGTCTTTTTAGCTTAGTATTGTCTGCACTGACTGGCAGTAGCTCTCTAGACTTTCTGACGGGGTCTCTTCCCTGGAGATGCCCAGGTTTGAATCTAGGACCTTCTGCATGCAAAGTAGATGCTCTGCCACTGAACTAACTCCTTCTCCAGGTTTCCCCAGGGCTACGCGGCATAGATGCATGAGTACTGTTTGTATTTCGACCACTGCATACCTTGGAGGCATTGAAAAGCTACTTGCTGTTGCATTGATTTACTGCAGTTTTCAGTAGGTAGCAGTAGTGCAGTGGCAAATTCAGAAGTGCAAGGTCCCTTCATGATAGTCGCAGCCATGCCCCTCCCCCCTTTTTTGCTGCTGGCTTGAGAATGAGATCCTTGTTAATGCCTTTGCCCCCAACAACAGACGTCCATTGGAACCAATCAGCATGAAAGGGCAAGGAAACATATTCGAAGACTCTTCTCAGTGGCTAACACACTCCCCTTTCATGCTGATTGACTCGTAGGATGCTGGAGACATAGGGACCCTGCAGGGAGCTTGCTCCCCAAAAAAGTAAGGGCTCTAAGAACCTCTGAGATCCCAGGCGACTACACCCCTACTAGGTAGCCTGTCAGCGTGACACCAAGCGTTTGTCCTGTTATTCACAAGAAATGTGAGGTCTTGTGGAAACTACAGTGGGATAAGGCCTGATTGGGAAACATCAAGGCCCAGTTTGCCTTCCTTTAGCAGGAGAAACAGGTGCAGAGTGAACTCCTCATTGTGATGTAAAGGAAATATATCCGCTGCCCATCTGCCCCCTCCCGCCCCATGGCTCTTGTTAGCAGCGAGCTGGGAGGAACTGATACAGGACAAGCTCCAGTTTCAAAGTAAACGATAAGGCCTGGCCTAATCTGGAATTCAGTTGGGGTCTTGCCTTGTCTTGCCTTATTTCTCAAGCCAGGATTGCTTACAAATAATGAAACAGGATGGCAAGAAACTGCTTGCCCTGACCTCTAAACCATTAGCCTCATTAATAATAACAGGTTACACAAAGCCAGGGTTTTGCATCCCATCAACAGAGGAGCAGGGGGAAAAGGGGCATAAACCAAAAGGATAAATGTCTTTGTTTTGCATTATTTAGGAAGTCTTTTATATTGATTTGCCAAGAAACGGTGCTGAACAGCTTGGAGTTGGGGTGCACGTATAAGTACTGGTAAGAAAATGAACTGCAGTTTGGAAAGCCCATGATATTTGCTAAGTGACCCAATCCCAGCTTAGTTCATAGTTGCTCCCCTTGGCACCATTGTCCCTTGCCTTCTGAATGGCAGACTTCTGTCCTCTTTTTTTCCCAGCTGCTGCTGATGGAGAGTATCCCATGGACTTAAAAGCTCTTAGATAAGACTCAGGAAAAAGTCCAATCTTTCTTCAAGAATAGCCTGAGAAACCTCCCAAAGCCTGGCCCCTTTCCAAACTAAGATGGTGGCAAGGGAGGGGGCTCATTCCTCAGTTGGCCCCTGGTGCCATCTGGTGCTAAAGACGATCTTCTGTAAGGGAAGCAAGGTTTCCTCAAAAGACGCAGCCCAAGGTGTCCAAGGAAGAAAATCCAAAAGGTGCCTCTCACGTGGTGAATAAACTTCAGCGAACAGTATGACTAGAAGCAACTCACCGAGTGAGCAGAGCTTCCTTGCAGGTGGGCTTCTGTTGCTTGTCAGGAGGAAGAGGGGCAAGGCGATGGAGAGTTGGGTGCAGGGCAAACACACCAGCAGCGCCACTCCAGAGTTCCTGCCTGTGTGTTTGCACAACCACGCCCATTGTCCTGCTGCCTCACCTCTGTCCCTCCTGGGAAGCAACAGTATCCCCCCTGCTAGGGAGCTCGCATAGCGACTGTGCCTCACCGGGAAGCCCCTTCTGAGTGTGACCCTATCCCCAACTTACACCTGCTGTGATCAGTAATGAATGCCACTGCACCCGTGGAAAAAGAAGCTAGGCCAAGGAAGTGAATT
Source organism: Rhineura floridana (assembly GCF_030035675.1). Lineage (NCBI taxonomy): Eukaryota > Metazoa > Chordata > Lepidosauria > Squamata > Rhineuridae > Rhineura > Rhineura floridana. The sequence continues at coordinate 62,214,433 of NC_084490.1, forward strand.
TATGGTGGGGTTGCAGTGGTGGTATATGGCCCTCGTGTAAGCCTTACACCTGCAAGAGAAAATCTAGGTGGAGGAAGGAATATGGACTTTGTTTGGAGCCAGGAGTCTGCCCTGCCCCTGGTGATAGGGTTGCCAGGTTCATGGCCTGATCCTGATCCTGTATCTTTAGGAGAAGAGAAACTCAGCCAAGTGCAGGAGTTCTTGCAACTCTGTAATGGGAAAAACCACAAGGTGGAATTCTCCCTCCCCCCCCCACAACTTTTAAAGATACAGAAGACCTCTTGGAGGCCGGGCCCGGCCTCCAAGAGGTCTTCTGTATCTTTAAAAGTTGTGCAGGGGGAAGGGAGAATTCCACATTGTGGTTTTTCTCAACAGTGTAGCAAGAACACCTGCACTTGGCTGACTTTCTCTTCTCCTAAAGATGCAGGGTCAGTCTCAGGCCATGAACCTGGCAACCCTACCTGGTGATGACATGGTAACCCTATGCAAGCAAAACAGGAAGTGTAACTGAAAACACTCTCATTGAGACCAATAGAAGGCCTCATCTTCTCCATCCCTCACCCATCCCTTAGGAGCCAATCGTGGCACATTGCTAGGAGTCACAGCTTGGAAAAGTTACTTTTTTGAACTGCAACTCACATCAGCCCCAGCCAGCATGGCCACTGGATTGGGCTGATGGGAGTTGTAGTTCAAAAAAGTAACTTTTCCAAGCTCTGCTAGGAGTATGTAAACCCTTGTAAAGGAACACAGATGACATACTAAAACGCATGGTATGACGTTACATTGCAGTCCCCCCCCCCTTCTCTGCAGTATGTAAGTGCACAGCTGGGCACTTGAATGAAAGGATGCACTTGGCTCAAAAAACAAACTGCCAAGACCAGTCATAAGGGTGGACAAATAATGCTTGTCTTCTCTCAGAATCCTTACAGGTACTCCGTTGTAGGACGTTAGACACAAACACCCACTGGGACCCTCCACTCCACTGGAAAAATAGAGGTGCTGGAATTGAGTCTGTAAGAATAAGACACCTCTCACAGGTACAGAGGGAGAGATTTCACCAGGAAAGGGAGCTCCTACTTCAAAGTAATTTCTAAATGTCCCCCCTCAAGCACCCCACAATATGCAGAGCATTAAAACCACAGTGTTTATGGAGTGCCCCTTTTCTTGCCAGCAATACGAGGAAGCTGGATAAAACACTGTCCTTTAGGACCAAACCAGATATTACTGTATGCATTAAATGCATCCAAGCATTGGGTGTATCTGGTTTTTTTCCTTTAAAAATAGAAGCTGCTTGTGGAGGCAGGGGGTTGATCAGGATGGGGGACTGCAAAATGGGGAGCAGGTAGTTTTAATCCTCCCCCCATGCTACCTCCATAAGCTGTTTTTGCTCTGGGAGAGAAGTTACCATTAATGCCATGCAATCAGCACAGGAGTGAAAATTTGACAGCAAATACACAGCCACTTAACCAGCCTCTTGAAAGAATACAAAGACCTTAACCAGTCTTCAAAAGATCAAAGGAGCAGTGGCTTGACAAGCATGTGGGGAGATTCCTAGGGGGGCCTGCATCTCTCTGCTTACGGAAAGTGAAAGCTACCTGATTTCCAAGACTGAAGTGTCACACGTTGAAGTTTCTAGACTTATGCTATCACCTTCATAAATGTTTCCTAAGCAATGATTTCAACAAGATAAGCATTCTAAATTAAAGCTGAATTTGGTAGTCATAACAAGATAGTTTTCCTCAGGAAAATGCCTGGCAAAATCTGAGCTGCTTTGTCAAAGCAGGGCTCCTTCAAGGGCTCTGCTTCTTTGCAAGTTAAAATGCACTTTGCTAAAAGTAGGTGCCAAATATCTTAGGTGTACTACATTCCTTTGCTGGCCAGTAGGGATGTGGTAGAATTCTGCTCAATTCAGATTTGGTACTGAATTTTCCATTATTTTGCTTATTCTCAATTGCTGAGGATTGGATTTTAATGCAGCAAATTTCTGTGGGTATTTTTGAAAATTGACTTTTTAAAACAAAACAAAACACCCCTCTAAAACATTCATTGTAAGAATGATAATTTATCAATATTTTCTTTTAAAATATCTATATTTCATTCACAATATTGATATTCTTTAAGGAAATATTCCTTCAAAATATCAATATTTCCTTTATCAATATTAATATCAATATTTTTTTCAGAGCAAAAAACCATGGATCAGTAAAAGTAGCAGCTACCGGATACAGAAAGAAATTGAATCGATGCCAGCCTGTTCGGTCGATGGAATGCTTTCGAACTGGCATCAGCCAACGGATCCCATCCCTACTGGCCAGCTATCCTGGAGATGACTGGGATTTTACAAATCTTCAAAGTTTTTTTCAGATTGAAGAATACCTCATTATTGACAGCACTCTTTAATTTTTGGTAGTGTTAACTCCTGCCACAGCCAAGTCGTAATGAAAGGAAGCCCTTGGGTACAATCGCTGTAAATTAATGTGTTCTCTTTAGGACAAGAGTAGGAAACATGAGCTGAGCTCAGCAGAAATAATAATGATTAATAATAGCATTCATATAGCACGCCTTCAGTGATATTATCTCATTATCTCAGCAATCCTTATAGAAATCTTATAAGGTAGTTCACTATTCTTTCCCCTCTTATTGCGGATGGAGATGATGGGCATGGGACTGGAACACATATTAGTGGCTTGCCTAAGGTGACTTTGTGAGGCCTTGGCTAAGGTAAGAGAGGCGTTACTGCTTAAATATGAGCTGCCTCCAGATTGTCAGTATTTTGAGGGAGGGAGTCAAGCCCTAGCACAACCCTTAAAAAGAAAGGCCCTTTTGCAGTTGGGAAAGTGACAGGGAGATGCACTGACAAGTGTTTGATTAAAAGAAGATTGACAGAAAGTATACTGCAATGAATGCTCATTCTCATATAAATGGAAGTGGACTGCCTTCAAGACGGTCCCAACTTATGGAGCCCCTATGAATAGAGTTTTCATGGGGAGTGGTATTCAGAGGGGGTTGCCTCCCTCTGAGGCTAGTCCTCCCCAGCTGACTAGGGCCTGCTCAGCTTGCCACAGCTGCACAAGCCAGCCCCTTCCTTGGCAACCGGGCTCCTTGGGACTATGCAGTTTGCCCACGGCTGCACGGGTGGCAGGGCACGTAACCCCTGAGCCACTCACTGTGGGGGTGATCTTTAGCTGGCCCTTTACACCCAGGAGACACGAGTGGGGATTTGAACTCACAGACTCTGGACTCCCAGCCAGTGCAAACAAGTCAGTACAAATACTCAATGAGGACCAGACATAATCTAGCCACATAAGCTTTCTCCAAGCAAATCAGGATGGATGCTCAATAACCAGGTCATCTGGAAGAGCCCAATTGCCTGCTTGGCCTGCCTGTGAGCTCCCAGCGGCAGCTGGCTGTCTACTGCGGGAAACAGGAGGCTGGGCGAGAAGAAACATTGGTCTGATTCAGCACGGCATTTGCTGCTGCTGTTATTGCTGGCTCACACTCTTAGCTGTCAAACTTTGGAGTGTGCACCCAAACCACTTTCCTTTGATAGCCAGCTGGATTCCAATCTGGAAGCTCCATAGAAGAAGCACTTTTGAAATTATAAAAGTCCTTCTTAGAAATATTCTCATATTTTCTTTGGAAGAAATCTACAGAACTGGACATCAGAATTGTTTTTTCTTACCAGCAACTTCTCTGGCCGTGCCAGTTTCCCTTCATTAACACATTTATTACCTTGTCAATCACAGCACAAGCTACTCTGTGCAGCGCTTAAAACGATGTATAGTTATTAACAACATTCTCATGCCTTGGAGCGGTAAGAATCATTGAAAGTGTAAAAAGGGAAATGTGGGGACCTTAATATTAGTTTAGGATGGGCACCGATATTCCATAAAAAAACAAAATTAGGGCTGTTTAAGGAATTTGCCTCAACCAAATTCCACCCTGGATGCTGAGACTCTGTATTTTGAGGCAGGAGCATGTTGCGCCCCCTTTAGCAACTGGAGTAACAGAGCCAGACACAGGTTTTGGGTGAAGCAGGGCCATGACTTTATTGATTAGAGCAAATAAAGTGGGGCTGGCATGACATTAGGGCCAGAATCCACTTCATTCCAGCAGCCCTTGCTGCAGGAATGCTCAGTCAACCCAACAAGCCGTTGGGATCTACCTTTGGGAGTTGGTCCGCTTTAGACCCTAGTGAGACATGAACCCAAGGCACCTGTGGTCCTGCTGGCCAAACAGTGGTAGAGGTTGTGAGCTGGATGAGGTGATGCTCCTCCTGAGCTAGGGGCATGGCCATGATGTACCCCACTGGACTCCTTATGGAAGTCCCCCTTATGATTGATCCTGTCCAGTGCCATTTCTGCCACAAGGGAGGGGAGCTGTGCTTCCCAACCCATTGCCAACCCCATTCACTTGCTGAAACCAGGCCCATAGTCCTTTGGTGAGATCGCCAAGCCAGGCATCATTCCCCTTCATGGAAAGATGAATCCCATCTGTGTGATAAAACTCAGGGCATGAGCGGGTGACAGATGACAAGGCCACCTCTTGCTTGGACCACTTTTGCTATGGCTCTGCTAACATGACAGCAGGTAGACTTGATGCTACCCAACACACGCACATTTCTCCACTGGAGCCTTGGAAGCCAGTCTGACCACTCCAACGACATGGATGGGTACCTTTCAGCCAAATGGGTAAAATCAGATTATGCAAACCACTGCAAGTCGACGCCTGTCCTCGTGCCGAGGTTATTCTCCCCCAGGTGTATAAGCAGCAAGTCAGGAGGGCTATAGCGACGGATCTGTTGATCCAACAAGGGGTGAAACTGTTCCCACCTCGTACCATGTCTGGATATCCAGCGCACTCTTGCACAGGATGACACACCAAGTGTCTCAGACCACAGAGTGGATCTAGCATGATGCTCAGCCCATTGAATGGTGCTGTGACCAAAGACCTCTGGAATGTACCCAGTAGTTTGAGGCACTCCTCAGACCAGAAGAGCCTGCAAATAGAAAATCATCCAGTAGTGGGTGACTTAGCAGCTCCCTGATTCCTGGCAAACAGTCCATTCCAGGAAAGTGCTAAAGGATTCAAATGCTGCACAGGCGATGGAGCAATGGACAGAGCCTTGTCAACATTTGCTGCCTTGGGCTCCTGTTGGGAGGAAGGGTGGGATATAAATCAAATAATAAATAAATAAACATACCAACATTCACCAAACTTGAACCCAAGGAGGCTAATATCCTGGGAGTGCACCGGAGACGGGAGGCCAATTGTATATCACACGTGGCCATGAGTGCCCCAGGCCCACATTCCCTCACTATCTGCATTGCCCGGTCAAAGGATGCATAGCTTACTGAACATAACTTTGGTGGAATTGACTCATTCACTGAGGCACCCCTTGGGAAAGACAGATTGTGGACGAGTCAGAATTCCTCCAATGTCTTCTTGGGCACCACTCCCAGTGGGGAGACTCAGAAGTCCTCTAGAGGGGGTGAAGTGAAAGGGCCTGCCACTCTACCTGCTGCACATTCCTTTGTGATTTTGTTGGCCACAATTTCTGGGAACTCGAGGACAGAGTTTTGATTAGGAGTCATGGTAGCACCTCAGCAACCGGAGGATGGAATGTGGAAACCTTGTGTAAATCCCTTCCAGATGCAACATGCCGTCTCACAATCTGGGTAACCATTGAGGTGGAGATGGAGAGCCTGGGGTGAACTGGGGTAGTGGCCAAAGCCAAGGGGCCAATCCCTGGTTTCAGGTATCCATTACTTGGAAGGGAGGGCTGTGGGGTGGAGGTGTCCCTTTTATTCCCACCAGTGGGTTGGTGAAAGCTACAAAATGGGCCCTGCCCAGACCTAGGGCTGGGACATGATATCCTAGCATGTGGCCCCGAGCAGGATTCACAGTCATGAGCATACTTGCATCTGGACCTGTTGCATCTGCCTTGGTTGAATTCCCAACATATTTTCTTGGACCATTCCCTTTGGGGAAGTCAGGGACCTTTCCTAGTTTCACTTGAGTCAGGCCTTTCCCCCCTCACCTCCTGAATCCATAGTTTGTCACAAATCAAGTCCCATCGCATGCTGTTATTGCTGGCTGCTTTGCGATAGAATTTCTTATCGTAGGTGATTCCTGCATGATCACTGGCCTTAGCCCTGCCCATGTAAACAGAACTCATGTGGTTGGATAGGTGCCAAGCTCAGTGAGGGTAGGCTACCTGCACAACCCCCATGAATATTAAGTATCCCTGAGCCCAGTTGTCGAAAGTCCTCTCAACATGCCTCCTAAGTCCCCTCTTGTGCTGGCTGTCAGCAGACTGGTGCCTTTAAAGGCCTAGGCCTGGCTCCACCCCTTGGCTGCTCTGGCGAGACCACCCGGGATTGTGGGCAATCCTGTGAGAGCTGGGCACAGACCGGATGATAACATCTCCTCCCTCCCGTGGCTGTCTGGAGCAGAGCTTGGAAGTAACTCATTATAAATAACGAGTTACTTATAATTTATTACTTTTTTAAGTAATGAGAGGGTAACGTCATTACATTTTGCTAGTAGCATAATGACTAGCAATTTCTTTACATTTTAGCAGCAACGGTAACGTTTTCTGCGTTACTTTTGGACATTACCTGGGATGGGGGGGTCTTCTGCTTCTGTGATTGGTGAGCATAAGACATGTGCCTCGCACTGGGCTTCTGCGCAGCTTCGATCTTCCCTCGTGCTCTGTGTTAGGAGGCACGAGGGAGGAAGTGGAGAGCCAGACTGCGCGGGAGGGCAAGGATGAAGGAGAAGGCAGCAGCAGCAGCAGCATGGAGGTGAGTGACGATGCTGTGTGTGTGTGTGTGCGCGCACACACGCATCCTCCCTCCCTCCCTCCCTCCCTCATCCTGCTGCCCCCTGTCTTGCTGCGCCCCCTGTGCTTGTCTCTTCTTTCCTCATTGCTACTCGCACCCAAACCTGCTGCTGCATCGCCTGGATGGGAAACAGCACAATATGACTAAGATGCCTCAGGTTTTCCCTCCGTCCTTCAAAACATGATCCCACCGTGGAGCTGGCCTGGCCGGGCTGCTGCATGCAGCAGAGTTCTCTCTTTCGCTCTCCCTCTTTCCTGCCTGCTGCCTCCTGTTGATGAGGCCTCGGGGCTGGGCGGGCGAGGGTGTCCAGGGTGCTTGGCGCTCCGGGGGCTCTGAAGAGCGGGGCCTGGCTGACGCTGCCTTAGCAGGCTGGGAGGGAGGGAGGGAGTGTTGAATGTGGGTATAGGGACCTGAGGGGCGGGTGGGCAATGGCGGTGGGTGGCTCGACTCGACTCGGGGCTGAGGAGAGCCTCCGTTCGGGAGCCTCTGCTGGTTGGTGGCTTTAGTTGCGCAGGTAGCTGCAGGGCATGCAGCCTTGGCTTTCCACCCTCCGGAGGCGGGTTGCCTGCCTAGGCGGTGGGCAGAGGGCGTGTTGGCCCCACGGGCGGGAAGCGCCACACTCCCTCGGCTGGTGGCTCTTTTGAGGAGGACTGTTGGGAGGACAGTAGAAGAAGAAGGGGTGCTATTGCCCCCACCTCAGCGAGGGTGGTCGGGGAAAACCTCAGTCGGTTTGGGTGGCTTTGGGGCTTTGGGGGATGCTCACAGTCCCCTGTGAGTTCCGGTAAGGGTTGGGGCCCTGCGGAGGTTCAGTTGCGTCCAAAGGCCCCCCTCCCCACTCACACATGCATTCTCTGAAGGCTACCTGGGTCCCTGAGAAAATTTCCTCACAGTCCCTTTGCCAGAAGAGGCACAGGGTGTGCAGGAGGAGGGTTGTCTGAAGGGGCAGTTTTTTGTTGCCAAAGGTGGTGGGGTGCCTAAAAAGGCTGCACCCGCTGGAAGAGGATGGGTATTTGGCATGTGTGGTTTTCCTCCATGTGGCCGGTGTTGCTTTAAAGGGGTGGCTCTGGGATAGGCATGGTGTCTGAAAACCTGCCAGGGTCATCTTAGTGTGCATTTGAACAGTCTGGAGGACTGTGGTGCTTCCACGCGCCTCCTTCAGTGGGAGGAGCTGACCGGACAGATTAGCGACATCAGTGTCCAAAATCTCCAACGTAAAAAAAAAGTTTATATATTGACCCCCTCCTCTGTCTCCAAGTTTGTGTGTGTGTGTGTGTGTGCGAGCACACGTCTGTACCCGAGCAGTGCATTCACCTCCGGGTTTGGCTTCCAGATAGATTTGGTTTGGGGACTTTAAACTCCTGTTCTTCACGCCCCCCCCCGTCTTAATTCCCTCTGTGCATTAGAGCACCCTTTCCTTTCCACTTGCTACTTTGATCTGCTGTGCTTGGGGGGTAAAGGGGGGAGGATGTGGGATTTTCTGTGTGTAGACTTAAGGATAAAATAGCTACCCCTGGAGCATAAAGAGGAATTTGGGGGCAGAGGGTACATGAGTGGTTAGGGGATTTGTGTAAACCAAAGTTGTAATTTTAGATGACTTGATTAAAAAAAAAATAGCATTCTGTGTTTGTATATTTTTTGCTTGGGAGTCTTACAACGACTTGTGTATGGAAGGAGAAGGGAGAATATTATGAATGCAAGTTTGGGTCTTCAACTTGAGAAAAAGCACGTTAAAGCAGTAGGTGAAATTCTACCAAAAGGATGTACTGTGAAGATAGACCATGGTTCACTGATGAACCACTGGCCAATTTATGGTGGCTGACCTAATGCCTGCTTGGATTCTTGCAAAGCATGCTGGGCTTGATGGGCCTTGGTCTGAGCAAGCAATGCACTTCTTTAGCAGGACTGCATACTCAGGAGCACCTTACACTGCTTAGGTATGCCTTAATTTCCCTATACTCCACAGTTACTAAGTTTAAGGCTGCAATCCAATACACACTTACTGGGAGTTAGTCCCGTTGAACCGAGTAGTGCTTACTTCTGAGTAGACATGTATTTGATTGCTCCTAAGTGTATGTAACCAAAATATATGTATAATGCTACTGCTGCCTTCATCTCTTTTCTCCCTCCACCACTTGTTCTGCTCTGTGTCAGATTTTAGATGACAATCTCCTTGGGGCAGGGACCATTGCAAGATGCCAGGCACATGCTGTGTATAGATAATAATAGATCCTGAGTGTGCACTCCTGCTTTGTACATTTATCGTATTGATAGACCATGATATTCTTGCACAAATAAACTGTGCAAGTCTGAAGTTTAGACTACTCCTGATGCATGAATTTCATAAGGCTGGCTACTATGATTTCGTAGATCTTCTTCATAGGGACTCTTGTCTCCTCTTTCTCCTCCTCCCCCTTCTAAATCCTATCACAAATATCCATACTTTCAGGGGAATAAGTAAATAAATGTGCCAGGCTGGTAATTTAGGACAGAGTTAGCAAGGGCAAGAGACATTTCCTAAGAAGTTATAACAGGCTGCTTCCTATAGTCAGTTCTTGCTTGCTCCTCCACATCATGTGGCTGAAGAAATAATTGCACATGTTTCTCACAGGACAAGTAGAAAAGTCCATTAGCAGTGTAGTTACTAACAGAAGGCTTACTGTAGAACTGAGACCAGGGCTGGGCAACCCCCCCCCCATTGGGGCCTATTTCTTTGGGGGTAATTTCTTCCTATTGGGGCTTATTTCTTTAGAGTTGGGTGTCAAGGTACCTCTTATGTACACTTACCTGTTGTTGTTGTTGTTATGTGCCTTCAAGTCGACTACGACTTATGGTGATCCTATGAATCAGTGACCTCCAAGAGCATCTGTCATGAACTACCCTGTTCAGATCTTGTAAGTTCAGGTCTGTGGCTTCCTTTATGGAATCAATCCATGTCTTGTTTGGCCTTCCTCTTTTTCTACACCCTTCTGTTTTCCCAGCATTATTGTCTTTTCTAGTGAATCAGGTCTTCTCATTATGTGTCCAAAGTATGACAACCTCAGTTTCATCATTTTAGCTTCTAGTCACAGTTCTGGTTTAATTTGTTCTAACACCCAGTTATTTGTCTTTTTCGCAGTCCATGGTATGCGCAAAGCTCTCCTCCACCACATTTCAAATGAGTTGATTTTTCTCCAATCCACTTTTTTCACTGTCCAACTTTCTCAGCCATACATAGATATCGGGAATACCATGGTCTGAATGATCCTGACTTTGGTGTTCAGTGATACATCTTTGCATTTGAGGACCTTTTCTAGTTCTCTCATAGCTGCTCTCCCCAGTCCTAGCCTTCTTCTGATTTCTTGACTGTTGTCTCCATTTTGGTTAATGACTTTGCCAAGATATTGATAATTCTTGACAAGTTCAATGTCCTCATTGACAACTTTAAAGTTACATAAATCTTCTGTTGTCATCATTTTAGTCTTCCTCACGTTCAGCTGTAGTCCTGCTTTTGTGCTTTCCTCTTTAACTTTCATTACCATCATGGTTTGTGGGTGGGTAGGAGGTGACAAGGGAGGAGGTGGTGACAGGGAGGAGTGGAGAAAACAATTATTTAAAAAAATGGAGTGGAGCGAAAAAGGAGCCGGAGGGCAAGAACATGGATAAAGGAGGAGAAGGAGGCAGCAGCAGAATGGAGATAAAGAATTGTGGAGGTGAAAGATGACAATGTGTCTGTGTGTGTGTTTGCACTTGGCACACAAAGTGGCCTCCACCACCCTCTCTGACTACTGTGCTGCATTTGCAGTATTTTAACTTTTTTGCATCTCAGGGGAAAATGTTTGCTTGGGTGAGTGTCCCTTAGTTGGGGGCAGGGCAGGGTCCAGGAGGTGGTTAAGTGAGAGAGATTATGCTTGCTGGCGGGGGGGGGGGGTTGCACTTGGTTTGATGATCAAAGTTCTGAGTTGTGGCCTCTGCCTCCCTCACCACCTCCTTTACCAGCAGAGAGACTACCATTGCTATCTTATGGATAAAAAGAATTATTCTACTACCTCTGTATGTGTGTGTTTATTTTTAATGTTGTTTCAGGATACTTAAATGTGAGGCAGCCAAGGCCAGCACCTTGTAGGCATTTTTTAAAAAAAGTAACTGAAATGTAACTGTAGTGATTACTTTTGAGAACAAGTAAAGTAATCAGTTACTTTCAGGGCAATTGTAATTGTAACAGTAATTACTACTTTTTTGGGCCATGTAACTGTAACTGTAATTTATTACTTTTTAAAAGTAATCTTCCAAGCTCTGGTCTGGAGTGCACTCCACCCCACAATTAGCGTCCTGAGCCGAGGCTCGAGGCTTAGCTTCTCTGATACGCTTTCTAGAATGAAACTCCACTGGTCAGAATCTTTTATTCTTGTAGAATCTGGAATTTTGCAGAAAATAAAATTATTTAATAGATATATGTTTTTTTTAAAAAGGTTTGTTGCTTTCTTTAAAAGAAAGTGACTTGCTAGGGGGATTAAATTGTGCAATTTTGCATTTTTAATAACTTAGCAGACTGTTGCTTTTTCATTGTAACTCTTGAAGTGTTTTTTCCTTCCTGCAGGAGCTAAATTGCTCATGCACAGTTATTGCACTCTTTTTAAAAAAGAGCTTCAGCATAAAAGATAAATAAGGCTGCAAGCTAAAAAAAACCTTTGTGCTAATCTGGGTGTGTGTATTGGATTGGGTGGGAGTGTCCTTCCCTCCAGCCCTGCTGACCTCTCCCAGCCTCCGCCTGCACAGTGTCACCAACATTATTCCACCACCATGGAGATCCTTTTCTCTCCTACCAAATGCACAGGCAAAAATGCAGCCTGTGGAAAGTCCCAAAGTGGGGTATTGGGGGAAGGGGAAGGGGAAGAGCTGGCCTAGGATCTCCTGGATCCCAACCCAGCTGAACTGCCATCACCTGATGGCATCAATCCCGATCCAGTCCCAATAGCTGCACCAGCTCCAGGCTGGTGCTCATCTGGCCCCCCTTCTGTCCTGCCTGGTGTGAAGTTCACAGCAGGACTGTGGATATGGTGGTGGCCCTGGTGCTCTATAAAGCTTCACCACTGCCCAGTCAAGGTTTGGATTGCAATGTAAAACATTTTTTAAAAAACGATTGGGGGGATCCTTGTGTCTTCACATTTTATACTGCAGCACACTCTTTTAACATATCTAGTTCTTTTTAAAAAAAATTCTCAATGTACCCTGCTGAGCAGTGGGGACGGGGTGGTACCAACAAAATGATGGGAGGGTGTAATGATGCCTGGTTGCTTCCTCAGCATCATACAGAGGATGGGTGTGGGCCATGAAGTCAGCAGCCAGTGGTTGGAACTAAACTAAGACCCATCACGCCTCTGCAATCTCCCAAGGCCTTTTCCAGCAGCAGGTATTTACCCATTCCTCTTGCAACTCCACCCTAAGAATCTAAGAAGTCCTGAAGTGGGTGCTGCAGTGTTGCTGGTACTGTGGGTGTGGAAGACAGGGACAGAGGAAGCTGCCTGGTACGGAGTCAGACCATTGGTCCATCTAGCTCAGTACTGCCTACACTGACTGGCAGCAGCTCTCCAGGATTTCTGACAGTGTCTCCCAGCCCTACCTGGAGATGGCAGGGATCGAACCTGGGACCTTCTGCATACAGGGCAGACACTGTCATTGAGCTATGACTAGAAATGGAAAGAGCTGTCCATTTCAGTTCATTCAGTTTCTCGTTTTTCTGATCTTAAATTCAGTTCTCCACATTTCTGCAGCAATTTGTGATTTTTTTTAAAAAAAAATCCTAATGAAAATTCTCCAGCATTTTAGCGCACATTTATTCTAATCAACACATTTTTGTTGGCAGTTCTGGCTAACGTACAATGTAGTTTTGCATGTTAGTTTCACTCATATCCATTTTTATGCACACTTTCCCCAACATACGCATTTTTGGTTGGTGAATTGCATTGCAACATTTGGATAAGTGCAAACTTTGAAGGATGGATGTGCTTCAGTTCTCATGTTGTATCAGGAAGGGTGAATTTGATAGATTTGGCTTGAAATGTGAACTGAATCAAATTTGTCGCCCATCCCTAGCTATGACCCATATTTGGTGGTCATACAAGGGTGAGGAATTGATCTTCCTGTCCAGCTGCCACTCTCTAGTCAAGCTCCTCCCCAATAACCTCCAAAGCTTCCACAAGTTGGGGGCAAACATCTGCAGTGGGGAGCCTACTCTGCTTCCGCACGATTTGGCAGGAAGCCCACATGAGCAGAAAATGCTCCGTTTCAGAAGTTATCCCCCCAACTTGTGGAGGGCGATGAGGATGGTGCCAGGGTGGGTGGAACTAATGTGCTCATTGCTCCTCTCTCTCTCAGCCCATGAAGGATTAGAAAGCCTGAATAGGGCTTAAATGCGCATTGACCTGCAGCCTGCAGTTTTAAGTGCTTGTCATTAGGGATGGAAGGATGTCAATTTTGGTTCTGTCAGTTTCTCATTTCTACAATCTTAAATCCAGTTCTCCATATTTCTACAGTAATTAATTTTTTTAGAAAAATCCTCATAAAAATTTATCAGCATTTCAATGTGGCTTTCTCCTACTAAACACATTTTTGTAAGCAGTACCCATTTTTGCAAGTGATTCCCCCTAATAGACGCATTTTGTATGTTATTTTCACTAGGATATTCATTTTTATGCACACGCTGCCCTAATAGATGCATTTTTGTATGCATTACTTGGCTGGAGAGCTGCCTTGCAAAATTAAGAGAAGGGTAAATTTTGAAGGATGGCTGCATTTTGGTCCTTGTATTGTTTCGGAAAGAGCGAATTTGATAGATTCACCTTTAAATGTGGACGGCATTGCATTCATACTTATCACCCAGCCCCAGCCTGTTGCTGAACGCTCTGATGGACTTCAACATGTCAGTCCTTCCTCGAGTTTGACTGAAATGAGTGATCTTGCTGACTAGCCAAAGGAACAGTTTGGGCCTGAGGTTAGGAAATGAGACAAAAATACAGCACTGCTCCTTCAGCTTGTCTCTCTCCATTTTCACCTCCAGCGTTCAGAGCTAATAATTTATCAATTGATTTACTTCTCCAAACAGCCTCCGCTGCACCAAGAGAGAACCAAATAACCCTTGGCAGTAACCTTGCTTCTTGCCAGTGCTAGTCCTCCTTACAGACGCTCGCAGGCGTTGGAGGGTGGGGAGCAGCATTAGAAAGCAAAAGTTTTTTTTTCTCCATCTGCAGAGCTTGGCTTTTAATTGACCATTCTTTATTAGTGCCTGGGTCAACAAAGCAAGATGTCAGAGGGGGCTCCCTATTTGCTGCAAATTTTGCAAATCAACTGATTTTTATTCTTGGTTGCTCAGGATTGCTGCTAACATTTTTGGGAATTTTCAAAACCGACCTTTTTTGGTATTCCTGAGGCATCTCAAGAAATCTCAAGGAAGTAAAGGCTATTTACATCAATGGAGCTTTCCTCGAGATAAGAGGCTTAAGGATAAGAGAGCCATCTTTTCCTTTGACCCACTTTTTTTGGGTAAGTGGTCAGAGAATCACATTCACCAGTAAAAAGGTAAAGGTGTCCCTGCACTTATAGTGCGAGTCGTTTTCGACTCTTAGGGTGACATTTTGCAACGTTTACTAGGCAGACCATATATATGGGGTGGGATTGCCAGTTCCGTCCCCGGCCTTTCTTTACCCCCCAGCATATGCCGGGTACTCATTTTACTGACCACGGATGGATGGAAGGCTGAGTGGACCTCAGCCCCTTTTATCAGAGATTCGACTTCCTCCTTTCGTTGGAATCGAACTCCGGCCGTGAGCAGAGCTTCGGCTGCATTACCGCTACTTACCACTCTGCGCCACGGAGAATATAAGAACCTTATATTTCAGTATACTTCATACCAATCACACTTTTCAAAGTAGTTTTTTAAAGTTGCACCGAAATGAACAGGACTTCCTTCTAAGTGAATGTGTTCAAGAAAGTATTAGTATTTCTAAGTGCTCAGTTTGCAAAACCAAACTGCTTAAATAAGCTGATAGTTACAGTGCTGATAAAATTCGCTTGCTTCATAAGTGTTAAACCAGATCAGTAATGCATTATTAGCAGTCCCACTGATTTTAGCTTACAAGTAAATATAACTGTTACAGTGATTGCGAAAGACCTCTTGAAGTAATTGAGACCAAAAGCAGCAGACTTGCTTTGATTGTTGAATTTATTGTCCAGTAAATCTACGTAAGATTGTCATATACTTGAACAGAAGTTTCCCTGAAATGCATGGGACAAACATTGTCCAAGTAAATGTGTTTAGAATCAGGTTGTATAGCTGCAGTCTCCTTGGACAGCTCTTTGAAAGTTTGGACTAAAACCAGGAACAGATTCACTGCCCCACTGACATCGGAGCCACCAACCTCCACTACATGCTCCAAACCACTCATCAGCTGATGCGTGGTAAAAGCACATCTTGCTCAAGGAGGGGAAATCACTTCTCCCTCCCAGTACTGCTCTTGGAAGCTGTGTGGAGAGACTTTGAAAACCCTCCGAAATCCTCCCCCCTTCTCCTTTGTACCTCTGAAAGGAGAAGGGGGAGGACCATAAAACCCTTTATCGTGTTCCCTTTTCAACCTCTGATACTGCTGCTACACTGGCTTCTCTCAGTAGCAGTGGGCACTTGGGAACTCCACAAGGGAATTTGACAAGTGGGCAGGACAATCATGTTGCATTATGACACCATGTGAACGGCATGTGGACAGCCCCGCTCAGATGTCAAATTTGGTCTGGGAGGCTGATCCTGATAAGAATCTGGCCTGTGGAGCCAAAACGTTTCCTCATTCCTGTGCTAGGATGTCTTTCAGCAAGAGTGCCTGTGATGTTCCTATATTAATGTATATATGGTAAGTGTTGTTGTTTTAGAAGATACATGGTAAGTGGAGTGAAAGAGGAGGGGGAGTGAATGGGCAGTAGAATGCGAGATGATTGGTTGAGTGTTTAAAATGGCTGAATGTATAAAAGGAAGAGTGAGAGTGGAATCTGGGGGGAGAAGAGAACTGAGTGGGTTGCTTGGTGGGGTTTAGAGAGTTGTTTGACAGGAGAGAGTGGAGAAGGAGGGAGGTGGAGTTTGGATTAGTATTGAGTAAAACCATATGCTTATATGCCTTAAGAAGAAATCTTGTTAATCTTGTTAGCTTTGTTATCTGTAATAAATACTTAATTTGGTTTACCAAAGGCCTGATCCTTGGCTGGGGTTTCACAGACCAGAAGGGAGGGTAAGGTAATGACCAAGGCTGAAGGGGAACTGTAACAAATGGTGGCAGCAGTGAAGAGAATAACAATACCAGTATTCAGAGTCTCTGGGAATACTAGTATTAGGACGTTACTGGTGGTTGCCTAGCAGGGGGATCTGTTGAGATCTGTGCTAGAGCAGATAGGTAAACCATAAGAGAGTGCGGTCCAGACTGGTGGAGTCCCTGGTGGTGTCTAGAGACAGGCAGTAACCACGAGCAGGTAGGAACCTGACAGGGAGAGCCAGGGAAGGACGCCTCACACGTGGTGGCAGCGGTGGGAAACGAACAACAGAGAATCCAGATACGAACCAAAGAGAGTCCCAAAGACATGTGGTGACAAAGGAGACTACGTCACAGGTGTTGGCTGTAGCAGTGAGATACGAATACTAGACAATCCCTAATAATTGTGTGGCAAACAGAAATAACAAAACAAGATTACTTGTGAGAGTGACTGGCAAAGAGTGTGTGGCAAAGAGTGAGTGAACTCAAACACCATGGCTGAATACATAAAAATGGAAAGAGAGGAGCTGGTGGAGAAGTGCGTAACATTCAATTTACCTCATGAGGGTAAAGGGGTAGATGAATTGAGGGTAGCACTTATAGGATTTGCTACTGCCCAGCAAAAACAACTGGTCAGGGAAGAGACCCCAGAAGGATATTTAAGCAATCCCGCTTATATAGAGTACTTGAGAGAGAAGTTGAAGATGGAAACTGAGAGATTGAGGATGGAAGGTGCAGAGAAGGAAAAACAGAGGGAGTTGGAAATTGAGAGAATGAGATTGGGGTTTGAGGAGAGGGAGAAGCAACGAGCATTGGATGCTGAATTACAAGTAGAAAAGTTAAAATTTGATAGAGAGAAATTTCACTCTGAGGAGGCAAGGAAAGAAAGAGATGGAGCAAAAATAAAAATTACTCCAAAGGACTTTGCTGTCTATGAGCCTGGTCAAGATCCTCAAATTTACCTCAGCACCTTTGAAAGAGCAGCTCAGTTGTGGGGGCTACCTGAAGATAAATACATGCAGTATTTATC
Source organism: Rhineura floridana (assembly GCF_030035675.1). Taxonomy (NCBI): domain Eukaryota; kingdom Metazoa; phylum Chordata; class Lepidosauria; order Squamata; family Rhineuridae; genus Rhineura; species Rhineura floridana. Next base: position 62,231,574 of record NC_084490.1, read on the forward strand.
AAACCTGATTAAAGGGGAATTGGCTGAGGTATACCAATATTTCCCCTCAGACAGGCCCGTCACCTATGCTGAATTCAAAGAAGCAGTGTTTAAAAGATTCAGACTGGGGCCTGATTATTTTAGAAAGCTTTTCAGAAATTGCCAGATACAGACAGGGAGGTCTTTTGTGGAGCTGGGGGCAAAACTGATGGACATATTTGGGAAATGGCTGACAAGTGCAAAAGCTCAGTCTGTGGAGGAGGTGAAAAACCTCATGATATTGGATCAATTATACCATCAGTTACCACCAGAAATAAGGCTCCTGGTCAAAGACCGTTCCCCTACATCGGTGCAGGAGGCCGCAGAGATGGCGGATCACTTCGCCTCCAACAGAACTGGCTGGGTGGGGAAAACATCAAGAGATTTTAAACCCAGACCATATAACGCTGGCAGAAGGGATGTGGTACCACAGAGAGTGAGTCCTCCAGTAAAATCTGAAGGGCACAGGACACCCCAGAGTGGATCTGTGTACCCTAAAAGTGAGGAGAAATTATGCTACAAATGTGGTAGACTGGGGCACCTACGTTTTCAATGTGAGGTTGCCAACCCCATTAGTAATCCTGCTCAGACAAGGGCAGTGAAAACAGAGCCCAAGGCTTTAGAAACAGCGAAAAAGGTTCAGTTCTGCCAGATAAACTGGACAGAAGTAACAGACCTTGATTCAAGTCTGAGAGAGGAGGTGAGTGTACAAGGGGCAAATTATTGGGCATTGCTTGATACTGGTGCCGCTCAGACATTACTGAGGCCAGATTTAATAAAATCTGAGGTAATATTACCTCAGGAAACTGTGACTATCCAAGGAGTGAGGGGTCAACCAGAAAGTTTGCCTGTGGCCCTGGTGGATATGACTTGGAGAGGCCGATATAAAGTAGGCATTAATGCCCAGCAACAAGAACCAGTAATACTGGGAAGGGATGTAATGGGCGCCCAAGGAAAGATCTATGTAGTGACCAGACAGCAAATTGGCAGAGAAAAAGAAACCATATTAAGGGGGGCTGAAACAAACAGGGTGGAATCTGTTAACCAGCCTCAGGTCACCATAGCAACCACTAGCAGGCCTGCTGAAGGAGACAAACTGTATCAAGTGGTCTCTGGGGAAGAAGCAGATCAATTCAGGGAAGAGCTGCATAAAGATATAAGTTTGAAGCAGATAAAGGAACAAGCTCTGACCCAACAGATTCCTTTCACTGACAAACTGAGGAATCAAGTTGTGTGTGAGAATGGGATTTTATATAGACTGTGGATGCCTGCTGAGAGAAAGGGTGAATGTGAACCAGTGAAACAAATGATGGAAGTGGTGAAAGAGAATTTGAGTCAAGCACAGGAGAAGCAATGTTACTGGTATGACAGAACAGCCAGGGAACGTGTGTATGATGTGGGAGATATGGTTATGGCGTTCATACCCAGGAAACATGACAAATTACAGGCTAACTGGGAAGGACCATATACCATCAGAGAAAGGCTTGACACAGTGACGTATGTAATCACCACAGACCAATTAAACAAAAGCAAAGTGGTTCATGTAAATATGTCGAAGCCTTACCATACCAGGGATGCACAGGTGTTGCAAGTTACCTTATTCCCTGAGGGAAGTGGGCCTGAACTTCCAGATTTGGTACAGGAAAGCAAAGACAAAGGAGGGGTAGATCAAGTGGAATGGTCAGAGGAGGTGAAGGAGGAAGTAAAAGAAGAGATTCTGAGAGTTTTGAAAACCTATAGGAATCTCTTTAGCAACAAACCTGGCCGAACCAGTATAGTTATACATTCCATTGATACTGGAGATCATGCCCCAATCAGATCCGTTCCGTACCGTGTGAATGGGAAAGTTTTGAATGAGATCAAAAAGGAGGTGGAAGATGTGCTGGAATTAGGAGTGATCAGGGAATCCATCAGTCCCTGGGCCTCAAGTATTGTCCTGGTTCCGAAAAAAGATGGAACGACAAGGTTTTGCATTGATTATCGGCTAATCAATAAAATTACTGTCCCAGATGCGTATCCTATGCCTAGGGTAGATGCAATGTTAGAGTTATTGGGGGCAGCAACCATTATCTCTACACTAGATCTTTGTAAAGGATTTTGGCAAATGGAACTAGACGAGCAATCCAGAGCCAAAACTGCCTTCAGTACACCAGATGGGTTATATGAGTTTGTGACCTTACCCATGGGACTAAGGAACTCACCAAGTTCATTTCAGAGGCTAATCAATACTGTGTTGCGAGGCATGTCAGATTTTACAGTGGCCTATATCGATGACGTGGCCATTTTTAGCAAGCCGGTGCCTGAGCATGTCCAATACCTGACAACAGTATTGGAGGCCTTAAGAAAAGCAGGCCTCACAATAAAAGCTAAGAAATGCCAGTTTGGACTAAAGGAAGTAATCTATTTAGGACATAAGGTGGGGAGTGGGAAAATCACCCCCTTATGGAGCAAGGTGGAGGCAATACAAGCGTGGCCGATCCCCTTAACCAAAAAACAAGTAAGGGCATTTCTGGGTGTGGCTGGATTTTATAGGAAGTTTGTGAGAAATTTTGGGGAAATAGCAACCCCCTTGCATGAATTAACAAAGAAGAAGTGTTCTGAGCGTGTGGTATGGACGGATGAATGTCAGAAGGCTTTTGATCTACTGAAGCAAGCCTTGTGCCAAGGACCCATATTAATAGCACCAGACTATGAGAAACCATTCATCGTGGCTACAGATGCGTCAGACCTCGCGCTGGGAGTCGTCTTGCTGCAGGAGAGAGAAGGCACCAGACATCCAGTGGCGTACCTGAGTCGCAAGCTGACGCCGAGGGAGAAAAACTATTCGTCGGTCCAGAAGGAGTGCCTAGCGGTCGTGTGGGGACTGAACAAGTTGCGCCCATACGTGTGGGGACGAAGATTCACAGTGACTACGGATCATCGGGCCTTGTTATGGTTGCAGACTATGAAAAACCATAACACTATGCTGCAGAGGTGGTCCTGGGCCCTACAGGACTATCAAGTGGACTTCCAGTTCATCAAAGGCAAGGACAATGTACTGGCTGATGGACTTTCCAGGCAAGTGGCTGGGACTGCAGTGACGTGACCAGACAGAGGAACAAAGAAAGACATTTTCCCCATAGAGACTTTTATTTGTTAACGCGACGTATAAATCCTGGAACAGGAATAATACTCTGCTGTTGTTTAAGGGGGGGGAAATGTGATGTTCCTATATTAATGTATATGTGGTAAGTGTTGTTGTTTTAGAAGATACATGGTAAGGGGAGTGAATGGGCAGTAGAAGGCAAGATGATTGGCTGAGTGTTTAAAATGGCTGAATGTATAAAAGGAAGAGTGAGAGTGGAATCGGGGGGGAGAAGAGAACTGAGTGGGTTGCTTGGTGGGGTTTAGAGAGTTGTTTGCCAGGAGAGAGTGGAGAAGGAGGGAGGTGGAGTTCGGATTAGTATTGAGTAAAACCATATGCTTATGTGCCTTAAGAAGAAATCTTGTTAATCTTGTTAGCTTTGTTATCTGTAATAAATACTTAATTTGGTTTACCAAAGGCCTGATCCTTGGCTGGGGTTTCACAGACCAGAAGGGAGGGTAAGGTAATGACCAAGGCTGAAGGGGAACTGTAACAAATGGTGGCAGCGGTGAAGAGAATAACAATACCAGTATTCAAAGTCTCTGGGAATACTAGTTTTGGGACGTTACTGGTGGTTGCCTAGCAGGGGGATCTGTTGAGATCTGTGCTAGAGCGGATAGGTAAACCATAAGAGAGTGCAGTCCGGACTGGTGGAGTCCCTGGTGGTGCCTAGAGACAGGCAGTAACCACGAGCAGGTAGGAACCTGACAGGGAGAGCCAGGGAAGGACGCCTCACAGTGCCCAACAACGCTCCCTCCCCACCACCCATATTTCCGTCAGTGTGGGAACAGTGGGTGCCCCGGTCAGGGGTGCCTCGTGGTGCTTCCATCCTGTTGCTCATCTGTGTTGGATGCTGTTGTCTGAAGGCACGTATGGCCAGAGCTTGGAAAAGTTACTTTTTTGAATTACAACTCCCATCAGCCCCAGCCAGCATGGCCACTGGATTGGGCTGATGGGAGTTGTAGTTCAAAAAAGTAACTTTTCCAAGCTCTGCATATGGCACCTTCAAGTAGGAGCCCCCAAGCTGGCACATTCTCCCCGTTCCTGCATTTTCAGGAGGCTTGAAAGACAGAGGAGGGCTGGAAAGTATAATGTTTGGTTTAGCCAAAGTCTTTGGATTACTGCAAGGAACTGTCTATGGGGAATGCTGCAGAGCTTCAGTTGATTCAAAATGCAAGATTAGATCATTAGTGAACGGAAAGGTGAACGGAACAGATCTCCTCAGTCTGAAGTTCTGAACACAATGACGTTGGCTCCCAATACATTTTTAAGAACAATTGGTACAAAAAGCTCTAACTGGCTTGGGACCAGAGCTTGGAAAAGTTACTTTTTTGATCTACAACTCCCATCAGGCCAATCCAGTGGCCATGCTGGCTGAGGCTGATGGGAGTTGTAGTTCAAAAAAGTAACTTTTCCAAGCTCTGCTTGGGACCAAGTTATCTTAAGAACCGTCTTCTGCTACTGCAATGATGCACTGTTTTCTATAATCAGGATGAAGAGGGGCAGAAACTCTGGAGACTGGTAACAACCATGAGGAAGTGAGGACCAAAAATCAAGACCATTACTGATTGTTAAATGAGTAAGAGTTGCTTTCATAGGTCTTGGTTGCTGCTGTTGAGTTTCATTGATCCTCACAGAGGGCTGTCTGTCTCTTTCTTTTTGCGCGTGACTTCCGTATCACAGATCCAAGGGGAATCTTGGGGCTTGTGCAGCTCCCTAATAGAATCTAACAAAGTTTAAAAACACGAATAGGCCTAGGACTGGTTATTTCTTTTGAAAGAGGCTATAAAAATAATTTTGGTGTCATGCTGAGGCAAACCCAAAATGTAAGGGCAGCAGCAAGCTAAACAGTTCTGCTAGCCCCCCCCCCACTGCCCCAGCGGATTGGGGAAAACCCAGAACAGATTTAGGGGGCAGGCAGGGAAATGAGAGGGTGGGGAAGTTCCACTGTGCAGCTACACGCCCTTGCACCAGCAGAACTGTTTAGCTGGATGCTCGGTTATCATTGTCTATGGATGTTTTATAGCTCTTCCATATCAGCAGCCCTTGGCAGTTGGGTGGCATTTTGAAGTTATATGCTCTATTTCCTGTATGATAAGATGATGATGATGATGATGATAACAGAACCAGTACTGACAATCAGCATTTTGTTGTAAACAATGAGCAAGCAGACAGATCAATAAGTGTGGAACAAGCCAGCCTTGACTCAGATTGTATTGACTTGCTGCCAAAAAAAACCAAGAGACTCTTAACATGAAAATCTGTTGTGCCTGAATTATGGCTCCTAGAGTTAATAGACTGTGTTGCATTTTATTTATAAAGTCTGGCGAGGACTGTTGTCTTAAACAGGGGGGTACACAGCAAAGGTACAATCTCCAGGAGTGTCAGCCGTGCATAAAGATTAATTAGACAAAATGCGAGGGAACAAAAGCAACAATAAATTCCAGGTGTTACAGCTGCAAAATGGATGCAAGAAAGATTGATAGCGCCAAAAGCATAATTTTCAGACTCTGTTAGGCCAACTGTCCAGTGCTCAAGAGAGTCACAGGAGCCCTAAGGATCACAAATTTTTCCTTTTTCAAAAAACCTCTGGCCATCTGCTGGCTTTTTTAAAAACTTTTTTATATACATTTATACAATATAATTTATAATTTAGAGGGATCAGTGGATTTCCCCCATTTCTTTCCTTTATTGTCCCATTGGTTTGCTCTGCCTTGTGTTCCATTCTTTTTGAATGCCAGTTTGACTAGGAGAATTTCTAAAATTAATTTTGGAATTGGAGCAGGTGGAATTTGCGATGACGTCCCCTTCCTTCAGTTCATTTATCACTCCTGATGTGATAGTATATATATACTTGCTTCAAAGTTCTTTATGCAGTGTTGTACCGTCGTGCACTTGTACTTGTCTCCTGCACAATAAAACTACACACTCACACAATCCTGATGCAAATGTATATACAATCACTTCAAGATTGCTTCTTTGCAGTGCTTTACCAGTGCACACATGAGCATTAATAAGATAAAGGAGAAAAGGACTCAAGTGAACTGTAGGGATGGAAAGCTGCAGCCTGCTCTGCATGCTACACACATTTCAGAAATAATAATTAAAAAAATGGAAGCATGAAGGTTTCCTTATGGAGCAGCAGGGCCGGCTCCAGGAATGCGGGGGCCCTTGGGTATTAGCCTGCCCCGGGCCCCTCTGCCCTTCCACAATCCCGCAGATCTCAAGACAAGCTTCCAAACTGCCCGCCATCCCCAGACCTTCACCTACCTTTCTCTGCTGTTCGCGCAGGGTTGCCATCAATAAAGATGGCGGCCGAGGTTTCCATAAGGGACTGAAGCCTTTGCCGCCATCTTGGTTGATGGCATGCAGCGCGCACATTGCTGCCATCAACCAAGATGGCGGCAGAGGCTTCAGTCCCTTACGGAAACCTCAGCCGCCATCTTTATTGATGGCAACCCTGTGCGAACAGCAGAGAAAGGTATGTGAAGCGCGGGGGATGGCGGGAGGCTTGGAAGCTTGTCTTGCGATCCACGGGATTGCAGAAGGGAAGCGGAGGGCCCCTGAGGGCCTCCCCAGGGGCTCCTAGAGCTGTGGGGGCCCTCGGGCCAGTGCCCAACCTGGCCACCCTTTGGAACCGGCCCTGTGGAGCAGTTTTACTTTGGTAACAATTTAGAAGAGAATTTTGGAAGTATCCTTACAAAATCTCAAGGTGAATGTGGAGATGGCTGCTTAGTCAAAGCATCTGTGGAATTATGAGGGAAGAATTCACATAAGATTTCTCAGGAATTCAGGTCGTGTGCATATCTTTGTATACTTATTAGGGATGACCAGATCTGTCAGTTTTAGTATCTCTCAGGTTCTCATTTTTCCAGTCTTAAATTCAGTTTACATTTCCACATCAGTTTGTGATTTTCCTTTAAAAAGTCCTCATTAAAAATTCATCAGCATTTTTGTGCATACTTCTAATAGACACATTTTTGCCAGCAATTTCCCCTTATAAACATATATATATATATATGCAATTTTGCAAACATTTTCGGTTGGAGAACTGCATTACAAAATTCCGAGATGTACAATTTTCAAAGGGAAGATGTATTTCAGTTCATGTATTATTTTAGAACTACACATTAGATACAGTAGGTTTGCATAGAAGTTATTGTTCCCATCACCCTTAAAAAACTACAGTTGCCATGATTCTGTGGTGTTTGATATGCTTTAAACGAATGGTGTGGATCTGCCCTAGGTATGATGTGCATTCATTAGTGAATTGAAAAGAACAATTTTAAAAGTGGAAAGAGACCAAAGGGCCACAGTGACTCCAAAACCTATTTATGTATTTTATTTATAACATTTATATACCACTTTATTGTAAAAAAAACTCAAAGCAGTTTACAGAAGGAATTAAAACAATAAAATTATTGGCAAAAAAGGTTAAAGACAGGTATTTAAAAACATTCAAAATAATAAAACCAACAATGAGTTAAAAACAGATAAAAAATGCAATAGCTTCTACATGCCTGGGTAGGCTAAACAAACATGTTTTTAGCAGGTGCTGAAAAGAGTACAATGAAGGTGTCTGCCTAATGTCAATAGGCAAGGAGTTCCAAAGTGTAGGTGCTGCCACACTAAAGGACTGATTTCTTACAATAGCAGAGCAAGTACTGTGTGGTACCTGTAACATGGAAAGCACACCTTGAACTTGGTCTGGTAGCAAATGGGCAACCAGTGCAGATTTCAGAGCAGAGGTATTATTTGCTGACACAGTCTCACTCATGTCAGCAATCGTGCCACAGCATTCTGCACTAACTGCAGCCCCCAAGTCGGGTTTTGCTGCATGGAGATTTCTGCGACCTTCACTGACTAGCCGCAAGGATTTTTTTAGCTTTGGCTTTTGGTTAGGAATCCTGACTGGTTGTGGGGTGCTGAGTTTTCTGCCTTACTAATAGGAATCTTGTTGTGGTTGGTATGGTATTGTATTTAAGAAATCATCACCATCTTTCCCTTTTTTTTCCTATTTGCATTTCATTTACCTTTAACCTCACACCCTTACATCCATAGAAGCAACAACAGTGGTTCCATGTGGTCAGCTCAACTCCCTTAAGGCCACTGATAACGTATCATGTTGGTTGCATGATGGTTTGTTTCTTGCACAATAGTGGTAAAAGAGAATTCACACACTGGGAAGTGTGGCTGCAACTGCTGTTGTTCCCAAGCTGCTGTCTGTGAAGGTAGACCAAATTCTTCCAAGATACACAGGAAGTGAATTGGACTGTGAAAGACCAACCCAAATTGTGTTTGCATTTTGACAAATTTGTAGGGCAGTACAATATCTCAGAGAGGAGGTCAGGCCTCCTGCTCCCCTGGTGCATTCACTATAGCTGCCCAGGTTCCCTGCTTTTTAAAGTTTGATAGAAATATCTGTTGACTATAGGTACATTCTTAAACCACAAGGTTTTTTTTGCTTATTAGTGAATGGTATTGCATTTAGGAAATCATCACTGCCTTTTGTTTTTCTTTTTCTATTTGCATTTTTACCTTTAACCTCACTCCCTTACATCCATAGAAGCAACAACAATGGTTCCATGCACTAAGCTCAACCCCCTTAAACCCACTGATGATGCACCTTGTTGGTTGCATGACAGTTTGTTTCTTGCCCAATAGTGGTAAAAGAGAACTCGTATACTGCAGCTGCAGTTTGTTGTTGTTCCCAAGCTGCTGCCTGTGGAGGTAGAAACCATGTGTGTTTTCTCTCTGTCAATTTATTACTCACTGGATTGGGTTGGCTGTCAAAGTGAGTTTATAGCAGCCCACAGGGTAGACAGAAAAGGGTAGAGAATCTTCTTACTTTTACTCATTTCTCAAACCGCTTTCTGAAGTGAAGGGTCAAATCTGTAAAGAAGTTTGGAGCAGCCATATTAAAAGGTAGGGGCAGGGCATTCTAGGCAGGATATTGCCAACTCTGCTTGGATATGGATATATTTGCAGAGGATCCCTAGTTAAGCTTTACCAACAGCACAAACCAAACCATATCTACTCAGAAGTAAGCCCTATTGAGTTCTATGGGGCTTAGTAAGTGTGTTTAGAATTGCAGCCTTCAGGGGCATCCATCTTTACTCCTGAGTGCTCCCATCTAACATCTCCGCAACACTAGGCTCCTTTCTTCCTGCAGTGGCCATCTGGTGACTGGTCTGGCCTGAGGACACGTAAACCCTTCTTGCCAAAAGCAAGTAGGCTAGATTAAATGTTCCCTACACAGGCTCCATCTTTTAATCAGATAAATGTTTTTGTTTGAATTGTATGCTCCAAGCAACTGTGGTTGATGCTTAATTTGTCATGCTTAATGACATCACTCGGGCCCACCCCTGTGACATCACTGAGGCATGGCCCATGCCATCACTTGGGCCTGCCCCTATGACATAACTACGGCCTGGCCCATGGCATCATTAGGGCCCACCCCTGAAATTTCAGAATTTGGTATGCTTCTGACCTGGCAACCCTATAATAATTGCTGGATAAGCTTGCTGGAACAGGAAGGCTTTTTGCTCATTTCCTAAAACAGGAGACACCAGCTAGGTCTCGTTTTGTAGTGGATTCCATAACTGTGGTGCACAACAGAAAAGGGCCTGCTATGGGCTTCTGTAGAGCAGGCCTTATGATTCCACTGGTCTGTGGTGCAGGGTGTGAAAGGTCTCTGTAGCAGTTTCTTGCAACAGTGGGATGTACAAAGTCATGGTGACATAGCCACCCACTTCCTCATAGAGACCTACATGAGAAAGGGGGGGGCATGGTGATGCCTTTCTTAATTGTGATATTATATGACATGGAATTCATTTATTTTATCACTGACTAATACAGGCCTACAAAGGCTGTATAGCAGAGGCTGCTGCTTTAATGGAGAAGGTCTTGGCAGGGCGAATCTATAGCACCTGTACTGAGCTGTACATGAGCATGCTGCATCTGTGCCAAACTGTGCTTCATGAATTCAGAAAGAGAGACACACAATTAAGCTTTACCACTGTGTTATTGGTGCAATGACCTTTCACTCCCCCAATCCAGCCCAGAGCATTGGCTTGCTTCTGCTGTTAGCTTGACTTGCCCAATTTTCAGGGAATAAGTAATGGCCACAAAGAGGAAATTTAAGGTCCTCTGTTCTAAGTTCATACTAGTTATATTATTAATAACTGTGTTATACCACTTACATGCCAAAATGGCTTCTAAGTTGTTTACAAGTATGGAATCAATTATAAAATATCCACACATAATGAAAATACACAATAAAACAATTCCATCAACACATTAAAAAACATCCATAGTTAAAATATAAGATAAAACAAGCCAGTTAAAAAGCAAATAAATTAAAACAGTTAAAAAGCAATTGAAACAATTAGACCAGGGCATTCACGTTCAGGGTAATGCTTGTCTAAACAGGTGTGTCTTCAAGAGCCGGCAGAATGTCAGTACTAGGGTTGCCAGACTCAGGGCCTGAGAATGCTTCTGTATCTTTAAGAGAAGAGAAAATTCAGCCAAGTGCAGGTTTTCTTGCAACACTGTAATGGGAAAAACCACAAGGTGAAATTCTCCCTTCCCCCTGCACAACTTTTAAAGATACAGAAAACCTCCTGGAGGCTGGGCCTGGCAACCAAGTGGTCTTCTGTATCTTTAAAAGTTGTGCAGGGGGAAGGGAGAATTCCACCTTGTGGTTTTTCCCATTACAGTGTTGAAAGATCACCTGCACTTGGCTGAATTTCTCTTCTCCTAAAGATACAGGATCAGTCTCAGGCCATGAACCTGGCAACCCTACCCACACCCTATTCTACAAAGCAACGAAAGCAAAGTGGTTAGAATACCTCTCCTACAAGAGAAGTGTAAAGAGTTAAGGGAATGTTGAATTATAGTAAACAAATATATATGTGATATGTTGACATTTATAATGGTATAAGGATACATTTATGTTTTTAAAAAATGGAGAAAGGCATGCTAGTGATGCTTTCTCCAAACCTCTCAGTGGCTTCAAATAGATATTAAATAGGATTGGGGGCAAAACTGTGCTCTGTGGCGCCCTGCAGAACAGCTGCCGGGTGTGTGTGTGAGGCACAGTCACCCACTGCTACTCTCTGAGACTGATCCTATAAATAGGTATTACATTGCCATGAAATGGTGCCCCCAGTCACAGATACAGTCCAGAAGGATATGTGGCCAACTATATCAAAAACCGCTGAGAGACCCAGGAGAATAAATGTGATCCATCTGGGAGACCAAAGCTAATTTTGTCCCCAAACCTGGCCTGAGACTGAAATGAGTTGAGATAATCAGTTTCATTTTTATTTTTGGTTATTAGATTTATTTATTAAATCTATATCCCATCCTTCCTGCAGAAGGAGCCCCAAAGCATTTGTAGCTGAGCTGATTATAATTCCCTAGCCAAAGTGGTAGATACTGAATATGCTAGCTGGCTCAGATATAGAACGTCTGTAGAGTTCCACCCCAAGGAAAGAAAGAAAAACTTGGCCCTTTAAAGGAGCCCCAGGGGAGCTATCATTCCAGAGCAACAAGCTGTGTTGGTGTAGAGATTTCCTTAACTTCCACCCCAGTGCTAGTAGAGCTGTAATTTCAAGCTCCAGCACCCTGTAAGTTGGTAATTGTTCTGAAACAATACAGTGCTAGCAGAAAAAAATAAATAAAAAGGAGCTGGGGGTGTTCTAATACTGATTGAAGAACAAAAGTATTGGAATAATAAATCCACTGTAAGTGGCGGGTTTTGAAAGATATGATATATATACATGATATATAGTAACTGTTGCAAAACCGAAAGATACTGCTTTTTACAATACGTATTTAAGCTCATTTAAATCTCATTGTACATATTTTTAGAAGACATCACTTTGGGGGGGCTGTATTACTTTAGACTGCAGGTGGGGGCTCACGTGATCAACTGCTCCTCCATAGAAAAAGATTCCCTGCTAGGGCTTGGCTAGAATCTGGTTTGCTGACACGCTGTTTTCCAAGGTGCACATACATTTTTTTATCTGAAGGAACGTTGTGTCATGTGAGTTCTCACTTGCAGTCTTAAATAGTCTTCAGTGATAGCTAGGCCACAGAGTTGCCCACTTTCTGGGCTTAAGCTGAAATATCTCAGTTCAGCTTCTTTCTGAGGACTCTCAGGAGGAGGTGTTCATCCTCAGAGTGATAAAGTAGAATCAAGAGCATGGCCCATCCCCACAGCCTTCTCCCCTATTCTAAATGGTGCCCACCCTTTCCCAACGTGTTCTACCAGACTTCTCAAACTGAGGAAGAAACACCAAGACTGGCATAATTATTTTGAAAATATATCAAAAAGTAGTCAAGAATCCCAAAGAAACTTCCCCCCACTAGTAATCTCTCCTTTTTTGCATCTGTTCATCCTGTTGCAAATGCTTCTACAAATCTTCAAATGGAGGGCCAAAATCTGTGTTCAACCTAGTTTTTGAACATTTTTTCATTGTCACAAAATGCCCACAAGGGATAGAGAAGAAATGTGTTTGGTTCCTGTTTTGAAGTAAACTAACTTAATTCGCAGGATTGAAAGTCATGTGAGTATCTGAATGCAGCTATCAATCAGATTGTCCGCTTCTCTGAATTTTGTGGCACAGTTTCAGTTCAAAAAATGTGTACAAAATGCATATTTTATTGAAAAACTTGTACAAAAATGTGTATTTTGGGGGAAGAATGTGTACAAAATGGGTACAATTTAAATGCATCTTGGTGGCTTTTTAAAAAAAACTGCAAAAAACATGACTGACTATGATGTTTTTCTACAGAACTGATAGATATTTTTATATGTGAAGCAGTATAGAGTGACTAAAATAATAAAACTATATTACAGGGTAGAGCTCTGTAGAGCTCTGTTTTACCGGTCTCTGTTTTAGCTGGCATTTTAAAATAATGTTGTTGCCTTTGTTAGTTTTCATTATTTTAGATTGCTGTATTTACTGCACTTTGAAGACATTGCGAGCCACCTTAGGCGGGCTCCAGCTCAAAAGATGGCATAAACATATAAACATATAAACATATAAACAATGAATGTATTTTATAGTAAATGATGGAGCACATGCGAAATGGACGCAGAACAGAAATGGGCTGGTCTGTCTGTCACTAATTGTGCCCCTTCCTGTACTATTCCTCCACAGGTAGCCATTCCTGTACTTTTAACAGCAGCCTGGCTCCCTGAAGTGAATGAGATAGAACTTTTCCTCCAAGGAGGGAGATGCAGTGCAGTAGAAAACAGTAATGGGGGACATTATTGAAGTTCACTACAGTTTGACTCTAATGCAGAAAAAAAGAGAGGAAGGAGCTCCAGGTGTTTGAAGAATGCTTTACTTCAGACCCCTCTTTTTCTGCCAATGGTGCTTTCCCCAGTATTGTGATTGTTTTCCTTCTTGAGCCCAACGCATCTCATAGGGCTAGGGCAAGGATAAAGTGGGAGGCCACTGTAGACCCCGTGATTTCCGAGCAAAAGAAAGAATGAATTGTGAGGAAAGTTTCGCATGCTCAGTTTCTGTGAATCGAGCAGGATGGGACAAAAGTGGGTCAAATAAATGGCAGTCTTGATCTGGCTATGTGTTGAACGCTTCAGAGGGCCCATTTTAAATCCACTGAAATAGTGAACCTGGGTTGGCTTCAGTGCTACAAATTTACCTTGAGGTGAGAAAGTGGTATTTGAACCTCTCCAAGAACAGCCAAAGCTAAGGCTGTATGGCAGGCATGGAGCTCCCTTTATTCCTGAGGTCAACATGGATGCGAAGGTTTCCCAGCTTTCCCCAACCTGGAACCCTCCAGATCTTGTTGGACTACAATTCTCATCATCCCTTGGTCATGCTGACTGGGAAGGCTGGCTTAGAGAAAGGAAAGGCCTCTGTGCTTTCTCCCCCTCACACACACTGAAAATCTTCAGACTTTCAGCTCAAGCTGGAGCTCCAGAAGGCCTCTCATGCAGGGATTGACCAGACTGAGACCTGCCTAGCTTCAGCAAAGTCATGGCCTTATATGTACCTTCTGCGGCAATACCCTGGATTCCCTCTCCTATGTCTGTTTGTGTTGAGCCCAGGGGTGTTGAGCCCAGCCTCCCTCCTGAGGATCAAGGAGGGGGAAGGCATGAGTTGCAGGCGCCTCAGCCATCAGTGGGCATGGACGATCCAGCTGTTGTTGAGTCTAGCCCAGACCTTGAGGAAGAGAGCGAGCTAGCCACCCCGCCAGTTGCCATAGATGGCCCTGCCCCTCAATGGGACAGGCTCAGCCATCAAGCACCCTTACGGAGCCTAGTGGAGGATTCCGAAAGAGCAGTAACTCCTCCTGTGCCAAGCGGCATCCCAGAGATGCCCGACGCTTCCCAGCCCTCTGCTTCCCCACCTGCAGATGAGAACCCTGTTCTGTCAGATGAGCCCGTGGAGTCTCTCCCCCCTTCACCGCGCTCACGATGTAGGGAGAAGCAGACAGGGCAGAGGGCGCATGTGTGTTGTGAGACAGTCAACTCAGAAGGAACAGGAAAGGGGGAGGCATGAGTTTCAAGCACCTCCGCAGTCAGAAGGAGCAGAGTTGGAGATTGTTGTGTCTGAGCGGGATAGTGGAGGAGGGGAACAGCCTGCTTTTCAGCCAGTTCCCATGAGTAACGCTCTTGCAGAGGAGCAGAGCGCGCCGCCCCCAGTCGATGCACAGGACCAGTGGGAGGAAGCTTCAGAGTTAGAACCAGCTCCTCCTTTCCCAAGCCGTTCCCATGAGGAATCCAGTGTGGCGCCACCCGCTGACCTCGAGCCTGTTGCTCGAGAGCAGGTGTCTTCCGATGAGCAGTTGGAGGCACGCCTCCTATCCCCCTGTTCCCGTCGCCACGAGAAATGGACAGGGCAGAGACAGGAATTATGAAGGAGTCAGAGATTACGTTCAAAGACATTTCCTATATAAGCCAGCCGGTTTCAGTGGGGGGGGGTCGTTGCGTCAACTTTCTTCACACGTTGCAGAGCATGTCTAAAGTATAGTTAGGGACTTTAGTGAGTTAGTGTAGGTTTTCCTATGAAGCGCAATGCTTTTGATGTATCTATTACTCTAATAAAATGAGATTTACTCGCACACATGCACCCGCCTCATTCTTTCGGCTCTGGACGGGACAGATTGACGCAACCGCCATCCCTACTCAAAGCTGTTCCCATGGCAGATGACATGGACCAGAACGGAGCAAGAGAGGGAGTACCTATCACCATGGAAGCCTTGTATGCCGAGATCCAGAACCTCCAAGTGACTACACAAGCCCTACAAGCTGAGAACCAAAACCTCAGAACCGCAACACAAGCCTTACAAGTGGATAACCAGAATCTCCTTGCCTTGGCTGCTCAAGTCCAGGCTGCGCCTCCCGGGGTGGCAGCCCCTGTGAAATCTCCAGTGGGGCTCCCCGTGCGATACGGGGGCCAGAGTGAACAGTTTGCCATGTTCCTAGCCCAATGTGAGTTGTACGTTCAAGTGTGCAGAGCTGAGTTTCCAACGGATGATGCGAAGGTGGCGTTCATCATCAGTTTATTGGAAGGGGAAGTGGCAAAATGGGCCACCCCGTATTTGATTTGCAATGACCAGATATTGCACCAGTTTGACGCCTTCAAGAATGCGATGGGGGACATGTTCCGAGACCCTCAGAGGAAGGAGACGGTTGCCAGTTAGGAACCCTGAGACAAGGGAAAGGGTCTGTAGGACAATACACAAATGCTTTTCGAGTTTTGTCTCAGGAGACGGAGTACAATGACCCAGCCTTGATGTACTTCTACAGAAATGGACTGAGTTCCGAAGTGTTGGATGAACTGGTGCGTGCCACCACCCCCGACTCACTGAGGGGTTTGATTCAACTGAGTTTGCAGATAGACAGCCGCTTAGAAGGAAGAAAGTTGGAGCGAAGAATGGAGCCATCTTGAAGTCAGGTTGCTGCTCCGCTGCCTCGCGCATGCCCCATGCCCACTCCTGGCATCCCTACTGTCATGGGAGAGGAGCCCATGCAGATTGGGGGGGCTAGACCGCGATTGACAGAGGAGGAGAGGGAAAGACGGCGAAGGGAAGGACTGTGTCTCTATTGCGGAAAGTCGGGACACCTCGCCAGAAATTGTGCAGCCAAACCCGGAAAAACCCAGCCGCCGGAAAACTTCAAATCCCAGCTCTCATAGAGGCTAGAGAGTGGGGGGAGCTACAAACACTGAGCCTCCGTTATGACCCCTTCCCTCCCAAGGGGCCCTTCTGTTGCCCATTTGCATCACTCTACCCTCAGGCGCGAGTTTTTCTGCCAAGGCGATGATCGACAGCGGAGCATCCTCCTGTTTCATAGATCGAGATTTGGCACTACACCATGACATTCCTACAAGGGAAATGG
This sequence comes from Rhineura floridana, assembly GCF_030035675.1. NCBI lineage: Eukaryota > Metazoa > Chordata > Lepidosauria > Squamata > Rhineuridae > Rhineura > Rhineura floridana. The sequence continues at coordinate 62,248,097 of NC_084490.1, forward strand.
ATCAGCCGTTGGCGGTAGAAACTATAGATGGCCGGCCCCTGAAGTCTGGGGGGGTGACTCGGGTGACTGAGTCATTGGAGGTGAAGGTCCCTGGGCATCGAGAAGATCTGTCGTTCTATGTGGCGTCCTTGCCGCATTTTCCAGTGGTGCTGGGTATGCCTTGGCTGGTTAGGCACAACCCCACAATCTTTTGGGATGAAGCTGTGGTGGTTTTCACCTCCAAGTACTGCCATCAACATTGCCAGCCTGAAGGGGAGCCACAAGTGTTGGCTGGGACCTCAAACCTCAGGGGAGATAACCTTACCCGCCAAGTATGAGAGTTTTCGAGACGTCTTCGATAAAAAGGAAGCGGAGCAACTCCCTCCACACCGGCCCTATGATTGTGCCATCCATTTAGTGCCTGGAGCATGCATCCCCGCTGGGCGGATTTACTCCCTATCTGAACCAGAGTTGGCAGCGTTAAGAGAGTTTCTGGACGCTAATTTGAAGAAAGGCTTCATTCACCCTTCACAGTCCCCAGCTGGTGCACCCCTGCTGTTTGTGAAGAAAAAGGGGGGGGAACTCCGTCCCTGTAATGATTATCGAGTCTTAAACCAGCTCACCATCCCTAATAGCTACCCGTTGCCGCTCATTAGAGAAATGTTGGAGAGGTTGAGTTCTGCCAAAATTTTCATGAAACTGGACTTGAGAGGAGCTTACAACTTGGTGAGGATTAAGGCGGGCCATGAATGGAAAACTGCTTTTAAGACCCGTTACGGTCAATTTGAGTATTTAGTAATGCCCTATGGGCTGTCGGGAGCACCAGGAGTCTTCCAAAATTTCATGAATGACATATTCCGGGACTTTGTGGACCATTTCATGATAGTTTATCTGGATGATATTTTGATTTACTCGAATACCCTTGAAGAACACGACTCACACGTCTGCGCAGTGCTACAGAAGTTATGAGAACACCATCTTTATGCGAAGCTGGAAAAGTGTGGGTTTGACCTAACAATGTTGGATTTTCTGGGATATAGGATCTCTCCAGCAGGAATAGAGATGGACCCCAAAAAAGTTTGTTGTGTGCTCGCATGGCAACCCCACAAGACCAAGAAGGACTTGCAACGCTTCTTGGGCTTTGCAAATTACTACCGTCGTTTCATAGCCAGCTACTCCCATCAGACCGTACCGCTCACGGATTGCCTGAAGGGCTCAGGGCCTTTCCAATGGACAGAAGCTGCACAAGAGGCTTTTGAAAGCCTGAAGAGACGGTTTGCTACCGAACCCATACTACAGCGTGCTGACCCATTAGAGATGCCTTTGAAGCCTGGAGACACCATCTGGAGGGAGCGCAGCACAAAATTGAGGTGTGCACGGACCATCGTAATCTGGAGAGTCTTCATACCACCCGAAAACTCAATCAGAGGCAAGTGCGCTGGGCTCAGTTCTTCGCACGGTTCCATTTCAAAATCCATTACATCTCCCAAGCACAGAATAAGCGGGCTGATGCCCTTTCGAGGAAGCCAGAATTTCTGAGGAACCCCACCCCAAAACCTTTACAGTACATAATCCCTCCCGAACAGGCAGTAGTAGGAGCCTGCCAAGACTCTTGGGAGGCTGAAGTGCATGAAGCGCAGCAACAGGACCCTTTCACGCAGGAGCAGCGGGTCGGAGAGAGCGCGTTACCCCAGGCAGAACAGAAAGACCTTATATGGAAGGATGGCATACTGCACCATCAGGAAGCTGTTTATGTGCCCCCCGGAGAACTGCGAGTGAGGGTATTACGCCAGTGCCATGACGCCCTCACGGCAGGCCACTTTGGAGTTTTTAAGACCATTCAAGCCATCACTTGGGAGTTCTGGTGGCCCAAAGTGAAGAAGGACGTGGAGCATTACGTTTGCTCTTGCCCCACTTGCATGAGGGCGAAACATGCCACTGGGAAGCCGCTGGGGCTACTGGAACCCCTCCCTTCTCCCGGGGGACCTTGGCGAATGATTACTATGGATTTTATAACAGACCTTCCACCCTCGCAGGGGAAAACCACAGTTTTGGTGGTCGTTGATGTCTTTTCAAAAATGGCACACTTCATTCCGTGCGCGGGGCTCCCAAGTGCTCAAGACACGGCCAAATTGTACGTGCAATATGTGTATCGGCTGCACGGTCTGCCAGACAGCCTGGTTTCGGATCGGGGCACACAATTCACCTCACGTTTCTGGCAAGCGTTGTGGAAGTTACTGCAAAGTGAGCTGAGAATGTCCTCTGCCCATCATTCCCAAACGGATGGGCAGTCTGAGAGGGTTAACACAGTGTTGCAACAATATTTACGTTGTTTTGTGGGGTATCAGCAGGACAACTGGATGTCTTACCTACATTTAGCAGAATTTGCCTACAATAATGCTGTGCATTCGCACACACAGCAGACTCCCTTCTTCGCCAATTTTGGATACCACCCCCGAGCCTTCCCTGCCCCAGAAGACAGTCTCTCAGTCCCTGCCGCTGAGGATTACTAGCAGGAACTGCACGCGATGCAACAGATACTTCAAGAACAATTAGAACAGGCCAAGGTGGATTACAAACGCGCAGCTGATCAGCATCGGAGGGAAGGAGACCTCATACGAGTGGGAGATCAGGTTTGGATCTCTACACGTTTTCTAGCTATGCCTTGTCTGTGTCGTAAACTGCAGGATCGGCGTGTAGGACCCTTTGAGGTGGAGGCCCAGATTAACCCCGTGGTCTACAGACTGAAATTGCCATCCACATTTAAGATGCACCCAGTCTTTCACAGGGCATTGTTGACAAAGGATGCTGGCCCCGATCCTCACCGCCTGCGGGTGGAGCCCGCGCCGCCGTTGTTGGTAGAGGGGGAGGAGGAATACGAAGTAGAACAGATTTTGCACTCACAAAAACGCAGCCGGCGTCTTCAGTACCTGATTCAGTGGAAGGGGTACGATCCAACTGAACGTTCCTGGGAATCAGAGGAGAATGTGCACGCTCCAATTTTGGTGAGAGAATTCCACGAGGCTTATCCAGAGAAACCCAGACCTCAGGGGTGGGAAGGGTTAAAGCATGGAGGTGGGGATGATGTTGTGAGACAGTCAACTCAGAAGGAACAGGAAAGGGGGAGGCATGAGTTTCAAGCACCTCCGCAGTCAGAAGGAGCAGAGTTGGAGATTGTTGTGTCTGAGGGGGATAGTGGAGGAGGGGAACAGCCTGCTTTTCAGCCAGTTCCCATGAGTAATGCTCTTGCAGAGGACCAGAGCGTGCCGCCCCCAGTCAATGCACAGGACCAGTGGGAGGAAGCTTCAGAGTTAGAACCAGCTCCTCCTTTCCCAAGCCGTTCCCATGAGGAATCCAGTGTGGTGCTGCCCGCTGACCTTGAGCCTGTTGCTCGAGAGCAGGTGTCTTCCGATGAGCAGTTGGAGGCGTGCCCCCTATCCCCCCGTTCCCGCCGCCGTGAGAAATGGACAGGGCAGAGACAGGAATTATGAAGGAGTCAGAGATTACGTTCAAAGACATTTCCTATATAAGCCAGCCGCTTTCAGTGGGGGGTCGTTGCGTCAACTTCCTTCACACGTTGCAGAGCATGTCTAAAGTATAGTTAGGGACTTTAGTGAGTTAGTGTAGGTTTTCTTATGAAGCACAATGCTTTTGATGTATCTATTACTCTAATAAAATGAGATTTACTCGCACACACACACCCGCCTCATTCTTTCGGCTCTGGACGGGACAGTGTGCGAAGGAGTGAGAGGTTACTCTCCAAAACCTCTCCTATTTAAGACTGCCACGCTGTGAATGGGGTGTTGAGTCAACTTTCATCACACATTGCAGAGCATGTCTAGAGGGTAGTTAGGGACTTGCAGTGAGTTAGCATAGGGTCTTTTCTATGAGGTGCTCAGCCTTTGATGTATCCATTACGTTAATAAAGCAAGAGTTCCTTGCACCCTTGTCTCTGACTCGTGTTTCCCGCTCTGAACCGGACAGTTTGACTCAGCCACCATCCCTCCTTGTCTCTGCTCCCATGACGGACAACATGGATGTGAACGGGGCCGTTGGGGGAATCCCAGTAACCGTGGAAAGTTTGTATGCCGACCTCCAGAATCTCCGCATGGCTACACAAGCCCTGCAAGTGGAAAACCAGACTCTTCGAACAGCCACTCAAGCCTTGCAAGTGGACAATCAGAATCTCCGAGCCCTGATTGCCCAGATCCAAGCCGTGCCGCCCAGAGCGGCGGTGGCCCCAGCCCCAGTAAAGTCTCCTGTGGGGCTCCCTGCTCGTTATGGAGGCCAGAGCAACCAGTTCGCCACATTCCTAGCCCAATGTGAGTTATACATCTATGTGCGACAAGCTGAGTTCCTGTCTGATGATGCTAAGGTGGCGTTCATCATGAGCCTCCTGGAGGGGGAGGCGGCAAAATGGGCTACCCCATACTTGATTCGCAACGACCCTGTACTGTGGCAGTTTGATGCCTTTAAAAACGTGATGTCTGAGATGTTTCGTGACCTGCAGAGGAAGGAAACGGTTGCCCGCCAACTGGGAACCCTATGGCATGGAAAGGGCTCAGTGGGGGCGTATACCAATGTCTTTCAGGTCTTGTCCCAGGAAATGGATTACAATGACCCAGCCTTGATGTACTTTTACCAAAATGGACTTAGTTTGGAAGTTTTGGATGAGCTGGCGCATGCTCCGCCCCCGACACGCTGAGGGGCTTGATGCAACTGTGTATGCAAATAGACAGACGCCTGGAGGGAAGAAAGCTTGAACGTCGGATAATAATAATAATAAAATAAAATTTTATTTGTGAGTCGCCTATCTGGCTGAATTAACGGCCACTCTAGGCGACTTACATGTACAATAAAATCCAGTATAAAATCAATACAAACATACTAATATTTAAAAACTAAACACCTCTTTCAGGTAATTAAAAGCTAACATACCCCAGAATTCCCATAGGCCTGCCTGAATAGCCAGGTCTTTAAGGCTCGGTGAAAGCCTATCAAGGAGGGGGCATGGCAAAGATCGAAAGGAAGGGAGTTCCAGAGGGTGGGGGCCACAATCGAAAATGCCCTCTCTCTGGTTCGCACCAGCCTAGCTGTTTCAACTGGCAGAATCGAGAGAAGGTCTTGTGTGGCTGATCTTGTTAGGCGGCCTAATTGGTGATGCTGGAGGCGCTCCTTCAGATAAACTGGGCCGACACCGTATAGGGCTTTAAAGGTCAGTACCAGCACCTTGAATTGGGCCCGGTAAACAACTGGTAACCAGTGTAGATCTACTAACACTGGCACGATGTGATCACGGCGACGGCAGTTACTAATTAAACGTGCCGCCGCATTTTGTATCAGCTGTAGTTTCCAGATCGTTTTCAAGGGCAGCCCCATGTAGAGCGCATTACAGTAGTCTAAGCGAGAGGAGACAAGGGCATGTACTACTCGTGGGAGCAGATGAACAGGAAGGTAGGGTCGCAGCTTCCGTATCAGATGAAGTTGATACCAAGCTGCTTGACCCACTGCCAAAACCTGAGCCTCCATGGACAGTTGGGAGTCGAGAATGACCCCGAGGCTACGGACCTGGTCTTTCAGGGGCAATTTTACTCCATTAATCACCAGGTCTATATCTCCCAACTTACTCTTGTCCCCCACGAGCAACACCTCCGTCTTGTCAGGGTTAAGCTTCAGCCTATTCCTTCCCATCCATTCACTAACGGATTCCAGGCACTTGGACATGGTATCCACAGCCAACCTTGGTGAGGACTTAAACGAGAGATAGAGCTGAGTGTCATCCGCATATTGGTGACACTGCAGCCCAAATCTCCTGATGATGGCCCCCAGCGGCTTTACATAGATGTTGAATAGCATGGGGGAGAGGATAGAACCCTGTGGCACTCCACAATTGAGAGGCCAAGGGTCTGAAACCTCATCCCCCAATGCCACCTGTTGGTGCCTGTCAGAAAGATAGGAACGAAGCCACCGGAAAACGGTGCCCCCTATTCCTAATCCTTCCAGGCGATCTAGAAGGATACCGTGGTTGACAGTATCAAAAGCCGCTGAGAGATCCAGGAGGACGAGGAGGGTATGTTCTCCCCTATCCAATGCCCTCCTCATATCATCCACCAAGGCGACCAAGGCTGTTGCAGTTCCATGTCCAGTCCTGAAGCCCGATAGGAGTGGATCCAAATAATTTGCTTCATCCAAGTGTGTCTGCAACTGTTTGGCCACCACTCGTTCAATCACCTTGCCCAAGAATGGTAAGTTAGAGACTGGGCGGAAGTTGTTTGGCTCTTGAGGATCCAAGGAGGACTTTTTGAAGATGGGATTTATTATTGCCTCCTTGAGGGCTGATGGCATTGCACCCTCTTCCAAGGATGCATTTACCACTGCCTTGATCCTTTCGCTCAGCCTCTCTTTACAGTTCATAATGAGCCATGATGGGCAAGGATCTAGAAGACAAGTGGTTGGCTTCACCGTAGAGAGCACCTTGTCCACTTCCTCAGAGGGAAGAGGCTGAAATCGATCCCAGTGGACCGGAATGCAACTGGCCAACTCTAGCTCACTTCCTGTATCCACGGTGCACGGAATCATGCTTTTCAGGCGCTCAATTTTATCGGCAAAGTGTTTAGCAAATATGTCACAGGAGGCTTTAGAGTATTCATGGGTTCCTGAGCAACTGGACCGACCAGGCTTCGGACCACTTGGAACAACCTCCTGGGACAACACTCTGCGGACGCAATAGAGGCAGCAAAGAATTCCCTCTTCGTTGCCTTTGTTGCCACCTGGTAGGCAGCTATTGCTGCTCTAACCAGTGTCCGATCGTCTTCAGAGTGAGATTTCCGCCACTGGCGCTCTAGTCGTCTCACCTCCTGTCTCAGACCCCGCAACCATGGTGAATACGAGGGTGCTGTCCGAGTTCTATTCAGGGGGAGAGGACGTTTCGGAGCCACTCGGTTTATAGCCCTAGTGATCTCTCCATTCCATTCCATCACCAGGGCTTCAACCGTGCGTCTTTCAGCAGGCTCCAGATCTCCCAGTGCATTCAGGAATCCTATAGGATCCATCAGGCATCTGGGGCGGACCATCCTAATAGGTCCTTGTCCCCTGCGGAGGGTGTGTGGCATTGAGAGGTCTATATTCACCAGGTAGTGATCTGACCATGACACAGGGTGAGAGAAAACAGCCCCTATTTTCAGAGCACTTTCCTCCCCTCCTGAGGCAAACACAAGGTCAAGAGCATGACCGGCTACATGGGTGGGCCCTATAGTACTAAGGTGCAGTTCCCAGGAAGTCATGGTTTCCATGAAATCTCGAGGGGCTCCGGTGAGGACGGTCTCGGCATGCACGTTGAAGTCTCCCAAAACCAAGAGATTGGGGGAGAGCATCCGTACACCCGCGACCACCTCAAGCACCTCAGTCAGGGAGTCTGCTGTGCAGCGGGGAGGGCGGTTCACAACAGAATCCCTAAACTGCCCTTTGGTTCCAACCTCCAGTACATGCAATTCACAAACTTAGTCTCATGGAGAGGGGGTCTGGTGAAAACCAAGGACTCCCAATAGATGACTGCCACTCCCCCTCCCCGCCTACCAACCCTCGGCTGCTGTGTGTATTGGAAACCAGCTGGACACATGGCCCCAAGCGTGGGAGCTGAGGTCTCATCCAGCCAGGTCTCCGTAATACATACCAGGTCTGCACCCTCATCCAGGATCACATCATGGATGAGCAATGTTTTTTGGGTCACAGACCTGGCGTTACACAACAGCAGATGAAGGTTGGATGGAGTCCTGCTTCCCCCAGTAGTCTTCTGGTTATGGACAGGCCCGGAACATGGGATGGATATTATACATCTATCCCTTGTTCCCCTAAGTTGGCGTGGCCTGCCGTATACACCTTTCCAGGATCTGCCGCCCAGCCTCTTAATATCATGGCTTTCCACCCTCCCTATGGTGTCCCCTTCCGGTCTGCACATGAGCACCCTCCTTGTTTGTCACTCAGGTAGGCTCCCCACCCCTAGGGCGTCCCAGTGCGTCGATGGACTCCTCTTGTGCACAGACCGCTGCCCCTTTTCCATGGGTGTGGCATTCACCCAACGTGGGAGCTCCTACCCCATTGGGGAAAGAGCCCATGCAGATTGGGGGAGCTAAACCATGACTGTCAGAGGAGGAGAAGGAGAAGCGAAGGAGAGAAGGATTGTGTCTGTACTGTGGGAAGGCCAGCCATCTGGCCTGGAACTGTTCGGCCAAGGCCGGAAAAGCCCAACCGCCGGAAAACTATACATCCCAGCTCTTGTAGAGGCCAAACAGTTGGGGAGCATCATCAACACTCGGCCTCCGCCACATCCCCTTCCATCTCAAGGCGTTCTACTGATTCCTATCCGGATCACCCTGCCATCGGGGCAAAGTTTCCAGGCTCAGGCTATGATTGACAGTGGGGCCTCCTCTTGTTTCTTGGACAGGGACCTTGCACGAAAGCACACCATTCCGACCAGACAACTGCCCCAGCCATTGGAAGTGGAGACCATAGATGGATGGCCCTTGAAGTCAGGTGGGGTGACCCAGGTGATGGAGAACTTGGTGGTGGACATCCCGGGGCATCAGGAAGGGATGTCATTTTATGTAGCGTCCTTGTCTCATTTCCCGGTGGTGCTGGGAATGCCCTGGCTGGTTCAGCATAGCCCCACCATCTTCTGGGAGGAAGCCATAGTAGTTTTTACCTCTAAATACTGTCATCAGCATTGTCAGCGTCCGGAGGCACCGGAGATAGCGGCAGGAGCACTTCCCCCAGAGGAAATAACATTACCCGCTAAGTATGGGGAGTTCCAGGATGTATTTGACAAGAAAGAAGCAGACCAGTTGCCCCCTCACCATCCCTATGATTGCGCCATCAACTTGATGCCTGGGGCGCGCATTCCTGCCGGACGGATCTACTCGCTGTCTGAGCCAGAGTTGGCTGCCTTACAGGAGTTTCTGGATATCAATTTGAAGAGCCCATCGCAATTCCCTGCTGGGGCGCCATTGTTGTTTGTCAAGAAAAAGGGGGGGAGCTCCATCCCTGTAACGACTATAGAGCCCTCAACCAAATCACGATCCCCAATAGTTATCCCTTACCCCTCATCAGGGAGATGCTGGAGCGGTTGCAGTCCGCCAAGATTTACACGAAACTAGACTTGCAGGGGGCTTATAATTTGGTGCGCATCAGAGAAGGGGATGAGTGGAAGACTGCCTTTAAGACCTGCTATGGACAGTATGAGTATCTAGTGATGCCTTTTGGATGTGTGGGGCATCCGGAGTCTTCCAGAATTTTATGAACAACATCTTCAGGGACTATGTGGACCGCTTTATGATAGTGTATTTGGATGATATCTTGGTGTACTCGGACTCCCCTGAGGAACATGAAACACATGTGTGCGCTGTTCTGCAGAGACTACGAGATCACCGTCTTTACGCTAAGTTGGAGAAATGTGGGTTTGATCTAACCACTCTGGACTTTTTGGGGTATCGCATCTCTCCCACAGGAGTGGAGATGGACCCTGTGAAGGTCTGTTGCGTTCTTCCTTGGCAGCCCCCTAAGACAAAGAAGGATTTACAACGGTTCCTAGGGTTTGCCAACTACTACCATCACTTCATAGCTAATTACTCCAAGCAGACCGCTCCCCTCACAGATTGCCTGAAGGGCTCAGGACTGTTCCGGTGGACGGAAGCCACCAGGAAGCCTTCGAAGGACTGAAGCAGAAGTTTGCCTCAGAGCCCATCTTGCAACATGTGGATCCTAGCATTCCGTTCGTGGTGGAGTTGGATGCATCCGACTTTGTGTTCGGAGGGGTCCTTCTGCAACTGACTAGAAAAGGGGGAGGGCTGAGCCCGTGCGCTTGCTTCTCGAGGTAATGCACTGATTCTGAACAGAACTACGCCGCGTGGGAAAAGGAGCTACAGGCCATTAGAGATGCCTTCGAAGCCTGGCAACATCATCTGGAGGGGGCTCAGCATGAGATCGAGGTGCACACGGAACATCGTAATCTAGAGAGCCTACCCACGGCTCATAAACCCAATCAGAGGCAAGTGCGCTGGGCTCAGTTTTTCGCATGTTTCCATTTCAAAATCCACTACGTTCCCCAAGCGCAGAACAAGCGTGCCAATGCTCTGTCGCGCAAACCAGAGTACCTTGTAAACCTCAACCCCAAGCCTTTACAGTACATCATTCCTCCCGAGAAGGGGGTAGTTGGGGCTTGCCAGGACTCTTGGGAGTCGGAATTGCGGGAAGCACAAAAACAGGATCCATATGTCCAAGAGCGGATCTCGGACCTAGCTATGCATCCTGAAGCAGTTCAGGGGGAGTTCACTTGTAAGTGTGATATCCTATACCATCAGGACTCTATCTATGTACCCCCGGGTGAATTGAGAGCCAAAGTGCTACGTCAATGACACAACTCCCCCACAGCGGGGCATTTCGGAGTCTTTAAGACTATTCAGTCAGTAACCCGGTGTCGGAAGGCAGAGCTGGGGTCCCAATCCCGGGGAGCTGGATCCCGGAGAGTTGGGAGAAGAGTATTCAGATGGATGGCAGAGGGAAGGGGGAGGAACTTCCCCCCTTTGGAGCGAAGACGAAACAAAGGAACTGCCAGTGATAAGGTCGCTTAGCAACGGGGAGCCTGAGCCCTCCCTGGACATTCTCACGCCTCCTCCTCTTTCAGGCTCAGAGCAAGAGGGGAAAGAGGGAGGGCTGCTCACAGCCGAAAAGCGGGGAGGCAGTTTACCATCAGTCCCTCCCCTATCCCCCATCCTGGAATCGGAAACTTCAGAAGAGGAGGGGGTGATGCTTCCCCCCTCACCGCGCACACACAGACAGCTGAAAAGACAGGAGAGAAGGGGGGAAGGTGGGCAGTACCTGAGGGGCAGTTAAGGAGGAGCGAAAGATTGCACGCCCGTTTGGCCCCTTCTTAAAGAACAGGTGGGAAGAAGTCCCTTGCTCTGTCAACTTTCTCCCAATGCCGCAGGACCTGTATCCCTGTATTGCTTCATGAGAAAACGCAGTCTTTGTTTGGACATTACCCTAATAAAACACGAATTAACTACAGCCGTTGGTCTGGTTCCTGAGTCACATCCTGGGCCTGACAGCTTGACAGAGCCACCTAAATCACCCTCAACGCTCTCTTCACTTGACTGGGACAAGATGTCAAAGGGAGCAGCGGGGGGGACGAACCCCACTTCTGAGACAGAAGAAGTGGAACTCTTGAGGACTAAGGTAGCTGATTTGCAGACAGATGTTCAAGCCCTGCTAGCAGCAGTCAAGGCGCTGAAGACGGATAATCAAACCTTGAAGGCCACAATAGACCAGATGCGAACAGCCCCTCCAGCTGCCGTAGTAAAGGTTCCCATTGGATTGCCCCCAAAATACGCGGGACAAAGTGATCAGTTGGCAACCTTCGTGGCTCAATGTGAGTTATATCTGGATGTCAGGCACATGGAATTTCCAGACGATGGGGCTAAAGTAGCTTTCGTGATTAGCCTCCTGGAGGGAGAAGCTGCAAAATGGGTGACTCTGTATCTCGTGAGAAAGGATACTGTCTTAGGAAGGTACAGAGGATTTATACAGGAGATGACCGAGATGTTTCAAGACCCGCAAAGGGCTGAAACAGTAGCGCGGCAACTAGGCGCTCTGAAGCAAGCTGAAGGGACTGTTTCCAAGTACACTAACACTTTTAAAATTCTGTCCTAGGAAACTGGTTACAATGACGCCGCCCTGATGTTTATGTACCGGAGTGGATTAAATGCTGAAATCCTGGATGAGTTGGCCAGGACCTCCCCCCCCGCTGACCTACCAGGGCTCATCCGGCTATGCCTACAGATAGATCACCGGATGAAAGGAAGGCGCCTGGAAAGGAAGCAGGAGGTCCCGAGATACTCAGCCTCGGCATCCCGCAACAAGACCCTTCCCACTGCAGGGATGGCAGGTAGTGCAACTGAGGGACAGGGAGGGGCTAGGCCAAGACTGTCGGAAGAAGAAAAGGAAAGACGACGCCGGGAACGTTTATGCTTTTATTGTTCAAAGCCGGGCCATGTGGCCAGAGACTGTGGACTGAAAGGGGGGAAAGCCAAGCCGTCGGGAAACTAGAACACCCAGTCCACGTGCAGGCCGGTGGACTGGGGGCAGCGTTGTATAAAGGCCCCCCAACGATCCAACCTCCCTCAAAGGGGGTGTTGGTCTTGCCTATTCGGATTACAACTTCCAGAGGAGTGGTGTTTAATTCCACTGCCTTAATTGACAGTGGAGCCTCCACAAATTTTATTGATGCAAAGTTAGTCAAGCGTCATGGAATTTCCCGGTGGAAACTGGACACTCCCCTAGCTGTGGAGACTATCAATGGGAGACCCCTGAAGTCAGGAGGGGTGACACAAGCCACGGAGGAAGTGAAACTTCAAATCCCTGGGCACGAAGAGTTCATTTCGCTATACGTGTCAGATCTCTCGAACTTTGAGGTGATTCTGGGAATGCCCTGGCTAGCAAAGCATGAACCCAAAATAAGTTGGAAGGAGGCGGTGGTGTGGTTCACCTCACAGTATTGCCAGGAGAACTGTCAACCTGAAGGAATCAAGAACACCCTAGCGGGGGCAGTGCAAGAGATCGAGCAAGTGACCCTGCTGCCAAAGTATGAAGAATTCAAAGATGTGTTTGATGAAAAAGAGGCAGAGACTTTACCCCCCCACCGCCCTTACGACTGTGCGATTGACCTAGTGCCAGGAGCCAGCATCCCATCAGGGAGAATCTACTCTCTCACAGAGAATGAGAGGGAGGCCCTGAAGGAATTCCTGGATAAAAACCTGAGGCGAGGATTCATACGCCCCTCACAATCCCCTGCTGGAGCGCCACTATTGTTTGTGAAAAAGAAGGGGGGGAACTCAGACCCTGTAACGACTATCGCGCATTGAATCAGATCACCATCCCCAACAGCTACCTGCTGCCCCTGATCTCAGAGTTGCTGGACCGACTGCGCTCTGCAAAAATCTTCATGAAGTTGGATTTGAGAGGAGCGTACAATCTGATCAGAATGAAGGAGGGAGAAGAATGGAAAACAGGATTCTTGACCGCTTACGGACAGTATGAATACCTGGTCATGCCATTCAGGCTTTGTGGAAGTCCAGGAATTTTTCAAAAATTCATGAACGACGTGTTTAGAGACTTGTTGGACACGTATGTAATCTGTTACTTAGATGATATCCTGGTGTTCTCAAAGAACCAGGAAGACCACGACCAGCATGTGAAGACGATGTTGAAGAGACTGAGAGAAAATCACCTGTATGCTAAATTAGAGAAATGTGGATTTGACCTCACGTCTCTAGACTTCCTTGGATATCGAATCTCAGCGGAAGGCGTGGAGATGGACCCAGGGAAAGTAAGCTGCATATTGGACTGGGGCCAACCTGTCACCAAAAAGGATGTACAACGGTTTTGGGGGTTTGCCAATTATTACAGAAAGTTCATTCCAGGGTTTTCCAAATTAACAGCTCCTCTGACTGACTGTTTAAGGGGGAAGAAGAAGTTTCAATGGACAGAGAACGCCACCGAGGCCTTTGAGGAGCTGAAGAGAAGGTTTGCTACTGAGCCCATTCTGCGCTTTGCTGATCCGAACCGCCCTTTCGTAGTGGAAGCAGATGCTTCAGATTTTGCCATCGGGGGGGTCCTGCTACAATTAGACCAAGAAGGGAAGGAGCTGCACCCCTGTGCATACTTCTCTCGGAAGTTAAAGCCTGCAGAGAAGAACTACACAGTTTGGGAGAAGGAGCTGCTGGCCATCAAGGACTCTTTTGAAAACTGGAGACAATACCTAGAGGGGACCTCTCATCGAATTGAAGTGCGCTCCGACCACAAGAATCTTGAAAGCCTCCAAACAGCCAGAAAGCTGAACCAGAGACAGATAAGATGGTCCCAGTTCTTCACTAGGTTTAACTTCCAGATTACTTACCATGCCCAAGCCAAAAACCAGAGAGCGGATGCCTTATCCAGACAGCCACAATACAAAGAAAGTGAATCCGAGGACCAGCCTCAGTACGTAATCCCGCCAGAGAAATTAACGTTGGGAGTATGCCAGCCTTCATGGGAAGAGGAACTCAAAAAGGCACAACAAGAAGATGCAGACATGCTAAAATATCAGCAGGAGACGGGACAAGGTCAAGACTCAGAAGTAACCTTTCACTGGAGAAATGGACTGTTATGGTTCAAAACAGCCAGATATGTGCCAGAAGGGGAATTAAGGCTCAGAATCCTACGCCAGTGTCATGATTCCATCACAGCGGGACACTTTGGGATTTACAAGACCATTCAGAACGTGGCCAAGGACTTCTGGTGGCCTAAAATGCGTCGGGATATTGAGAGATATGTAAAGTCCTGCTCTGTCTGTCTGCAGACAAAAACACAAACAGGGACACCGGCAGGACTGTTACAACCGTTGTCTGTCCCACACGAACCCTGGAAGGACCTCTCCATGGATTTTATAACTGATCTACCCAAGTCCCAAGAAATGACAGCCATCTTAGTAGTGGTGGATCTACTTACCAAAATGGCACACTTTCTTCCTTGTGCAGGGGCCTTAGAGGCTAAAGAAACGGCCAAGTTATTCATAAAAGAAGTCTACCGGCTGCATGGATTGCCAAACAGCGTAGTCTCAGACCGAGGAACTCAGTTCACAGCCAAATTTTGGAGAGCAATGTGGAAACAGTTGCAGACGGAATTAAAACTCTCCTCCGCCCATCACCCCCAGACAGATGGGCAGACGGAACGCTTGAACGCCGTTTTGGAAAGATATTTACGAAGTTATGTGTCCTATCAACAGACTGACTGGGTATCATATTTGCATTTTGCAGAGTTCGCCTACAACAATTCTCTGCACTCCAGCATTCAACAAACCCCGTTCTTCGCTAATTATGGATTCCATCCTAAAGTCTTTCCAAGCAGCTCAGAAGGAATGCTGGTACTGGCAGCTGAGAACTTCCTTAAGGAATTGCAAGCGGCGCAACAGACACTGAAACAGCAGTTAAACGAAGCCAAAACGGAGTACAAGCGAGTTGCTGACCTGCACAGGAAGGAGGCCCCCCCCCCTTCAACCGGGAGACCAGGTATGGCTGTCCACCTGCTTCCTCCAGATGCCGGGCAAATGTAGAAAATTACAAGACAAGAGGGTGGGTCCTTTCGAAATAGAAACTCAAATCAATCCCGTGGCGTACCGACTGAAGCTGCCTGACACGTTTAAAATACATCCTGTGTTCCATCGATCCCTCTTAACGAAAGCCGCCCCTCCCAGTGAGTTACGGCTGGAGGAACCTCCCAGAGCTCCACTCCTGGTAAATGAGCAGCTTGAGTTTGAAGTTGAGGAGATCTTAGGTTCCAGGATCAGACGCCACAAGCTGCAGTACTTGATTCACTGGAAAGGCTATGGGGTGGCTGACAGATCATGGGAAGATGCAGCTGATGTGCATGCTCCAGAATTGGTAAAACTTTTCCATCAACGTTGTCCCCACCGTCCCAAGCCAGACAAGGGGAGGGGGGCACAGCCTGGGAGGGGGGATGGTGTCGGAAGGCAGAGCTGGGGTCCCAATCCCGGGGAGCTGGATCCCGGAGAGTTGGGAGAAGAGTATTCGGATGGATGGCAGAGG
Organism: Rhineura floridana; assembly: GCF_030035675.1. Taxonomy (NCBI): domain Eukaryota; kingdom Metazoa; phylum Chordata; class Lepidosauria; order Squamata; family Rhineuridae; genus Rhineura; species Rhineura floridana. The sequence continues at coordinate 62,263,711 of NC_084490.1, forward strand.
GAAGGGGGAGGAACTTCCCCCCTTTGGAGCGAAGACAAAACAGAGGAACTGCCAGTGATAAGGTCGCTTAGCAATGGGGAGCCTGAGCCCTCCCTGGACATTCTCACGCCTCCCCCTCTTTCAGGCTCAGAGCAAGAGGGGAAAGAGGGAGGGCTGCTCACAGCCGAAAAGCGGGGAGGCAGTTTACCATCAGCCCCTCCCCTATCCCCCATCCTGGAATCGGAAACTTCAGAAGAGGAGGGGGTGATGCTTTCCCCCCTCACCGCGCACACGCAGACAGCTGAAAAGACAGGAGAGAAGGGGGGGAAGGTGGGCAGTACCTGAGGGGCAGTTAAGGAGGAGCGAAAGATTGCACGCCCGTTTGGCCCCTTCTTAAAGAACAGGCGGGAAGAAGTCCCTTGCTCTGTCAACTTTCTCCCAATGCCGCAGGACCTGTATCCCTGTATTGCTTCACGAGAATACGCAGTCTTTGTTTGGACATTACCCTAATAAAACACGAATTAACTACAGCTGTTGGTCTGGTTCCTGAGTCACATCCTGGGCCTGACACCCGGGAATTCTGGTGGCCCAAGGTGAAGAAAGACGTGGAGAACTATGTTCGGTCCTGTCCCATTTGCATGGGAGACAAACATGCGACTGGACGGCTGCCAGGGCTCCTGGAACCCCTCCCCACATCACAGGGACCTTGGCAGATGGTCACCATGGACTTTATTACAGATCTCCCTTCCTCTTAAGGGAAGACCACAATTCTAGTAGTAGTGGATACCTTCACGAAAATGGCTCACTTCATTCCATGTTCCGGACACACAAACGCCCAGGACACCGCCCATCTGTACGTACAACACATATACCAGTTGCATGGACTGCCAGACAGCTTGGTCTCGGACCAGGGAACCCAATTTACTGCCCATTTTTGGCAAGCCCTGTGGCACTTACTGCAGAGTGAATTAAGATTGTCGTCTGCTCACCACCCCCAAACAGATGATCAGACCAAGAGGGTGAATGCGGTTTTGGAGCAATATTTACGTTGTTATGTGGGGTACCAGCAGGACAATTGGATGTCCCATTTGCCTGTAGCTGAATTCGCCTATATCAATGCAGTGCATTTGCACACACAACAGACTCCATTCTTTGCCAACTTGGGATACATCCTAGAGCTTTCCCAACCCCTCGAACCCGTCCCTCTGTCCCAGCAGCGGAGGAGTTTATGAGGAAATTCAAGCCATGCAGCAGTTGCTAAAGGAACAGTTGGACTGGGCCAAGGTGGATTATAAGCGAGCAGCCAACCAGCATCGACAAGAGGGTCCCACCATCCAAGTGGGAGACAGGGTGTGGTTGTCTACTCGCTATTTGCCCATGACTGGCCACTGTCGGAAGTTACAAGACCAGAGGGTGGGTCCGTTAGAGGTGGAAGCGCAGATCAACCCTGTGGCTTACAGGCTCAAGTTACCCCCCCACTTTCAAGATGCATCCAGTGTTTCACCGGGTGCTGCTGACACCGGAAGCTCCCCCCGATCCATATCGGTCGCAGACCGAGCCGGGCCCTCCGCTCTTAGTAAATGGGGAGGAGGAATATGAAGTGGAACAGATACTGGACTCACGGAAGCACTGGGGGCGCCTCCAATACCTGGTTCATTGGAAAGGGTATGATCAGACTGAACGTTCCTGGGAGTCAGTGGAGGACGTGCATGCACCGGAGTTCGTGAGAGACTTCCATGACGCTTATCCAGAGAAGCCCCAACTGAGGGGTTGGGGGGAGGGGATACCTGGAGGGGGGAATGATGTTGAGCCCAGGGGTGTTGAGCCCAGCCTCCCTCCTGAGGATCAAGGAGGGGGAAGGCATGAGTTGCAGGCGCCTCAACTGTCAGTGGGCATGGGCGATCCAGCTGTTGTTGAGTCTAGCCGCCCCGCCAGTTCCCACGGATGGCCTTGCCCCTCAATGGGACAGCGCTCAGCCATCAAGCACCCCCACGGAGCCATTAGGGGAGGATTCCAAAAGAGCAGTAACTCCCCCTGTGCCAAGCGGCATCCCAGAGACGCCCGACGCTTCCCAGCCCTCTGCTTCCCCACCTGCAGATGAGAACCCTGTTCTGTCAGATGAGCCCGTGGAGTCTCTCCCCCCTTCACCGCGCTCACGATGTAGGGAGAAGTGGACAGGACAGAGGGCGCGTGTGTGAAGAAGTGAGAGGTTACGCTCCCAAACCTCTCCTATTTAAGACTGCCGCGCTGTGAATGGGGTGCTGAGTCAACATTCATCACACATTGCAGAGCATGTCTAGACGGTAGTTAGGGACTTGTAGTGAGTTAGCATAGGGTCTTTTCTATGAGGCGCTCAGCCTTTGATGTATCCATTACGTTAATAAAGCAAGAGCTCCTTGCACCCTCGTCTCTGACTCGTGTTTCCTGCTCTGAACCGGACACTCTGTGACCAGCATCTTGGAAGCCACTTCTGTATGATGCAATCTAATGTGGCAGGATATTGGGTGTAAACAGCATGATCACATAGGTTAGATGGTCAATCGCAAGAGTCTTTCCTGTGCAGGTGGCACCCTGCCATGAGGGAGGTGCTGTTTGGATGGAAAGACAATAGGCCCTACCTGTGTAGCTGTATCATTCACACTCTCCCCTGCACCGTGGGAAGCATCATGTGGAAGCTGATGCATGGTGCTCACTGAATGAGTGAAGTGCGCCTGCCCTGAGTTTCTGGCTACAGTAAGTGAGCCAGTTCTAGGATTACAAAGATCTGTCACTTTTGGTTCTCTCAGTTTCTCATTTTTCCAATCTTAAATTCAGTTCTCCACATTTCTGCAATTTGCGGATTTTTAAAAAATCCTCATGAAAATCCTCCAGCGTTTTAGTGTGAATTTCTCCTAATGTACACATTTTTGTAGGTAGTTTTGACTAATGTACACGTTTCTGCAAGCAATTTCTCCTAATACAATGCATGTTTGTATGTTATTTTCACTCATATATTCATTTCATGCACACTTTCCTCTAACATATGCATTTTGAAAAACATCGGTTGGTTGGCAAACTGCACTGCAAAGTTTGAACAGGTGCACATTTCAAAGGATGACAGTGTTTCGCTTCTCATATTGTTTCAAAAAGTGTGAATTTGATAGATTTGGCTTGAAATGTGAACTGAATTTCTCACCCATCCCTAACCACTTCAGGGCAGGGGTTTGTCCTGAGAACTACATGGGTATAATATTTGCAGTTCTAAGAGTGGGAGAATGCTTTTCTCCCCATGGGGAACGCAGTCCTAGTCTACACTTGCAGCAGAATAAGATGGTAGAATGGACTGTACCACTTCAGACTTCAGGTGGGAGAATCACAGTTCTGAATGCTCCCCCCCCTTTTTTTTAAAGCCCTGCAGGTAGGAGCCTAGCATATCAGGGAAGCACATTGGTTTAGAACAGCAGTTCCCAAACCTTTTCCCCCACAGACCACTTGAAAATGATTGATGGACTTGATGGACCATTTAATTATTTGAGAGCCAGTGTGGTGTGGTGTGGTGTAGCGGTTAAGGTGTTTGACTATGACCTGGGAGACCAGGGTTCAAATCCCCACACAGCCATGGAGCTCACTGGGTGACCTTGGGCCAGTCGCTGCCTCTCAGCCTCAGAGGAAGGCAAGGGTAAAACCACCTCTGAATACCGCTTACCATGAAAACCTTATTCATAGGGTCGCCATAAGTCGGAATCAGTTTGAAGGCAGTCCATTTCCATTTGTAGACTCATAATGTGCTGTGCTAGATGCTGTATAATTTTAAACTGTATTTTTAATGCCCCTTTTATTTATTATATTGCATTTTGTTGTATTTTACTATTTACATTCCATAGACTTCCAATTGAAATACAATATAAGAAATAGAAGCAGCAATACAAACACAGTTAAAAATCAGCATGAATATGTGGACATGCTGCGAACCACCTGAATGAAGCTTGTGGACCACAGTTTGGGAATCCCTGGTTTAGAATATCTCTCTTGGATATATATTTTTTTATTTGCAGTGGAGCATTCAAAGATAATACCCCCACCTGTAACTGGAAGTAATATAGTTCTACCACCTGATGATTCTACCACCTCATTTTACTGCATGTTCCTTACCACGGGGCAGGATGTTAACAGATGAGCAAGTTAGCAGGACGTCACTAACAGGTTATGGCAAGTTACCTCCTTTTAAATTGGCTATCTATGTTTGTCTCGTATCACCAAACAACCCATGTACCCCAAAACATCCTTCTACAGTCAAAAGCCCTCTCCGGGCATTATTCACCCAGAGTGGACAAGTCTGATGAAAGGGGCTGCATGTTTAGTCCCTCCTAGAAACTCACAGTGCTCCTCCCAGTCCTGCCGTTATCATGTTGAAGTATAGCTTCTGAACTGAGGAGCCTGCTCTGTTCGTGGAGACGCTACACAACGTATAGAGCCCTGATTGCCTCCTTCTCAAACTGGGCGGAAGTAACGAGTGGAGTACCACAGGGCTTGGTCCTGGGCCCAGTGCTCTTCAACATTTTTATTAATGACTTGGATGAGGAGGTACAGAGCATGCTAATAAAATTTAATAATAATAATAATAAATTTAATTTCTTCGTTGCCTATCTTTTGCCGATGGCCACTCCAGGCGACTTACAAATTTGTTAGAATACAATTGATAAAATATAATAATACAATATAAAAACAATAAAATTTGTTATGCTAATAAAATTTGCAGATGATACAAAATTGGGGGGCACAGCTAATACCGTGGAAGACAGAAACAAAATTCAAAGGGACCTTGATAGGCTGGAGCATTGGATTGAAAACAACAGAATGAAATTCAACAGGGATAAATGCAAAGTTCTACACTTAGGAAAAAGAAACCAAATGCACAGTTATAAGATGGGGAATACTTGGCTCAGCAATACAACATGTGAGAAGGATCTTGGAATTGTCATTAATCATAAGCTGAATATGAACCAACAGAGCGATGTGGCTGCAAAAAAGGCAAATGCTATATTAGGCTGCATTAACAGAAGTATAGTTTCCAAATCGCGTGAAGTATTAGTTCCCCTCTATTCAGCACTGGTTAGGTCTAATCTTGCGTCCAGTTCTGGTGTCCGCACTTCAAGAAGGATGCAGACAAACTGGAACAGGTTCAGAGGAGGGCAACAAGGATGATCAGGGGATTGGAAACAAAGCCTTATGAGGAGAGACTGAAAGAACTGGGCATTTTTAGCCTGGAGAAGATCATAAGACTGAGGGGAAATATGATAGCACTCTTCAAGTACATGAAAGGTTGTCACAAAGAGTAGGGCCGGGATCCCTTCTTGATCGTCCCGTAGTGCAGGAGATGGAATAATGGGTTCAAGTTGCAGGAAGACAGATTTAGACTGGACATCAGGAAAAACTGTTAGAGCCATACAACAATGGAACCAATTACCTAGAGAGGTAGTGGGCTCTCTGACACTGGAGGCATTCAAGAGGCAGCTGGACAGCCATCTGTCAGGAATGCTTGGATTTGGATTCCTGCATTGAGCAGGGGGTTGGACCTGATGGCCTTATAGGCCCCTTGCAACTCTACTATTATATGATTCTATGAGGTTGTAAAACCATGCAGGGCGTCCTCACATACAGGGCAGCCTCCTCACTTCAGAGGTTACATCCCAACGTGATGATGGGGGGAGGAGCTTTGTGATGTTGGGAGCAGGGCTAAGCGCATGCCCTCCCTGCTCTTTTCATCACACTTGCCTCTTTCCCTGAAGAGGGCTAAAATAGACCTGCTAAGGAATATCTTTGTCATCAAGGCTTGAGAACACAGCACATCTCTTCCTTAAGGAAGAAATTTTACACACACACACCCAAGGAATTCCCTTTGCTCTCATTGTTTCTAGGGTCCCTAATTACTGCTTCACTGTGGATGATTATTTCCCATTATAGCTATTAACCTTGGCTTATTTGAGGCTAAACACTAGTACACTGGGGATTCCTCATTGCATATATTACATCGGGAGAAAACTGGGCCTTTTTTCTTTTTTTGCATACTTTATATACTGAGTTATTTCACAGATCCTCTCATCTGCTCTTAAAAAGCAAAGCAAGACTGAATTCTGAATTCATGACATGACACAGCTCCAAAAATGCAGCCAGTCTTGTTTGTTTCCCAAGCCTGTTACAATTGATTATATTTGCTTTGCCAAAATAAATATTTGCCAATAGAATAAATTCACAGTCCTCTCCATTCTTCTGATCAGTTTCACGCAGCTTTTTATCACAGGCTCTCTATGTGATAAACCCCAGCCAATCACAACTATATTCCAGACAACAGAGCCAAGGTCACAAAGGGTGACCCTTCATGCATTTGCCTCTCATTGTCATTAACCATCAACACCATCGCTTAGATCTGGAAGGCTACTTCAATACTTTGTATCACCCTCCTGTCATAGTATATAATGTAGAAAAAGAGAAACCAAGGAGAGACTTACCAGGCAACATGGTTATTTGATTAAACAGGTAAGGCTACAACCTTGGCTTATATACTCAGGAAATAAAGCCATCAGAGAGAGAGGGAGGCAGCAGCAGGCAGGTACCCCAACAACGTGCTTGGTTCCAGCTCTAGATGAGAAATGCCATTCTCAGAATCATTTAGTATTTTATTTTGTTGTTTGGTTTGGATTTTAATTGCTATAATGTGCTTTGAAGCCCAATCTTTGGCTCAAAGGTCAGGTATAATTAATAAAATAGTTAAAATTATGCATGGCATGGAGAAAGTGGAGAAGGAACATTTCTCTCTCTCATAATGCTAGAACTTGTGGACATCCAATGAAGCTGAATGCTGGAAGATTCGGGACATATAAAAGGAAGTATTTCTTCACACAGCACATAGTTAAGCTCTGGAATTCACTCCCAGAGGAGGCAGTGATGGCCACCAACTTGGAGGGCTTTAAAGAGGATCAGACAAATTCATAGAGGGTAAGGCTTTCAATGGTTACTAGTCATGATGACTATGACCAGTTGCTGGAAACTGCAGGAGGGGAGAGTGCTCTTGCACTCAGGTCCTGCTTGTGGGTTTCCACATCTTTTGGCCACTGTGAGAACAGGAGGCTGGACTAGATGGGCCATAGGACTGATCCAGAAGGCTCTTCTTATGTTCTTAATAACATTAACTGATTAAAAAATGTCCAATGATCTATTATGGCAATGATCCAAATAGTAAAATTGGTAGGTAATCAGTATCACTCTCAAAATACAGGCAGCCCCAAAATGATTTTTTTCCCAGTGTGCAGGCTGTGCTGTTGACCTCCAGCTTCTATGAAGTTCCTAGGGTACCCAGTCACACTCAGTATTGTATACTGTGGCCAGGTTCTCACATCTCTTTACCCCATAGGTAAACTTTAGTTTAAAGGTGAATGCACAGTGTGCTGGGGCATGCTGTTTAAAATCACAGTTGCATCCCTCCTCTGCTCCTGCTGCTGCCATGTTGCTGGGAGCTAAGCTATGGCTTGGCTTACTGTTACATCCAAATGTGGGCTCCTGACTTGTTTCTCTCCAAACAAACCATGTACTGTCACAAATCATGAGCCTGGGTTGGATTTAACACTAAGTCAAACCATGGCTTAGTTCCTGGCAGCACAACAGGAGCAGGAGAAGAGCAAAGCACCCGCAATTTTAGTAGCAAGTAGTAGCATGCTTCATGTTCCTCTTTAAACCATAGTTAAGTTCAACTATGATTTAAAATGATATGCAAATGAGACTTCTGACCAAAAGGAGTTCTTCAGGAACTTATACCAAGTCAGACCATTGGCCCATCTAGAACATTATTGTCCATACCAGGGATGGCTAATCTGTGGCCCTCCAGATATTGTTGGATTCCAACTCCCAGCCAGGGACGATGGGAGCTTGAGTCCAACAGGCTCCCTATCTCTGGTCTACACTGACTGGCAGTGACTATCAAGGGTTTCATGCAGGAGTCTCTTCCAGCCCTACCTCAAGATGCCAAGAACTGAATGTAGGACCTTCTGCAATCAAAGCAAGTGCTTTATCCCTGAGCTATGGCCTTCTTCCCTAAGGCCTTTCAGCCAGAGATGCTGCAGGCTTAACAGAGAGACTTCTAGTGCTACTGTCTAAAAACATTCTCATTAAAAACCTTCAGCTCATAAGAAGTGTAAGGCAAATCCCAAACTGGTTGAGAAATCACCAGACATGGGGAATGGGATTTGATCAGTGTATTTGACTCTTCATTGATCCAGTTGAGAGGGGGCGAGATGGCACTTTGGGAATTTGCAATTAATGGGAGCTTTCAAAAGAAATCTTTCCGAAGATGCATGTTTTGCTCTGGGAAGTCAGGCTTCTTTGACACAGTGATGCCTTTCTTCCAACTGGCTAGTCTGGATAGTCTGTGTCAGGAAGTGGACTGCCTCACTGTGCTTCTCCTCCTCCTCCTCCTCCTCCAACTGCTACTTTTCAAACTCCTTTTTTCTTCAGCTGCTTCACACTTGGCCTGCTGCCCATTCGCTTGCTTAATTTGTTAAGTCAGAATGCTGGCTTGCCTCAAAGCCATACCCTTCACCCCAGAAGTCTATGTACAGAGCTCCATATTTGTGGAGACTGGCACATTCTTAGTTCACCAAGAGATCTGATTGTGCTGTTTGACACCCCTCCCATTCCTCCATGGGAGGGAAATGTCCACAGTGCAATACCCCATTAATCAGGCTCTGCAATTTAATTGAGCCCAACCATTTTAATGGATTAATCTGACCCATTAATTGACTAACACAACCACTCGATGGGAAAATCCTGATTTTGAACTGCCTGCTCAACAGATTTTCCTTTAACGTTCTTGGCTGTGCCATGCAATCTGTTTGGCTAAGGCCCGAGAAACCTGTTTATAATCGCGGCTGCTTCTCTTTGGCGGCATCCATTTTATTTGTGCGGGGGGAGTATATCTGATACTTTATCATGCAGAACCTTTCCAACTGGCCAGCTCTGGCAAAACATATTGAGCTAATGAGGAAGCACTCACAAATTTTTAATTAAGCACAGTTTTGTGGCTTTCTCTTGCTCTCCTTAGATCTAACGTGCAGCCATCTCTCTAGGATGCTCTTGGTTAACCTTCAACTAGTTTATTTTAAAAACAAGAACAACATTTTGTAGTGGCCAAGTTCCAGTTAAGCTCTAAAGCTGTAGTTAAGAAAGCTTGGTTATAGTGATTCCCCTACCTCTCACTGTGAAGGGATGTTTCAATGGCAATTGGGCATTTGTCTACAATGCTACAAGTGGGCACTCCCCTCTCCAGCTGGCCAGCGGCAGACTGTTTCCAACTCAGGAGATTGCATGTAAGAGGCATCCACTTTTGAAATTGTCCAGATGCTCTTCTGTTTTTGGTCAGACTTGTAGGCTTTCTGATGAAAGTGACACTAGCCTGGTGTTCCCTTTATTCTTTTTGGTATTTTTGAGTCCAAAATAAAGGCAGGAGAGGCAGAAGGTATGTATTTGTTAGGGACGAACACATTTCTCTCAATTTCTGGTTCTCTCATTTTTTTATTTTTCTGACCCATTCCAACCCAACAGAGTTTGTATCTGTGAACCTGGTGAAGTTGAGGATATTGTACATTATTTACTAAGCTGCCCCCTATATAAGTCCCCAAGGTTAAAATTTCTTTCCTACATCCTTCGCTCCTTGTCAGATAGACCTTCCCTGAAGCAGATATGCATTCTGCTAGCAGGCAATGATATATTTATAACTATTCAGGTGGCAAAATTTGCTCTAGCTGCAGGAAAAGTAAGAGTTAGATATCAAAAACACTTTGCAGGGTGAGTGGGATGTGCCCCAGTGCTATTATGACTGCAGTATTTATACACTAAGTCATGGGGTGGGTCAGGGTACCTTTCACGTGGGAGAGGAAATTTTATTTGAAATATATTGTTGTTGTTCCTTTACTGTATATTGCTGAACTGTGTTTTGCTGAAATAGGACTTGTATTCTAGTATGTATTTTGTGTTTTCCTTTTACATGTGTTCAGTTGTGGTACCCTGTGGCTCTGAGCAATAAAGATTCAGTTCATTTTTCCTATTGTAAATTCGGTTGTCCATATTTCTGCAGCAATTTGAGTGGTTTTTTTTTAAAAGTCCTCGTGAAAATTCATCAGCATTTTAATGCAGATTTCTCCTAATAAACATATTTTGTATGCAGTTTTGTCTAATACACACATTTTTGTAAGCAATTTTACCCGCTTGTATGCTATTTTCACTAATATATGCATTTTGTGCACATTTTCTCCCAATATATACATTTTTGTACATATTGTTTCATTGGGGAACTGCATTACAAAATCTGGAGAAGCATGACTTTGGAAGGATGGCTGTGTTTCTGTTTGCGTATTGCTTTGAGAGGTATTGCTTTGTTAAAATGCAAACAAAATTGAATTTATCCTCCATCCCTAATATTCATAGTCCCTCTCTGTCTCTTCCTGTTGGACAGTCTTGTGCGTTTTACCAGGGGAATAAAAACTCTTGAATACAGCTGGTATAGCATAGGGGGGAGGAGAGCCTGGCTGGGAGTCCAGAGTCTGTGAGTCCAAATCCCCGCTCGTGTCTCCTGGGTGTCAAGGGCCAGCTAAAGATCACCCCACAGTGAGTGGCTCAGGGGTGACGTGCCCTGCCACCTGTGCAGCCGTGGGCAAGCTGCAGAGTCCCAAGGAGCCCAGTTGCCCCCCAGCTGGCAGTTGCTGACAAGGAAGGGGCTGGCTTGTGCAGCTGTGGCAAGCTGAGCAGGCCCTAGCCAGCTGGACTAGCCTCAAAGGGAGGCAATGATAAACCCCCTCTGACTACAGCTTACCATGAAAACCCTATTCATAGGGTCGCCATAAGTCAGGATCGACTTTAAGGCAGTCCATTTCCATTTCAAAAGCTCTTGAAAAAGATATATTGGCATACAGGAACTTCAGTTCCATCTTCTTTCTGGGAACAGAAGTCAGATATAAAGTTCAGGCAAGAAACATTACAGTTATATGCACTACAAATTTTAAAATAATTTTGCATCCGACTTCATTCTTTGCTTGAAAATGCTCTCTGCTCTTTTCCTTTGCAGCAGTTCACAGTGGAATCATATTCTAAGATGTGGGTAGTTGCTGAATGTTAGAGTTTAGCCACCCTTCATTAATTATTTCTGTGGATCCCAGCCAATGATGTGCAGAACCCCCATTACCATTTCTCTGGCTTTATAGGCTGTGTAAACAAAGCATTTTAAAGTGTATTTAATACATCCCATGTGTGCAACTTTGTCATGTCATCCACACAACGTTGTCCCCATCAAAGTGGCAGCACACATTCCACCCTTTTAATTCAGATTTTCCTGATCCACAGACAGTGTGGTAAGGAAATAAATCTGACATAATATCACGCATTACCCGACTGTGAACATTATGAAGCACATTGTGTGGGTTGTTTTTGTTTTTTCATGTGTGGTGACTTGTTTTGTGGATGCCATCTATCACCACACCCTCTACTTCCATTGGTGACACACTCTTCTGTGGACTGCTGGTGAAGCCAGGCATGACTCATGTGGGTTTTTTTAAAAAAAAATTAACCCACTGTTTTGTACAAGTCTAATGTACTGGAAAACATGTATCTCAGAAATTAAAAATGGCCATGTGCACAGCTAAACAAATTCCTGTGAACACACCCACAATGGACCTCAGGTTTCCAGAGCTGATGGAGATGGAGAAGTAGTAATTGAGGGGAGGGGACAACAACACAAAGTGCAAATACCACCAAGCAGTGCCCACAAGCGTGAATGGGAAACACTGCGATGAGTTCAACTGAAAGCTCTCATATGTGGATGAATGTCCCCAAAAAGCACAGTGGAAAATTGAATCTATGTCACCTACGGGCATATTAAAACTCTGGTGTGTACATAGCCTTATTTAAATTTTTTTTTTACTTCCCTGAAATCATCAGGTGTTTCTCCTTAGCAGGAATTTCCGAATTTATCTTGAAATTTTGCTTCCACTGAATTTTGGTAGCAACACTTAGAAAAGAGAAAAGAGAGAGAGAATGACTTCCGGGAAGGGTGACTTAGCCTGTGCCTGCTTTTGAGACGGGCTCCTGCCTCAAAAGAAGCTTATTCAGATATATCAGTCAGTTTTTTTTTTTTTGACTGATTAAACTTCTCCCGGGTAGGGAGAAACGAAGAGATTAACCTCAAAGCCTATTTTTGTTGGGACGACCAGATCTCATTAATTTATGGGACGAGGTCCAGCCGACGAAGGTGGGACGGATTTTCAACAACAAGCTCTATCTGATAAAGCGAACGTTCATCTTATCTTCTAAGAGAGAACGCACTAACAGGCAAGCACCCTTCTTTCTATATTTTTCTTTTACTTGACTTAAATTGTTGCTGTTTAAAAGAGATTTGCCAGATTGATCGGTTTTTGACATCTCACTGGGGAGCCATAACTTCTCTCTGCTACTCACTAATTAATAGCTTATCTCTGTTTTTGTTGCAAAAAGCTGTCCTGGATTTGCATTCTAAAGATATACACAGAAGAGGGATTTCTATTCCAGATTTTTATTTTGAAGAATATTATATTGTCTGAGACTACTCTCTTTTTGGTCTATTTTATTTTGACGAATCTGTTTCCTGACGACCGCCATTAATTGTTTCGATCCTGGGAACTGCATTTTGTTTACTTAAGCATGGAGAGATAAGGCTGTCTGCTCTGTTTATACTGTGATGTCACCAAGTTTGGAGTATTAACCCAATTGTTGCTGAAATAAGAAGTGGTTTTCCTATATTTTTCTTTTAAAATGGCAATTAAGAAAGTGGCTGAGAATCTGGAAATAACTATGTTTCAGAAAATAATGGATGAGATTGAGATAACGAAACAAAACCTGCGACAGGGTTGTAAGGAGCTGAAAATTGAATTGAGTAAAATGAAGCAGGAGATTAAAGATATAGGGGTCCCTGTGAGAGAGGTGACCCTGGAAGGGGTCCCTGTGAGAGAGGAGACCCCGGAGATTGGAACAAACGTGGAACAGGAAAAAGATTTGGAGTCTATGGACTTTAGAAACAAAATCTATTGTTTGGAGACACAGGAGATTAAAGACATAGGGGTCCTTGTGAGAGAGGAGACCCTGGAGACTGGAACAGGGGTCCCTGTGAGAGAGGAGACCCTGGAGACTGGAACAGGGGTCCCTGTGAGAGAGGAGATCCCGGAGATTGGAACAAACGTGGAACAGGAACAAGATTTGGAGTCTATGGACTTTAGAAATAAAATCTATTGTTTGGAACTCAATGTTATCTCTGAAGAAATTAATGAAGATTCTAGAGATAAAGTTATCAATGGCATGGATAATCTTCTGGACTGGAATGATGTGATGGAGCCCAATATAGAGAAAATCTATGGAATTAACTGCAGCCATGTGACAATGGAAAAACTTTCAAGAGATGACCCAGTGTATTTTGAAAAAAAGAACAGAGATATGATTTTACAGCAGTATTTCAGCAACCTATTCAGAATGGATGGCAAGAAAATATTTGGGATAGAGGTAATTCCCATCAGACTCTTACTATATGACTATGGCTTTGACAGCAAGATTATTATGGAATACTGATAATGGAAGATTGGATACTGAAATTACTGGACTTAACAAGACTACTGAAGATGGAAGATGGAAAATGGAACTAATAGGGATAATAGAACAATGGCTACTGAAATTACTGAACCTAACAGATTCTGATGTGATGGATTAATTGAAATGTTTATTTTGACTATGGTTATGACAATAAGATTATCATAATTAGTAATGAGATGGATTAATCGATATGCTTATCTGGAAAAAAAAAATTGATAGATATATTTCTTAAAGAATTGAAACCTCTCTTTGACTTTTTGTGGAAAGAATAAAGTAATGTTTATGAGATTTGATGATTAAGTAAGATAACTACTGGAGGAAAGTGATTTTATAATATGACTTAAGAGACAGGATTGTTATATATTATAGACTTATAACTGATTTGATCTTTGACAAATGGGAAGTCAATATTTTACTCTTTATTTTTTTTTTTTCTTTTTTTTTTCTTTTTTTCTTTTTGTTTAACTATTTTTGATTTTGTTTTTTGTCTTTGAATGTTTTATGATTTCGTCTTGTATGTTTTATGAAAATCTGAATAAAAATTATTGAAAAAAAAAAAGAAAAGAGAGAGAGAATGAGACTTGTTTATATCCAACTGTCCCTATTTAGCAAAAACACCCCCTTTTCTGACACCTGTCCCTGGTATATCACTGCCCCTATTTTGTTCTTATTTTAGCCCTTGAGGGATGCTTTTTTAACATTTAGGTTTGGTGTTACTAGATTTGTTATTCTTCAAGGCTGATGTCCATTCTTCAAGACTCTAGAAGTTAAATCCCTGTGTTGGAAGTGGAGGCATCTTATTTCCAGTTCACATGCATGTGAATGCGTGCACATAAACATCAAGGCTTGGATCTTAAGACAGGTTAACCTAAGGAAGTTCATGGAAGAAATGTTTTTGGTCTTCTCTTCCTCCTCTGCAGCCACCCACAACACCCGATAAGGCTCTCCAGAGGGTTGGGAGACCCCAATTCTCCTTTCTCCATCAAACCTCTATTGTTCAGGAGCCCCCCCCCCTTGTACAGAGATGCTTTTCATGGTACACAGGTGGCTGCAGGAGGCAGAAGGACACAGGAACATATCTTTTATAAACTTCCTTAATTTCTGTTAAGATCCAGGCCTCAGGCTCCATGTTGTACACAGTGTGACATTTCACACACTGCAGCTGCTGAGGTATATATTGAACTGGGACAAACTGTCAGGCAACCAGACATTTTAAAATAAATATTAAAGCAAAAGAACAAACAGGCCAGGCCCAGATGCAGTAACAAACAACACTTTGATATTTACTTGTTCTTAGTAACAGAGTTCTGATGTAGCAGCAGACTGTTTGTTCAAAAGTGGACATGGATGCTTCTAATCTCCTTGCAGCCGCAAAAGAGGAGGAGAGGGGAAGCCCACAAGCCTAAGGCTCACTGTAGATTTTTCACAGAGCAGGAAAACACGATTTTCTGTTGTGTCCAACCTGAGCCACAGTGTCTTGGCTTTTAAATCAGTAGACACTTTAGTAAAGAATAAATGAACACAGTGTAAAGCATTCAACATACAGCCTTCTGGAATGTGTGTATGTGTGTGTTAAGAGAGGTTAGGCACTGATACTTGGTTTGAGAAAAGGGATGTTATAGTAAGTTTATTCCTATTTTCATCTGTGAAATGCTGGAAGGTACGTAGTTGTAAGTTGTTACATCTTGTGTGATAAGGTTTTGTTCCTCTTCGTGCAGGAATCTCTGCGTTTCTTGCCAATGGAGCCAGCAGGATATCCAAGATATATTGCATAGGGCTTTATGAAAACCTATTCATCTGGGAGATACACTGTAGGCCTGAGGACTCAAAAGGGCAGTTGTTAAAAGGACCGTTTATAATCTAAATGGATGGTGTGCTTTTTGCAGGGGACAAATTGAAGGTGCTGCCTTGCAAATGGATTAATAATTATATCAGAACAGAAGATAGTTGCTATGCAAGCAACTTAAAACCAAATATTTTAAGAATAGTTTGGATGATTACTAATTAGATCCACTGACATGGGGGATTTGAATTATTCATGAAGGGCTGCAAACTGTGAGTAATTCATTTTGTGCACTTCTCTGTGGCTAATTTGAAGGTTGTTTGTTAATTTCTTTTCCTTTCAGATCTTGTCCTCCTAATAGTCTTCTGCAAAGCAATCTTTAAAATAAAGCAAAGGCATAATTTTAGTGTGTCATCTTTGCAGGGCTATAAAAACATCTGGGAACATGTTTTGTAGCTGGCAATATTTAATGGGTGCTTTTGGATGATTGGCAAGACAAGTGAAATGCCTCAAAAAAAAAAGACCACAGTGGGAAGAACAGCCACCATGTAAGATGGACCTGGCTCTTGCCCTGGTACGTCCACACCTCAAGACACTAGATTTGCAAAAGGAACTTACCTGGTCAGGGTTACCGTGGAGAATGACACATTTCAATCAGCTGCCAGGTCCTACATGTGCAGCATTAACACACCATGACAAGATACACATCCAGCCATCCTACTCTGCAGTGCGGCAAAGAAGGGCAGAGCACAGTTGGGATGTAAGACCAGGTAAGTTTCAAGCTGGACACAAGGCAAGGTGGGATGAGGTTCTGGTAGGACACAAGGTGAGCAGGGTTCGGGCTGGACACAAGGCAAGGTGAGGTGAGACAGGGTTCAGGTGGGATACAAAGGTCAGGCTGAAGACAAGGTTCAGGCAGTGCTCTGGGGAACACAGAGCTCTGGAGTTGCTCCAGCAAGGAACAAACTGACACTGAGCCTTTGTACCAAGACTGTGTGCACATGGACTAGTTACCCTAGATATCCGTGGTAACACGTGCATTTCAGGACTGCCCTTTCCACATAACTAACCTGTGGTTCTATTATCTCTGTCTCTCCACAACCACCCAGTCTGGTCTAATTTGCTATTTAACACCTCCATTCCTTTTTTCTTGACCTGAAGGCCCCCTATAGCTAGAGTCTTTGGCAACACTCCATAAATGACAGCAAAAATACCCAGCATGGTTGGTGTGCACTTTATGAAAAGCATCTATGGCATCAGTCATAATTAACCCAGGTGTCCCTGTCACAGTCTGGGGTTGTCCCTGTCACATCTGGTTTCCTGCCTGAAAATGCTTCAGTTTATGTACATTTAGCTGAAAACAACTGCGAGGCTGGTCTCTAGGCAATGACAGCTGGCAAAAGATGAATTATCTGTCACTCAAAACGATGCTCCAGCCAAGGAAACGATCAAGCGCATCCATGGACTTGTGCGCCTCTGTTCCCTTTTGGCTTGCTTTGATTTCTTGGACTTAGCTGCCACTCAGTTTTCAATGTCCCTTGCAACCTGTTCTGGGAAAATGTGGAGTTCCCTGATTTCATACCCTCCCCCTGACATTAGTATTTTCACATTCCTGTTTCTGAAACAAAACTTTATATCTCAGGCTGTTGAGAACAGCCTACAGAGTCTGTCAAATGAAAATAATTCTGTTGCTGCAAAAATAGGGTAAATAATATGCCAAGGAAATGCTTTTCTCCTTTTTTGTGTAAGGCAACAACTTCTTCAAGCATCTATTGGGTCATGGCCACCTGGGCCAATTTGTGTGGTTAGTACATTTTGAACATTTTCTTAAATGAAAGTTTTCATGGTGATACACAAAACAGTCATAGAGAACAGAGAGTTCAAAGTCTAAAAAGAGAGAAAAAAACCCAGAGCCCTTTGGAGTTCTCATAATTTGTTGAAATGAATTAAAAATCAGCCATGTTCATAGAGTTCCCGTACTCTTATTACTGACCTTGCCCCATACTCTGACCTTCATCTTCTGCAGTTTAAAAGTTGAAAAAATGCCTGGCTGATTTTTAATTCATTTAAGAAATTTAAAATGAAAGTGGATGATAACCCCAGGCATGCTCAGTACGAACCAACTGTCAGTGTTCTAAAAGCCAGACTCTCAGCTGCTGGGCTTGCCTAATCAGGGACCCACACCAGCCCTTTATTTCACTTGAGACAGTCATGGCTTCCCCCAAAGAATCCTGGGAAGTGTAGTTTGTGAAGGGTGCTGAGAGGAGACTCCTATTCCCCTGACAGAGCTCCAGTGGCCAGAGTGGATTAACAGTCAGCCACTCTGTTTGAAGGTCTGCGAGGGGAACAGGGTATCTCCTAGCAACTCTCTGTACCCTTCACTAACTATACTTCCCAGGATTCTTTGGGAGAAGCCATGACTGTCTAAAGTGAACTAAAGGTCTGGTGTGGATGTGGCCAGGAACAGCTTTGGGTGAAATTTGAGTGGAAGGCTAGATGTGCCCAGCGGTGTCACTAGCGGGAGTGCGGGGGGGTGCGGACCTCCGGTGCGCGCCCTCCCAGGGGCATGGATGAGGCGGCTGGGCTTGTGTCCACACTCGGGACCAGCCTCTCCGTCCATGCCCCTGGGAGGGCACGCGCCGGAGGGGCACCCAGCCGGAGCAGGCCTGGGAATGCCAGCACGCCTCCCTCGCCCCGCCGACGCTGCTCCCGGTCTCGCCCGTCCACCCGCCTCCGAGGAGTTGGAGCAGCCTTGCCAGGCAACGGCGCGGGGTGGGGCGGCTCTGGGTGTTACCCCCCTCATGGTGACACCCGGGTGTGGGCCGCACTCTCCGCAACCCGGTAGTGATGCCCCTGGATGTGCCTGCTGTAGAAAAAAAAGTGGAGGAAACCCTGAAAAAGAATATTTATTTATTTATTTATTATTCCTTCCCAGGGTTAGGGTTAGGGTTATGTGAAAATCCATGCTGGCTGGAGTATACAGCCAATCTGGGTACTTTGGCATTTGCATTGTGTTTCCTCCATGGCAGTATTTGTGTTTAATCTCCACTGTGGCAATGTGAGGACAGTTACAATGGGTTTTGTTATTTTCAGTTTCATCATTCAGCCCCAGCCTCTTTCTAGCCTTCCAGAGGTTTTAGATTCCCATCAGCCCCAGCCAATGGCAGGGGAGGCAGGTGGGGGAGCCCAGGTGGTGCCACATTGCTTATTGGGCTCCCAGGGCTGTGAGTCCCTGGTTGTTACCTAAAGGGAGATGGGGAGCACGAGACAGCGGGGAGCTGGGTGCAGTGAGGGCACAGTGGTGGAGCCTAGTCAGTCCTCCTTCTGTTGCAACTACACTGTGCTGAGCTCCCTGCTGCCTTGCCCCCCCCCTTGGTAACCAGCAGTGATGTGCAGCATTGGGAAGCCAGGGAAGCCACGCCACCCTACCCACACCACTCCACCAGCTGCTACTGGCCAATGGGCAAGAAGGATGGGATTTGTTGCTGAAAACATCTGGAGGGCACCAGATTAGGAAAGGCTGCTCATAATTCATAAGCATCAGAAACATCCTGTTGGATCCAGCCAAAACTGTACATAGTCTAGCATCCTGTTGTCCAGAGTGGCCAGCCAGATATCTATGGGAAGCCCACAAGCAGGATGTGATGTTCTCAGTGACTGGTTTTCAGAGGCATGTTGCCTCTGATCCTGGAAGTAGTATATAGTATAGTAGTATAATGCCGTTCTGTCTAGTAGTCATTGACAGCCTAATCCCCCATGACTTTGTCTAATCCCATTTGAAAGCTGTCTGATAATGGCTGTCACCACATCAATGATTTAAAAAATGCAGGGAAACGAAATCCCTGGGCTGACAGCAGCAGTACCTGGTAGAGAACCTTTGTTGTCATCAGCTCTTTTCTTCCAGTCCTGACTGTATATACTCAGATGCTGAGGCCCACCATCTATTTCAGTATGATTTACGTGCAAGCAACCATGCAAAAAACTCTGCAAAAAGTATGAGTACTCAGCTGCTCACAGTACCAATTTTACTCATTTGCAGCCCCAAAGAAGTAAAGCTTCTCAGCTTGGTAGCTTTGCTGCCCTGGGATCCTATTGGGAGGAAGGGTGGGATATAAATCGAATAAACAAATAAAATAAAATAAGAAAGTTTTACTCGCCATTGGCAACCCAGGCGGTTTATTTACAAGCCTGTTTTGAAGTCAAGTATGCTTGAAGGTTGCAGTTTTTGTCCCAGTCATTATACAGCCACAAAAGTGACTGTATACTATAGCCAGCGTGGATTTTTCACATTCCACAATGTTAAATTGAAAATACCCCCCATGCCATTCTGATGCTTCCCATAAGCTCATTTCAAAACAAAACCTTACAAAACTAAGAGTCTTGAATTCAGAAACGCTTGCTCAACAACCCTCTCAATTTTCATGGCGATAAACAAAATAGTCAGAAATAATCGAGAGTTCAAAGTCTAAAGAGAAAGAGAGAAAAACCCAGACACCTTTTGGACTTTTTTCTCTGAGTTCTCATAATCTGTTGAAATTCATTAAAAATCAGCCATGTTCACAGAGTACCTGTAATCCTGTTACTGACCTTGCCCCATATACTGACCTTCATCTTCTGCAGTTTAAAAGTTTTTTAAAAAAATGCCTGGCTGATTTTTAATTCATTTAAGAAATTTAGCGTTGACCTGAATGATAATGTTGAGCATGCTCAGTAAGAACCAACTGTTAGCATTCTAAAAGCCAGACTCACAGCTGCTTGGCTTGGCTAATCAGGGGGCCATACCCAGTCCAGACTTTGATTTCATGTGAGTTAGCCATGGCTTACCTCTGAGAATCCTGGGAATTGTAGTTTGTGAAGGATGCTGAGAGGAAACTCCTATTCCCCTGGCAGAGCTCCAGTGGCCAGAGTGGTTTAACAGTCAGCCACTCTGATTGAAGCTCTGTGAGGGAAACCGGGCGTCTCGTAGCAACTCTCTGCACCCTTCACTAACTACACTGCCCAGGATTCTTTGAGAGAAGCCATGACTGTCTAAAGTGAACTAAAGGCCTGGTGTGGATGTGGCCAGGGACAGCTTTGGTTTAAATTTGGGTGGGAGGCTACATGTGCCTGCTGTAGAATAAAAAGGTGGGGGAAACACTGAAAAGCAATGATACTGTTCACAATGTTTCCCTTTAAGAAAGGAAAGGGACCTCCCTTCTGCCCAGTGCCCACCCACCCAATCTCCTCCCCTCCCCCTCCCTCCCCCTCCCCCAGGCCAGTGTTGGACTACAATCTGGGAGACCATGGTTCGAATCCCCACACAGTCATGAAGCTCACTGGGTGACCTTGGGCCAGTCACTGCCTCTCAGCCTCAGAGGAAGGCAATGGTAAAACCACCTCTGAATACAGTTTACTATGAAAACCCTATTCATAGGGTCGCCATAAGTTGGAATCGACTAGAAGGCAGTCCATTGCCATTTTCAAACATGACTGCATGGGAGTAAACCCCACTGAACTCAAAAAGTATGGAAATGATCAAATCCACCCTCCCTCCTATCCTCTCCCTCTTGTCCCCTCCAATCCGCTCCTACCCCTGCCCCATGATCAGTTTTACCTATCTTAAGCATGATTGCATGGGAGTAAATACTATTGAACTCAACAAGCATGCAAATAATCAAACCTGCCCTCCCCTGTCCCTTCCTTTGCCCCTCCCCCTCCAATCCCCTCTTTTCCCCTCTCCCTCCAATCCCCTCTTTTCCCCTCCCTCTCCTTCTGCTCCCCTCCCTTTCTCCTTCCCTTTCCTCTCCCCTCCCCCTGCTCCTCCCCCATGGTCAGTTTTACCTATCCTAACCATGATTACATAGGAGTAAATCCCATTGAACTCAATAAGCATGCAAATGATCAGACCTGGCTTTTCCCTCCTTCCCCTCCCCTCTCCCTTCCTGTTCCCCCCCCTTCCTTCTTCCCTGCCCACTCCCTCCCCTTCGGTCAGTTTTACCTATCCTAAGCATGATTGCACAGGAGTAAATCCCACTGAACTCAATAAACATGCAATTAAACCTGTCCATCTCCTCTCCTCCCCGTCCTGTCTGCTCTCCTCCCCCTCCTCCCCTCTGCCCTTCCTCCCCTCCTCCTCCCCTCCTCCCCCTCTCCCCGTGATCAGTTTCACTTATTCTAAGCATGATTGCAGGGGAGTAAATCCCACTGAACTTAATAAGCATGCAAATGATCAATCCATTCTCAGCACGCTTGCACAGGATCCCATGTCTTACCTCCTGGCTTAAAAAGCAGAGAAATTCACTAATAGGCAAAAAACCTTGTGGTTTAAGAATGTACTTATAGCCTACAGATATTTCTATCCAACTTTTAAAAGCAGGGAAATTGGGCAGCTATAGTGAATGCACCAGGGGAGCAGGAGACCTGACCTCCTCTCTGAGATACCAGACTGCCCTACAAATTTGTCAAAATGCAAACACAATTTGGTTTGGTCTTTCACAGTCCAATCCACTTGGTGTGTAGCTTGGAAGAATTTGGTAACATGTCTCTGAGCATATGGTGAGTGGTGGCAACACCTGCAATCAGCCCAAATAATAAAAAGGAGACGTGCTGTGTTGATCTTGTTTTAGCAAGGAGGAAGCGACATTATTAAGACAGTTGGCATATTTCAGATAGTCACTTTAAATATGTTTGATTGACTTTGCAATTTTAGTGAAGTTTCCTATAGGAAATCAATTTCTTTTGCTTCTATTTCTGTGAATATGTGAAGTACAGCAACACTTTGCAAAATTTACACTAAACTTGAAACATAATTGTGGAATAATGGCACTGACTATTCTGCAGAATAGTCTCCAGTGGACATGAGGAGTGTCTCAGTTTGCACAAGATAAAACATTGGGAGGTGAAATTTATTCTAGCAAAATTCTAGGTATACTCTGTGTTTTTAATTGACCATGCGCACCTTGCCTTAAATGAAGGGGTTTAAACATAGCAGGGTGAAAACATGCATCTTAAGCAGGCTAAGTTTGTTTTTTCCAACAGCCAGTCATTCCTGAAGTAGCAACATATTGTAATTAGTCTGATTTTACATCAAACTGCAGTTTCAGATTCAACTGTTAATGCACCCCAAATAGAAATAGAACATAACCTCCAGTTTGAAACACAAAAGGCTGTCTTCACCATCATATGACACTAACCAATAAAAAGGTTTTAAAATTTATAAAAATAAATTTGACACAGGTTTCTAGGATGAGAAATGAGAGAAATAAAATTTTCTAGATTAGATTCTCTGTAGAAACAATAGTAACACAGGAATGAAGCAAAGTAAGAACACCAACAAACATACAACAATGTAATTCTCCATCTTTGGAGATGGCAGGTATTGCCACTACTCACCATATGCTCAGAGGCACATGTTACCAAATTCTTCCAAGCTACACAGTAAGTGGATTGGACTGTGAAAAAGCAACCCAAATTGTGTTTGCATTTTGACAAATTTGTAAGGCAGTACACTATCTCAGAGAGGAGGTCTGGTCTCCTGCTCCCCTGGTGCATTCACTATAGCTGCCCAATTTCCCTTCTTTTTAAAGTTTGATAGAAATATCTGTGGGCTATAGGTACGTTCTTAAACCGCAAGGTTTTTTGCCTATTAGTGAATACATGGAAAGGGATGCAAAGAAGTACATACAGATCACATTTAATGTAGCAATATAAAGTGAGTCTAGAGTAGGGATGGGTGAGCATTTTGATTCAGTTTGCATTTCAAGCAGAATTTATCAAATTCTCAATTTCCGAAACAATATGAGAACCAAAACAAAGGATCCTTCAAAATTTGCATTTATTAGAATTTTGGGATGCAGTCCGCCAACTAAACTTGTAAACATGTAAACATTTACAAAAATGCATATATTAGGGTAAAGTGTTCATAAAAATGAATACAGGAGCGAAAATAACATGCAAAAAGGCATGAAATGATGAGCAATGGCTTGCAAAAATGTGTGCCTTTTGCAAAACTGCCTACAAAAATGTGTTTATTTGGAGAAATTTGCACTAAAGTGGTGAAGAATTTTCATGAGGATTTTTTTTAAAAAAAATTGCAGATCACTGTAGAAATGTAAAGAACTGAATTTAACATTGGAAAAATGAGAAACTGAGAGAACCGAAAGAGACACATCTTTCCATCCCTAGTCTAGAGATGGTATCATTGTCCAAAGACAGCAAGGCCAGTTCCCAGTTTAAAACAGGCCAGAGTAGATCAGTGATGTACAACAGCACAGGCTTTCTTCAAGGAGAACAAACCACAGCATCATCTCAGTCCTATGCAGTACGAAATACAAAAACATTTTTTTAAATAAATCAATTCTGAAATATCTTGAGAGCCTTCAAGTTTCCTCCCAATTGCTTTCCCCCACAATTTAGAAAATACCAAATTATACTGAGAAGTTGAAATTAATTTAATGGCTGCAATCCAGTGTGATTGCCAGGAATCCCTTGCCATGCCTATACCTTTATCTGATTCTTTAGTTTCTGGATAGCATATTCTTGACTGCATTCTTCCTCCAATTCTTCTCTTGGATGTCCAAATGTAGCGTTCACTAAAGTAATTCAAAACACATTTGTGTTAAGCCTTCCTTCCTTCCTAAGCTCTTGTTCTTTCACCCTCTTTCTATCAGCTTTTCGCTCTGCACTGCCTCTCTATATGATTAATGACAGCCAGAGACCTTTTTACCCGCTTCACTCTTCTGTGACATCAGAGCAGCTCAACCAATTACTGTAAGGGGCTTCATTGCCACCAAATTTCTTTCTGCATATTGAACATTGATATTCACCTCACACTTTGCTTTCCCACCGCAGCGATTACAGCAACGCCTGACCTTTAAAAACACATCATTTATTAATCCCAATGAATAAAAATGACATTTTACATGTTTTATTAGTGTAGCCTTCAGACTATGACAACTACTTTTTGCATGGATACTCAATAATATTTATGGTGTTTTTGCCTTCATTTCCCCAGACTGAGGAAGTTGTGATTTCTACAGAGCATAAAGTAACAAGCATCTTAATAGGAAGAACTTTAAAAAAACACCTATTTTCTAATGCTGGGGGGGGGGATCCAGCACTGCTATGATTATGATGTGTGGAATTAGTGTAAATGTGTGTTCCTAAGAAGTCATAGTGAAAGGAGGTGTTTATGCAATTCTGAGAAAGCAGAGAGGCTGCACACTCACTATACTTTTAAAGCACATTCAAAGCACATTCCCCCTTTCCCAAAGAATCGTGGGAGCTGTAGTTTATCCCTCACAGAACTACAATTCCCAGCACCCTTAATAAATACAGTTTCCAGGATTCTTTGGGGAGGAAAATGTGCGTTGAATGTGCTTTAAAGGTATGGTGTTGGAAGAAATTGAAGAGAGACCTGAGGAAGAAAAGCAGAAAGCATAAGAACATAAGAAGAGCCTGCTGGATCAGGCCAGTGGCCCATCTAGTTCGGCATCCTGTTCACACAGTGGTCAACTAGGTGCCTGTGGGAAACCCACAAGCAGGATCTGAGTGCAAGAGCTTTCTTCTGTCCTGTGGTTTTCAGCAACTGGAAGCATACTGCTTCCAACTATACAGGCAGAGCATAGCCATCATGACTAGAAGCCATTGATAGGCTTATCCCCATGGCTTTGTCTAACCCTCTTTTAAAGTCATCCAAGTTTAATGGCCATCACTGCTTTTGAGAACAAATCCCACAGTTTAACTATGTGCTGTGTGAATAAGTTCTTTCTTGTGTCTGTCTTGAATCTTCCAACAATCAGGAAGATAATAGGGGGACTCAGACACCCCACCCCATGCATTGATACAATGATGTATGCACATAGAGCTCCATATGAGGGGGAAGGTATGAGGATGGACCAGGACGGACAGAGGAGCTTTATGTGTTACAGCAGTACCTAGAGAGCCCATTTACATGTTGGCTGAATGTGGATAGTGCAAAACACCTGGAAGGCACCAGATTGCCCTAGGACAGTCTTTCCCAACCAGTGTGCCTCCAGATGTTGTGGGACCACAACTCCCATCTTTCTTGACCATTGGCAATGCTGGCTGAGGCTGATGGGAGTTGTGGTCCAACAACATCTGGAGGCACACTGGTTGGGAAAGGCTTCCCTAGGACTTCAAAAAGAACAGGAAAATATGGACAAGAAGCAAAAGGTCTGATAGGCTGGAAGGGACTTTCTGTGGCAGAGACTGTTATTCAACTACTGACAGATAACAGGTAACACCATTGTCATGTAACCAACATTGGGTTGGGTTGGGTTGTTTATGGTTTGTTTGTGCCTTAACAACCATTGTTGGAATTGTTCATTGGTTCTGTGAACTGTCATTTACTTACAAGATTGTTCATATCCACCAGACTAAAGATTGATTTTCAATCTGCCTCTCCTCATTTGTAATTGAAAACCATGTGCTTTATGCTAGTCTACAGGATTGATTTTCATAATTAAAAACTCTTGCATCTACTGTTGAAGAAAAACATATGCACTGAAGGAATTTCAGAGATTCAGAATATCTGAAATGTACTAGGGCCCTGCAGCCAAATATTTCACTGGTGACTTCAACTCAACAGGTGAACGTTTTCCTTACGTCTGCAGCTCCTGGCCCTGTTTGCCTCCCCTCTTTCCTAGTTTTCCTTCCACTCTTCCCTCATTGGACCCTGGACCAACCTTGCTTTCCTAGGCCCTTGCCTGTTTCATTTGCTTTCCCTAGGTTCTTCCACTTGCCCTTCTCTTTGGGGTTAGAGCAGCTCAGCCAATGGTTAAGCCACTCACTGCAACGTTAAGAGAATCCAGTCCGTGTTTTATGCATTTCAGTTCACCAGAGCCTGGAGAAGTTCCAGTACAAGTTTTACACAGTGCTCAAAAGCTCCAGAGACTCCACCTGGGGGCAGTTGCAAATATTTTATTTATTTATTTATTTAATATGTTTTACACCACTTAAGTGTAAAAACCTCTAAGTAGGTTTCTGGTTGAACTTACAAGATCTGAACAAGGTGGTTCATGACAGATGCTATTGGAGGTCACTGATTCATAGGGTCACCATAAGTCGTAATCAACTTGAAGGCACATGACAACAACAAAGATTTCTGGCGGGCCTTTCTCTTTCCCAATGTGTTTTAGAGTTTGTTCTCAATAAAGTGGTTTGGTCCCCATCTGTCATATGAAGACTACATCTTACACTCATCTGATGTGTTTCCTACCTTGTTTTCACCTGTAGCGTCATAAATCCAGAAGACCAGTGTGTTTAGAGGAGGTTTAGATACTGGCACACCACACTTGCTCCTTTCATTCCTAGAGATCCTTTCAGGAGCAGAAGGCATATCATTGGTTAATGCCTAATATTCTCTGATTGGTTGTATTGCCATATAAGTGAGATATGCAATGTTCCCTATGGTATTCCTAATTTAGTATATTTAGGGGCTTGAACCCATGCTTATTAGAAGCCATTATATGAGGCTTATATTGTTAATTAGAGCTAGTAAGTAGAATACCTTCCTTAAGGAGCTAACTCAGCTTTTCTGCAGCTCTTCACATGATTCTGTTTCCTGACTCCTAACAGAGCAGAACAGAGGGAGCTGTCTCAGTTAGTCTACAGGTTAGGACATATAAGCAAGCCAGCTTTCAGAGAGCATGCGAACAGGGAGAGCGAACAGGGAGAGCAAACAGGAGTTTGACAGAGGAGTTTGACAGGGGAGGTCAAAGGGGAGGTCTCTAATTTTTTTAAAAAATAATTCTCCTTGTACAGCGCACCGCATACCAGTGGGACTCTCAAGTTTACCCTGTAGTAGGACAGGACAAAGCACAGGCCACTCCAAAACAACTAGTTAGAAAGAAACAAAAGGTAGAACAGAGTATGAATGGGAAGGGTACTCCAGTGGTTGTGACCTGCAAAGTATGTACCATGTTTATTTTCTTGCCTGAGAACAACATGGTGTACACGTGCAACAAGTGCAAGCTCATGGCACTGTTGGAAGAAAAAGTGAGAGGCCTGGAACGGCGGGTGGCCACACTGAGGACTATAAGAGAAGATGAAGAGTTCTTAGAGAGAATGCTGGAACAACAGCAGCAAAGAGAGGTGGAGGTGGAAAGAGCAACCGCATGTGGTAGCCGAAGAGGAGACTGCTCTTGAGAGGAACAACAAAGTGGAGGAAACTCCGTGGGAAAGGGTGACAGTTAGGAGCAGAAGAGCTAGAAGACACCCTGCACCAGTGGAACTATGGAACCGCTTTCAACCACTTGAGGATGAGACTGGAGGACAGCCTGTTGTAGAAGAATTACAGGAGACCCCATGCAACAACGAGCAAGAGGCTGAAGCTCAGTCAAGCAGGGCCAATGAAACCTCACCCCACAACAAGAAGAGTACTAGTAGTGGGAGACTCCCTACTACGTGGGATCGAAACCCAAATATGTGGAGAAGATCCGTTGACTCGCCAGGTATGCTGTCTACCAGGAGGACAGATTAGAGATGTGAAGGAAGGGTTGCCATTACTCATCAAGCCCGCCGACAGGTATCCCTTTATCCTCATCCATGTAGGAACAAATGATACTGCCTAATGGAGCTATGAAGAAATCACATCAGACTTTGAAGCTCTGGGAAGGAAACTCAAGGACTTTGGGGCCCAGATAGTTTTTTCATCCATCCTTCCAGTACTTAGAAGAGGAGTAGAAAGGGAAAGAAAAATACTCCGTGTGAATAAATGACTATGAAGGTGGTGCGGATGTGAGAGATTTGGATTCTGGGACTACGGGCTATGCTTCCTGGAAGATGGACTGCTGGCAAGTGATGGGTTGCATCTCACAAGGACTGGGAAGAATGTGTTTAGCCACAGCATGGAGAAGTTCATCAGGAGGGCTTTAAACTGAATCCTAAGGGGGAGGGAGATGTAAACTTGGTGGTAACAACTGATGAAGGCTTGTGCACAGTAACGGGAACAGAGAGATCGGCTCTGATAGGGCCCAGTAACAACCCTCAGAAAAATGTAGTAAGGAAGCCAAGCCATAAATCACATGGTCTTCAGTGTCTGTATACTAATGTGCAGAGCATGGGAAACAAGCAGGATGAACTTGAACTCTTAATACAGGAGAGTAATTACGACTTGATAGGCATAACTGAAACTTGGTGGGATGACTCCCATGACTGGAATACAGCAATTGAAGGATATAACTTGTTCAAAAAGAACAGAAGGAATAAAAATGGAGGTGGAGTTGCGCTATATGTTAAAAATATGTATCCCTGCACAGAAATACAGGAAGATGAGCATGGTAGCTCCACTGAGAGTATCTGGATTAAAATTAATGGGGCAAGTAATAAAAGGAATGTGGTGCTTGGAGTCTATTACCGACCACCCAATCAAGGAGAAAACGAGAATGTAACTTTTGAAAAGCAAATTGCCAATGTTTCGAGGAGGCATGATGCAGTAGTAATGGGGGATTTCAATTATCCCGATATCTGTTGGGAGACAAATTCTGCCAAACATGGCCCCTCGAAGAAATTTCTGACTTTTGTTGGGGATAACTTTCTCCTACAGAAAGTGGAGGAAGCAATCAGAGGATCAGCTATCCTTGACTTGATTCTAACCAATAGAGATGATTTCATGGAAAGTGACCACACCACACTTGAATTCTTGATTTTAACAGAAGCAAAAGCTGAGAGTAGCCATATGCGCACCCTGGACTTCAGGAAAGCTGATTTTAATAAACTCAGAACAATGGTAAGTACGGTTCCATGGCAAGCCATTCTAATGAGAAAAGGAGTCCAAGATGGGTGGGAGTTTCTAAACGAGGAAATTCTAAAAGCGCAATGGCAAGCAATTCCAACAAGGAAAAAAGGGGGGAAGCAACAGAAGAAGCCAATGTGGCTTCACAAAAAGCTTAGCGAGGACCTGAAAACAAAAAAGGACACATACAGGAAGTGGAAAGAAGGCCAGGCCACAAAGAGTACAGGCAGGTATCACGGAATTGCAGGGATGGTGTCAGGAAGGCTAAAGGTGAGAATGAGCTGAGGTTAGTGAGAGATGCTAAAAGCAACAAAAACCTTTCTTCAGGTATATCCATAGTAAAAGACAGAGAAAAGAAATGGTGGCACAGCTACTCAGTGAGGATGGCAGAATGATAACAGATGACAAAGAAAGGCAGAAGTCCTCAATTCCTACTTTGGCTCAGTCTTCTCCCAAAAAAAGGATCTGTGACCCTCTCGGGATAGACAAATGGTCAAGGAATACCTAATCACTTTGAACGAGTTCAAATCTCCAGGGCCCGATAAACTGCATCGTAGAGTATTGAAGGAACTGCCTGAGGAACTCTCAGAACCGCTGTCTACTATCTTTGCGAAATCATGGAGGACTGGTGAAGTGCCAGATGACTGGAGGAGAGCTAATGCTGTCCCTATCTTCAAAAAGGGCAAAAAGGAAGAGCCGGGGAACTACAGACCAGTCAGCCTAACATCAATACCTGGAAAAATTCTGGAGCAGATTATAAAGCAGTCAATCTGTAAGCACCTTGAAAACAATGCAGTGATTACTAGGAGCCAACATGGATTTATGAAGAACAAATCCTGCCAAACTAATCTCATCTCATTTTTTGATCGGGTAACCTCCCTTGTAGACTGTGGGAATGCTGTGGATATAATACATCTCGACTTCAGCAAAAATTTTGACAAAGTGCCCCATGATATTCTGATTAGCAAGCTAGCTGAATGTGGGCTGGATGGAACAATAATCAGGTGGATCCACAGTTGGCTCCAGAATCGGACTCAAAGAGTGCTTATCAATGGTTCCTTCTCAAACTGGGCAGACGTAACGAGTGGGGTACCACAGGGCTCGGTCCTGGGCCCAGTGCTCTTCAACATTTTTATTAACAACTTGGATGAGGAGGTACAGAGCATGCTAATAAAATTGATGATACAAAATTGGGGGGGCATAGCTAATACCATGGAAGACAGAAACAAAATTCAAAGGGACCTTGATAGGCTGGAACCTTGGGCTGAAAACAACAGAATGAAATTCAACAGGGATCAATGCAAAGTTCTACACTTAGGAAAAAGAAACCAAATGCACAGTTATAAGATGGGGGATACTTGGCTCAGCAATATGACATGTGAGAAGGTTCTTGGAATTGTTGTTGATCATAAGCTGAATATGAGCCAACAGTGTGATGTGGCTGCAAAAAAGGCAAATGCTATATTAGGCTGCATTAACAGAAGCATAGTTTCTAAATTGCATGAAGTATTAGTTCCCCTCTATTCAGCACTGGTTAGGCCTCATCTTGAATACTGCATCCAGTTCTGGTCTGCTATGATAGCACTCTTGAAGTACATGAAAGGTTGCCACACAGAGGAGGGCCAGGATCTCTTCTTGATCATCCCAGAGTGCAGGAGATGGAATAGGGCTCAAGTTGCAGGAAGCCAGATTTCGAATGGACTTCAGGAAAAACGTCCTAACTGTTAGAGCCATACGACAATGGAATCAATTACCTAGAGAGGTAGTGGGCTCTCGGACACTGGAGGCATTCAAGAGGCAGCTGGACAGCCATCTGTCGAGAATGCTTTAATTTGGATTCCTGCATTGAGCAGGGGGTTGGACTTGATGACCTTATAGGCCCCTTCCAACTCTACTATTCTATGATGCTATGATTCTACAATGTGAGCTGCAAGCCCAGCACTGAGCATGAGAGTCTGCCAGATAGCAGATGTCTCATCAGTATATTATGACTACAGCATTGTGAGCACTGGGAGAACAAGGCAAACAACTAGGGAGTATCTCCCTTTGATGTCCCCCTTTGATGTAGATCACTTGACCCTTTCAGAGATAAACTCATTATCTCATGCTCTGAGCCTGCTGTTTAGAAATGGAGAGAATGACTAGTCAGCTACAGATCTTTGCTACTTCCCATGAATTCACATAAACATGGTCACAATAACCCAAACAGAAGGTATGGCTTATTAGCATCTAAGAGTATAAAAAGGCCTGCAAAACCATCCCATAATGAAACTTAGCATAGACCTAATATCCTAGGATGATGTGCTGCATACCAAAGCACCTACAGGGGTCTGTTTGTTGTCATTCTGAAGGGTTCCCTGACAGTAGAAGGAATGTAAGTTTGACTGCTTCACTTTCTGTACCTCTATACTTTGCTTAGTACTTAATAAACCTGTGTCTTTTCACCCTATGTGTGTTGTTATTGTATCCAAACCTGCAAAGAACCTTGCAACTTGGTGTGAGCAATACCTCACCCAATTTGTCAAAAAATGAATAAATAGTGTTCCACTTAGGGATGGATAAGTCTGTCAATTTTGGTTTCTCTCAGCTTAATTTCCCCCCAATTTTTCATTTTCTCAATTATAAAATAGAGTTGATGCTGTCATCTTCACTTGAAGCTGTTACTATAACATTGCATTGCTGTACTGGAATAGCTTGAAGTTGTTACTGTAGCTGATTTCCTGTTTGCTAAAGAATTAGATTCTTCCTGTGGAAGTGGAAAAGTTTCTAATTTTTTTTATCTACTGAGAAGAATTTCTTCACTCAGTTATCCACTGTGTCATGTGAAGTTTTGTCAAGTTCTTATGTCATATCTTGTGAAATACTATAAGGAACATATCAGGCGAGCTTGATACACACATAAAAATGATATATGAGTTATTCAGTGGTTACCTGGGAGGCATGAATTCAAAACCCCAGTCAACCATGAAGTTCCCTTGAGTGACCTTGGGCCAGACGCGGCTTCTCAGATTCACCTACCTTGCAGGATTGTTGTGAAGAAAAAATGGTGATGGGGAGAAACTCCTTGAAGGAAAGATAGAATATAAATATATTAATAAATAAATAATAAATACAATGAAATAGGTGGCATAATTTTTGAGAGAAAAAAATATTGTTCTGTTTTGCAAAATATTGCCCTGCAGGGATTGGGAAAAACTGAAACTCCCTCTTCCACACACCTAGTAAAGGCGATAGAGCTATTAGGGTTGCCATTTTGTAACCCACACACTCCTTTCAATTTCATGTTGAAGTGGGACACATTGCATTTTCCCCCATAGCAGGACTCCAGAGCACTGCACAGACTGTGGCCAAGGGATAGACATCAGGTCTGAGAATGGAACAAGGGCAGGAAAAAACAGTGGCTGTTTTGCCAGGTCACAAGGTGTACTTAGGATGGCATCCACTCACCCTAAGCAGAACACCAGTGATTGACTAGCTGACTGGCTTTTGAAAGTGGGTGCAAGAGAATGCCATGGAGAAACCATGTGTTTTTGAATGTAGGGGCTAAAGAATGAGACATTTGTAAACTGGAAAGAGCAGGATTGTAGCTACCATGAGATCCCACTACAGTCAAGGCCCCATTGAGTTTGATGTCATTGTGGCACATACTCTCCAAGATTTTGCAGATGAAAATAAGGACAATTAAGTACTTGTAACACTCTTCATGTCATACCAAGGATCGCTGCCTGAGCATCTCTCAGGAAACTCCCTCTAGCACGTATGTGGCATACATTTAGTGTGCAGTAGCATGCCCCTGCACTCATTTAGAAGGTGTTTGTTCTCTTGCCTAAGGATATAGGAGGGCTTTTGTAGGATGCTTTCAACAGTTAAAAAAAACTAACCTCTCCAGGTGCACTGTGTGAAAAAACTGTGTGTGCATTCCATGGTGCCTTAGGACTCATGTGCCGTACATGTGCTATAGACTAAATGCATCTGCCCCTCTCAGAAATTCAACTTCTATATACCACAAGGGCTGGGTATACAATAATACCCAATGATGAATAATGGAAAGTCCAAAACAAAATCATACAAACAATGTTTTGAAAAGGCACTCCCCAAATACCCCCCAAAGATATGTAAGGGATAATTATTTATCAGGTGCCAGAAACTCCAAAAATGACTCCAGTCAATTGAGAGTACAGTCATATGAGTCATGAGGACATGGCTACAAAAATTCTGGGATGTTGAGCCTCCATTGTGTTCTTTTTGCATTGCATAATTCTTTTGACTTCTTCTTTTCATTGCATATCTTTGTAAAACTGCAGGAATTCAGAACTATGTTTGAGAAACTGGATGGCCACCATAATTCATGTTTTTTGCTGGCTTGCTGAATTAGGTAGTTCATTAGATCTTTCTACTGCGTGTACTGCAGGATGAGAAGAGATCAGTCAAGCTAAATAAAGAAGACCTGAGCTGACCTTCGACATTTCTAGCTCTGTTCAGATTGTGGAGTTTGTTTAGGAACAGATTCATGTAACAACAGAGAATATGAACCACACTGGGACAGTTGGAGATAGGGATGTGCTAGAATTCCGCCCAGTTTGATTTTGGTACCGAATTTTCCATTAATTCACTTATTCTGTCGTTGAGGATCAGATTTTAATGTAGCAAATTCCCATGCCTATTTTTCAAAATGGATTTTTTCAAAATTCCACCTCTAAAACATTGATTGTTAGAATGACAAGTTATTAATATTTCCTTGAAAAATAACAATATTAATATAAATATTTTTTCAGAGCGAAAAAAACACGGATCAGTAAAAGAAGCAGCTAGCAGATAAAGAATGAACTTGAATCAATGCCAACCTGTTGGGTCAACGGAATGCTTTCAGACTGGCACTGGCCAACGGATCCCCTCCCTATACTAATGGTAGCTAATCTGTGGCCCGCCAGATGTTGTTGGACTTCGACTCCCATCAGCCGCAGCCAGCATGGCCAAGGGTCAGGGTTGATGGGAATTAGTTTATCTGTCACAATTTTTTTAACCACTCTTCATCCCAAAACGTCCCAGACTGTTGATAGTCAGCAACATCTGGAGAGCCACACAGGCTTCCCATCCCTGGTTTATAGTATCCAGCAGAAATTGGCAGAATCAGATAGCACTGATAGGGAACATCCATCTTCAAACAACAGTTATACATGCACTGAATGCATGGAGACTGGAAAAGGTAAGAGGATTGTGCTGATTCTTCCCACCCTCCAGTGCATTCATTCAAGGTCTGAATAGAGCCTATAAATGTACAGATGTTTATACACAGATCCTTTATATGTACTCAGAGGCCCTGCTTTGTGTGTGTGTGTGCAGGGAACGAGCTTACGTGTGCATACTTTTGTATGTTTACAGGCTCTTTATATGTTGTTGGCGGAACATGTGGCTTACCGCTCTTGCTAAAAAGTTCTCCAATCTTGTTTGAAAATCTGTCCACTGCCAAGAATTGAGTGGCTAGTTCAGCTTTTTATTCCAGTGCTTTTACATATATCTTTCAAAAAAGAAAAATTGAAGCAATTATTTCCTTGGTATTTTTTTTCCTGTGACTGAAAGGAAAAGGCATTCTATTTTTCCTCTCATATGTATTTGTCCATTTGTTGTGTGGACAATGAAATTCCTTTTTGAACAGCAGGCAAGTCCTGTTGACTTTCAGTGGGCTTCTGTAAGCTTGCTGTGCAGCATGGATGCCACTGAATACCCCCAGTGTCTTGATAAATGCAACAGGACATTGGATTTAGATTTCTGAGGATTGATGAGACTGTTTAAAAACCCATTTAAAAAGAAAAATGCCTTAAAATAGGTTCCGTGGTTAGGAGAAAAGGCTTCCTCTGGGCAAATGTATAGATATATATTTTGAGACCATGGAGTCATATAATGATTAGGGATTCACAGAAAAAACTTGTTGTTCTTCACTATTGTTGTAGATTAAGTCACTATTTTTCAAGGAATCCTTCACAGGTGAATGAACCCAGGGCCAGCACCAGGCATGACTCGGCTCTTAGGTACCAGACTGCCCCGGCCCATAGTACCTGCCTGTGCATCCCACCTACCTCTCGCATCACGTAGTCTCACGTGAATGACATACGCACATAGCATTCATGCTTGCCATCAACCAAGATGGCAGTGAGGGTGTCAGCCCCTTAGGAAAGCCCCCCCCATCTTGCTATGACAGGCATATGCATAGCTCACAAGGCCTTCACAGTTACGGGAGAGGTAGGTGGGGCTTGCATGCGGCTGCAGTTGGGAGCTGACACTGCCACAGATTACAGAATGGGAGTGCTACCCCCACCCTAAGGAGGGGCTCTTTAGGCCACAGGGGCCCTTGGCCAGGGCCCAACCTGGCAGCAGCCCTGGACAAACCCACCCTACTGTGAAAGGGTATGCACAGAGGAAAGCCTGAAAGATAGGTGTTTGTGGTGCCACAGGGCCCACTGAGTGAAACCTCCTTTCTACACTGTCCCTGTGTGGGTGCAGTCATATGTCAGGCAGATCTTTTCCAGAAGGCAACACTCCTTGCTCTGCCTCTTCCCGGAAGACCCTGATCATGCTTTTTGTAGATTTGCTGCTTGTACCTGCAACAACTACTGATGAATAGGGATGCACACATTTTTGTATATATTATTTGGTTGGAGAACTGCACTGCAAAATGTGGAGAAGTGTAAATGTTCAAGAGTAGCTGCGGCGTGGTTTGCATATTGTTTTGAGAAGTGCAAATTAGGTAGGTTTGCAACAAAGGCAAACCAAACCAAAACCAAATCCCCCCCCCTTGTGAGCAAACAGTCCAATTTGCCACGTGATTCAACGAATTATATTTTTTATTCATTAGCTTAGTGCCAGAGCTTCTGTCGTGGAACAGAGGCCCTTTCAGGCAACAGATCTGTTACAGACTTTCATGAGCTGGATGGGCTTCATTTCAAAGGACAGGCAAATAGGAATGTAGATGGAGCACTATACAATGCAGCACTGATGTCAATTTTCCACCAAGCACTGGAATAGATTTTAAGCAGTTGCCTACAGCAGGCATGGATCTTCTAATGCCTGTGAACTTATTTGCAAGGAAACAAACTGAAGTGCTTGCTTATGAGTAGATCTGCTGACAGGAAGCCCCAGACAGTTGGGAGATCAGATGTTCCCACATCTGTTCAGATTAGGGTTGCCAGGTTCATGGCCTGAGTCTGATCCTGTATCTTTAGGAGAAGAGAAAGTCAGCCAAGTGCAGGTGTTCTTGCAACCCTGTAATGAGAAAAACCACAAGGTGGAATTTTCCCTTCCCCCTGCACAACTTTTAAAGATACAGAAGGATTTTAGGGTGTTATGTCATCCATGCCTGGCCTCCTCTTGTACAAAAAACCATTACTGCATAAAGGGTGGTGCTTCATACAAACTGGACATAACTTTCCTCTATTGGGATGCCATATTTAAAGGGCTATAAATATCTCTTAATAATGGGGTATAACCCTGTCCAGCTGTGTGGAAGATTAATAAATGCAAATCAACCACAGTTTTCAAGGAAAGGGATTACTGATTTCTGATTAGCTGAGCTTCAGAACCCAGCATTTCTGGTGTTATTTTTATATTATGAGCTCCTGCTGGGAAGAACGGCAGGATATAAATCAAATAATAAAAATAAATAAATAAATAAAATATTATGTCAAGGCTCACAGGACCCATTTTCTCAGTATCTAGAAGTGAATGCAGATATCAAGAAATTTCCCTACCCTTTATAGACAGTAAGAGCAAAGATTGAATAGAGGGGCACACACAAAGCAATGAAAGTTGCTCATGATTGAATAGCAAGTCAACAGCAGAAGCTATTCTACAGAAGCTGAGCCCTGCAGGATCAAATGAAGGACCAGCTAGTCCTGCATCCATTTCCAAAAGTGCCTAGACAGATGCAGCTAGGAAGACCAGAGGTCCTCAATCAAGCAACTCACTTTCTCAGTTGTATCTATGTGGAGAACAATTACCAGATCTGATTTCTCATGGATGGCCAATGCTAATATGTTATTGAATTTTGGTATAGATTAAACTTTCTCAGTCATAATAATTAAATAAGAAAAATGTGCATACCATTTATGTGGACAATATTTAATCAGAAATAGATAAAAAACATGAGCCTGAAGCTTACAAACAGCCCCAGTCAGGATAAAAATTCAATTGAACAAGTTCCAGATGCTCACAGCAAAAGCAATTTTTACCCACCCAGCGACAGCAAACATTTCTCTGGGTACTGCATTTTAATAATGCCAAGACGCCTGGTGCCACTCATTCTGGAACAACATTTTGGCAGATGTTTTATAAATGTGCAGCTTATACTCAGATTCAGAACACATTATTTCAAAGTAAATTCCACTTGCTTACACTCTCTGCAATTAGGAGCAAGAAATACATACATATAGTATCAGTTTTTATGCTGCTTTTTATCTAGCTTTACTCTGAAGGGTAGTGGGAGTTGGAAGAAGGGGCAGAACAAATGGGATGAAAGAGCATGCAGCAATACAGAGCATCAGTTCACTATGAAGCACTTGTGGATATTCGGTTAGGCATTAGGCCAGAGTTGGCCAAGTTATGCTATTGGGGGCCAAGAAGATGCAAAGCCAGGATCTTGGTCATCCCAGAGTGCAGGACATGGAATAATGGGCTCAAGTTACAGGAAGCCAGTTTTCATCTGAACATCAGGAAAAACATCCAAATTGTTAGAGTGCTATAACAATGCAACCAACTGCCTAGGGAGGTGGTGGGCTCTCCAACACTGGAGGCATTCAAGAGGTAGCTGCACAGCCACTGGTCGGGTATGTTTTAAGTTGGATTCTTGTACTGAGCCAGGGGTTGAACTCCACGGTCTTATAGGCCCCTTCCAACTTTTATGATTGTATGAAATTGAGTTAGTGACTTATCTGGACAAAATCAGGAGGTTTTATGAACCTGGCTGTAAGATGCTGGGCCACAAGTGGGGCTCTGACTGTTGTGCTCCACCCAAGGATGACTCTTCCTGATGTGGCAGTTGTGCTCAGCATGCAGATGGCATCATTGAAAGTGCCAGACAGATGCAGATGCGGAGATGGAAAGAAGGAGTGAGCAACCAAGGACAGGAGGCAAATGAAGGATCAGTCGGGTGGCAGTTTCAAAAGCAGCTACAATCTGGGGCTGTGGCTGAAGGAAGCTGGTATAAAAGATGCAGCCAAAGGAAATGGTTTGAACAATGACAGGAGGGAGGGGGGAGCTGAGGAAGAGGTTTTTATAATTCGCAGCTGCAGTTGGGGTCTTTCCCACAGGGAAAAGGTTAGAGGTATCCACTTTCAGCTAGGGATGGATTAATCTATCAATTTGGGCTTCCTCTCCGTTTCTCACTACATTTCTCAGTTCATTACATTTCCACCTCAGTTAGCATTTTTTAAAGCAAAAACTCTTTATGAAAATTTGTCAGTATTTGAATACATATTTCTTCTGATACACACATTTTTTGCATGCAATTTCCCCACATCTAATGCATTTTAATGTTATTTTCACAGATATATGTAGATTCATGCACACCTTCCACTAGTATTCACATTTGAAAAGTAAAGGTGTCGCTGCACTTGTAGTGCGAGTCGTTTCCGACTCTTAGGGTGACGTCTTGCGATGTTTACTAGGCAGACCGTATATATGGGGTGGGATTGCCAGTTCCTTCCCTGGCCTTTCTTTACCCCCCAGCATATGCCGGGTACTCATTTTACCAACCACGGATGGATGGAAGGCTGAGTGGACCTCGACCCCTTTTACCGGAGATTCGACTTCCTCCTTCCATTGGACTTGAACTCCGTCCGTGAGCAGAGCTTCGGCTGCGTTACCGCCGCTTACCACTCTGCGCCACAGAGGATCTATAGTATTCACATTTATGGACATGTTATTTGGTGGAACAATGCAAAATCAGGAGAAGTGTGAATTCTGAAGGACAG
Organism: Rhineura floridana; assembly: GCF_030035675.1. NCBI lineage: Eukaryota > Metazoa > Chordata > Lepidosauria > Squamata > Rhineuridae > Rhineura > Rhineura floridana. The sequence goes on from NC_084490.1 coordinate 62,302,811, forward strand.
CTGTGTTTTTTGCGTATTGTTTTGGAAGTGCAGATTAGGTAGGTTCTCAATAAGGTGTAAACTGAAATGCACCCCTCCCTCAATCCTACTGTCAACCACAGGGAACAAGGGGAGGCAGTCCTTGTTAGAAAGATGTGCAATCCTGGCATGCTTTATGGGAACACAACTTACCCATAATTTAATTCTGCAAATGGTTCCACTTACCTTAAGGGTTATTTGGAGTTTGACCAATGAATATGGCCATACATGGCTATTGCACACATGACACCTGGGGGTGGCTGCATATCTTACCATCTTGTGCAGTAGAGTGGTGATGTCTCATACTTTAGGCTTGATTTGCCAACATGGTTGGTATTTGCTTGAATAACTAATAAGAAGCCAGTTCACCTTTTCTTGATGTCACAAATAGCCTTGGCTAAAAGGAGGGGTGGGCAACTTGCAGGCCTTGGCCTAATTTAATGAGGCCTTCAGCATGATTTGATTTAAAAAATCGTCTGCACGTAATCAGTGCAGACTTCTGGCAGGAGCAATTGGTCCCTCCCTCAGCAGAAAGAGAGAGGAAGCCCCTTATTTTTGCCTCTGGCACCCATTCACCAATAACTTTGGCCCAGCTCACAGTTGGCATGAGGCCATGAGACAATGCTCTCTTCAACAGAGAAAAGGTGCCGGCTCTTGGCTAAAAAGGGAGCTTTCTCCACACCCTACATTAGGAAATGCCGTAGCACATTGTAACTGCATAAGCTACATTAGTTTGGATTAAACTTAGGTTATCAATGAAAACAAGAACTTGCTTGAAAAAATCCACATATTATACAGCCACAAGAGTGGCTATATAGTATAGCCAGCATGGATTTCTCACATTCTGCAATGTTAAATTAAAAATATCCCGATGCCATTCTGATGCTTCCCATAAGCTCATTTAAAAAGAAAACCTTACAAAACTTATAGTCTTGAACTCAGAAATGTTTGCTTAACAACCCTGTAAATTTTCATGGTGATACACAAAACAGTCAGAGAAAAAAGAGAGTTCAAAGTCTAAAAAGAGAAAAAAAACCCAGAGCCCTTTCGGACTTTTTTCTGTCAGTGTTCTCATAATTTGTTGAAATTCATTAAAAAATCAGCCATGTTCACTGAGTACCTGTAATCCTATTACTGACCTTGCCCCATACTCTGGCCTTTATCTTTTGCAGTTTAAAAGTTGAAAAAATGTGTGGCTGATTTTTAATTAATTTAAGAAATTTAGCATTGAACTCAATGACAGTGTCAGGCATGCTAAGTAAGAACCAAATTTCAGTGTTCTAAAAGCCAGACTCACAGCTGCTGGGCTTGCCTAATCAGGGGGCCACACCCACACCAGACTTTGATTTCACTTGAGACAGTTATGGCTTCCCCCAAAGAATCCTGGGAATTGTAGTTTGTGAAGGATGCTGAGTGGAAACTCCTATTCTACTGACAGAACACCAATGGCCAGAATGGTTTAATAGTCAGCTACTCTGATTGAAGGTCTGTGAGGGGAACAGGGCATCTCCTAGCAACTCTTAGCACCCTTCATTAACTACACTTCCCAGGATTCTTTGGGAGAAGCCATGACTGTCCAAAGTGAACTAAAGGCCTGGTGTGGATGTGGCCAGGGACAGCTTTGGTTTAAATTTGGGTGGGAGGCTACATGTGCCTGCTGTAGAATAAAAAGGTGGGGAAATGAGGAAAAGCAATGATACTGGTCACAATGTTTTCCTTTTGGAAAGGAAAGGGGCTTCCCCTCTACCCAGTGCCCATCCACCCAATCTCCTCCCTCCCCCTCCTCCTCCCCTCCCTGCCACTCTCCCAGGTCAGTGTTGGACTACGGCCTGGGAGACCAGGGTTCGAATCCCCACACAGCCATGAAGCACACTGGGTGATCTTGGGCAAGTCACTGCCTCAGCCTCAGAGGAAGGCAGTGGTAAAACCATCTCTGAATAGAGTTACCATGAAAACCCTATTCATATGGTCGCCATAAGTTGGGATCAACTAGAAGGCAGACCATTTCCATTTTCAAACATGGTTGCACAGCAATAAATCCCATTGAACTCAAAAAGTATGCAAATGATCAAACCCACCTTCCCTTCTCCTCCCTCCTATCTCCTCCCTCATGCCCCTCCCCTCCCCTCCCCTTCCTTTGCACCTCCCTCGTGCCCCTCCCCTTCCTTTGCACCTCCCTCCCCCTTCCTTTGCCTCTCCCTCCCTTATTCAATTCAATTTATTTGACCAATGGTCAGCGTAATAAAAGAAAATAAAAGACATGTGAAGACATATCATGTACATATCATACAGCAATATTAGTATATCAATAGATAAATTTTAATTTAAAAGAAATATAAAACTAATATAAAACAGCATAGCCATAAATATTTTTAAGTCAATTTAAATTAGATGTCGCTAAAATTAATTAAGAAGACTTTTTTAGAATATTAGTTCTAAGGCTTTGAGCAATAACACTAAATTTTGCCACATGGAAAGTTACTTTTGGAGAGGTATCTCCAAGGAGATATTCCATCCAGAAGTGCTCAGACTCATGTGGAAAAGGAGATAGCAAAGGAGTAATTAGATGGTATCTTGGAGTTTTGTATAAAGGACAGTAAAGAAGTACATGAATATTGTTCTCAACAGCTCCCTCTCTGCAGAGACACACTCGGTCTTTATAAGGGATTTTGGAGAACCTGCCATCCATGACGGCTGAAGGTAAAACATCTAAGCGGATTTGGGTAAAGGCTTTCCGATGTTTAGGGATTTCCAGATTTGTTAAATATGGCATTGAATTAAAGAATTTTGGGTTATATCTCTGTTTTTTAACTAATAATAACTGATGCTGGTAGTCGATATCTATCAGGCATTGGAGTATACTAATTGTTGCTGCCATGGTAAAAATGAGCTGGGGTGAGAAGCCAATTTTTAGAAGTTTATCCATCACTAGACTTGCCCAGGGAGAGTGGAAATTGTCTTTCAAAATATCTGGAGCAAGGCCAGTGGGATTTAGAGTAAGCTTTAACCAGGTATTGATTCTTAGAAGCCAAATTTTGGTCTCTATTGATTGAACTCCAGCTTCTAATCTGAGAATGTTATTTGGGACACATGAAGGGATTGCCATAATAGATCTCAGAAAGATGGTCTGCATAGATTCAAAATCAGTAAATTTCAAGTTCTTATTTACCTGCGAGCCGAAAGTCAACCGGGCTATTATTTTAGCGTTAAATTTTTTTATGGCTGGTAAAAAAGCTTGGCCACCTTTGGAGAAGTAGAAAGTCAATAATGCTTTCATCGATCTCCTTGCATTAATAATCATAAGTTTATTGTGGATCAGATGGTTCCCTGTCTCTTGAAAGACATATCCCAAGTACTTTAATGATTTAACTTGTTCGATTTTATGCCCTTGAATCTGCCAGAGTTGTTTGGTTTTTTTCCGAGGGAAAGCTATTATTTTTGTTTTTTGATAATTTATCGTCAGCATTTCACTATGGCAGTAGGTTGCTAATTTATTTAAAAGTCATTTCAAGTCGATTGGAGTTCTTGAGAGTAGAGCTATGTCATCAGCATATAAAAGAATATTTCTTGATTTCTTAGCTAAAATGGGGGGGGTGTAGCTACTGGTGATATATTGTCTACTATATCATTGATATAAATATCAAATAATATAGGAGCTAGAACACATCCTTGCTTAACTCCCTTAGTCGTTGGAATTGGATTGGATAAAAGGCCATTGGCATTACACCATACTTGTAGGAAGGTATTTTTATGAAGACCATGAATTAAGGCGATAAGGCGTCTGTCCATACCTAAATGATTTAATTTCGACCAAAGGCGGGGGCGAGAGATTGAGTTGAATGCAGGTTTGAGATCTACAAATGCCGCATAGAAAATTCCGCCCTTTCTGCCCGCATACTTATCAATTAAGTGGTGGAGCACTAATATGTGGTCAAAAATGGATCTATTTGGACGGAAGCCAGCTTGTTCAATCGCCAGTATATCATTCTGGTCGATCCAGTCATTCAGTTTTATATGCAGATGACCTGCATATAGTTTACTAATTATATTTAGTAAACTGATCGGCCTATAATTTGCTGGATCATTTGCAGGGCCTTTTTTGTAGATAGGTACAATTGTGGCCAATCCCCAATCGTTTGGTATTTCTAGGGTAGAATCTATGTATGTAAATAATGAAGCAAGGACAGGGGCCCACCAATTTGCATTAGTTTTCAAGAGTTCTGGGGGGATCTTGTCTGGACCAGGAGCTTTATTTGGTTTCAGTTTTGAAATTAAATAAATAATTTCTTGTATGCTAACTGGGGGCCAGTCCGGCACACTCTCGTTCATTGAATAATGCATTGGGCTTGGATCTATTCGGTCTAGGTATAAGTTAAAGAAATATGATTCCCAAATATGAGGTGACACTTTTGCAGAATCCTGTAAATGCGGTTTTGGCCAGTGTGATGTAACAAGTCGCCAAAAAATATTGGTGTTTTTTGACTTTGCGGCTGCAAGTAAATTCCGCCAAACGGCATTTGTTTCTTGTTGTTTTTTGTTCTTAATTTGTATTTTTTCTTTAATTCACAATATTTTTGGAGATCATCTTTATCCTTTGTAATATTGGCTCTTTGGTAAATACTCGTCATTTCCCGTTTAATCATAACACATTCTCTATCAAACCACTTTTTAGATTTTAGATGGTGTAAGGCGATGCCAGGGCGCATATTATTTTCTATAATTGTTCGTAAATTTATCATTAGTTCTTGCAGAATAAGAAGCGGCTTGGTATCAGAGGTAAATTCTAATAATTCTTCTTTGATTTTAATAATAAAAGGGGAAGTTAGTGCCACAGATATCTCATTATTGAGCTTAGGTAACCATTTAACTCTAAGTGAACGTACTTCTATTTCCTTGTTAGTAAATGTCCTATGGATTAAGTGGATGTTGTTTAGATTTAAATTAAGTTCCGTGATGGTGGGAAGATGGTCACTTTCCGGTCGATTCTTGATATAAAATTTACTTATCGAGAGATATAATTCTGTAGAGATAAAGACAAAATCAATTTGAGATGAACCATTAAATGAACGGTAAGTGTGGTCCCCATTAATATCACCCGGAGCTCGCCCATTAAGCAGTATTAAATTTGCTTCCATACACATTTTCATCAACACAAATCCAGTGTAATTTATGCCAGTGTCCTTAGAAGAGCGAGAAGGTATATTTGTAGACTCAGTTGACAACATGTGCCTGCTGTAGAATAAAAAGGTGGGGGAAATGCTGATAAGCAATGGTTGTTTTAAATGGGTATTCTTAGCTGCTATTGTTGTTTTTATATTGTATTTTTTATCATGGAATTGTTCACCGCTCTGAGCTTCTTCGAAGATAGACATAGAAATGTTTTAAATAAATAAATAAATACTGGTCACAATGTTTTCCTTTTGGAAAGGAAAGGGGCTTCCCCTCTACACAGTGCCCATCCACCCAATCTCCTCCCCTCCCCCTCCTCCTCCCCTCCCTGCCACTCTCCCAGGTCAGTGTTGGACTACGGCCTGGGAGACCAGGGTTCGAATCCCCACACAGCCATGAAGCACACTGGGTGATCTTGGGCAAGTCACTGCCTCAGCCTCAGAGGAAGGCAGTGGTAAAACTATCTTTGAATAGAGTTACCATGAAAACCCTATTCATATGGTCGCCATAAGTTGGGATCAACTAGAAGGCAGACCATTTCCATTTTCAAACATGGTTGCACAGCAATAAATCCCATTGAACTCAAAAAGCATGCAAATGATCAAACCCACCTTCCCTTCTCCTCCCTCCTATCTCCTCCCTCATGCCCCTCCCCTCCCCTTCCTTTGCACCTCCCTCGTGCCCCTCCCCTTCCTTTGCACCTCCCTCCCCCTTCCTTTGCCTCTCCCTCCCCCTGCCCATCCCTTTCCAATCAGCTCCTTCCCCCTCCCCCTCCTTTTCCATGGTCAGTTTTACTGATCCTAATGATGATTGCATAGGAATAAATCCCATTGAACTCAATAAGCATGCAAATTATCAGACCTGCCTTTCCCCTCCTTCCCCTCTCCTTCCCCTCTCCTCTCCCTTCCTCCTCCCCTCCCTTCTCCCTTCTTCCTCCTCCCCTGCCTACTTCAACCCTCCCACCATCCTCCAGGTCAGTTTTACCTATCCTAAGTATGATTGCGCGGGAGTAAATCCCACTGAATTAATAAACATGCAAATGATCAAACCTGTCCTCCTCCCCTCCCCCTCCTGGCTGCTCCCCCCCTCCTCCCCTCTGCCCTCCCTCCCCTCCCTCCCTCCTCCTCCCCCCATCCGCTGTGGTCAGTTTCAGCTATCCTAAACGTGATCGCAGGAGAGTAAATCCCACTGAACTCAATAAGCATGCATTCTCAACAAACTTGCACAGAATCCCATTTCTTACCTTCCGGATTAAAAAGCAGAGAAATTCACTAATAGGCAAAAAACTTGGTGGTTTAAGAATATACCTATACCCCACAGATATTTCTATCAAACTTTAAAAAGCAGGGAAATTGGGCAGCTATAGTGAATGCACCAGGGGAGCAGGAGACCTGACCTCCTCTCTGAGATATTGGACTGCCCTACAAATTTGTCAAAATGCAAACACAATATGGGTTGTTCTTTCACAGTCCAATCCACTTGCTGTGTAGCTTGGAAGAATTTGGTAATGTGCCTCTGAGCATATGGTGAGTGGTGGCAACACCAGCAATCAGCTGAAATAATCGAAAGAAGATGTGTTCTGTGCTGATCTTGTTTTAGCAGGGAGGAAGCAACATTATTAAGACAGTTGATATTGTTCAGATGGTCACTTTAAATATGTCTGATTTACTTTGCAATGCTCAAATTTTGACAAATTTGTATAGCAGTACAATTGTAGGGCGGGGGGGAGGTCTCCTGCTCCCCTGGTGCATGCACTATAGCTGCCCAAGTTCCCTGCTTTTAAAAGTTTGATAGAAATATCTGTGGGCTAGAGGTACGTTCTTAAACCGCAAGGTTTTTTGCCTATTAGTGAATATGCCTTCAAAATAAGCTGTTTTGCAGTAGCAGCTGGTGGATCCATGTTGGTGGGGCAGTGGAATCCAATCCAGGTTTTATTCTGAAGTTTCAATGGCCTGTTCAATGTGCTTCATCATTTTGGACAGCTCCATAGAAGTTCCGCCTAAAGCCCGGAGTGGATTCCACTGCCCCACTGACATGCAGCCAAGAGCCAGCACTGCTGTTTTGATGATCTTTCATTCCAGCCTCAGCTGGTAAAGCCTCGCTCATATTGTTCAAGGAGCCTTGATGGAAAGCAGGTTAAAGTTCTTTCTCTCTCTTTTGTTGCTATGGTGATCAGCAGTTAGATGGAACTTTGAATTTCCTTCCACAAAACTGAAATCTTCCTTCTCCCTTGAATTTCCTATTTTCTGATATGCAGACATAGAGACTGGATTTAAGAGAAGGGAGAAATGAATCTTTGCCACATTAAGCAATAGCCTTTTAAACCAAGGATCTAATACTTGCTCTGAATGGCCCACCTGGTAATATTGCCCAGATAGATTTCTCATCTTGCTTCATAAGAATGAATGAGTGGAAGAACTAGAGACAGTTAAAAAGCTATGAAGAATAGGGCAAAACAAGCCCCATGAATTGTATTAGTTAATTATACAAATTTTACATCCCGTGTATTCTTATACCTATTCCAAAATCAACATAAACATGAATAAATAATTCTGTAAGGAATTTAAATCATCGATTGCAAAACCAAACCAAACCATTACGGGGGCAATCCTATGCTTGAGATACACTGGCTGAGGAGGGGCTATAGGATATGGTAAAAGCCTCCCTGTCCCAGTGCAACCTCAGATGTGAGCATGACTCCTCAGACAAGCTGGTGGAACACTCTGTCAGTGCAGCTACTGCACCAGCAGAATGGCTAAAATGGGGTGGCATAATAGGTGGGATGTGGGGCAGCCCAGGGGAGGAGCACAAGAGAAAATAGGATTCCCTGAGACAGCCTGTGCTTCAGAACAAAGGACAGGTCTGGGGAATCTCACAAGTCTCACCATTATCCAGAAGAGTGCTTCCCAATCTTTTCCCCCCCTGGCACCACTTGAAAATTGCTGACGGTCTTGGTGGGCCACAAAATGATTTTTTTTGGCCTGCTGTAGCAACTGTAATGCACTAGATGCTGCATGATTGTTCATTGTATTTTCATTGTTTCTTTTATTTTTTACAGTGTGTCTTATTGCATTACAGTTTGAATTCTATAGAAATTTAAAAAATGCAATAAAAGTAAAAGAAGAAATAAAATACAGTTACAAATCAATATAATTTTTCAATGTGCTGCGCCCATGTTCACAGCCATTGCTCCTGCTGTTCTTCATAGACACACTGCGGACTGCCTGAATGAAGCCCACCGGCCACTGGCGGTGTGTGGAGCACAGCTTGGGGACCCCTGATCCAGAAATCATGGTCCGATCTCTGGACACTAATTGATTCTGCAAAGCAGAGGCTTGGATGCCAAGTAAGCGTTTTTTTTTGTTAGTAGTAGTTTATTCGAGGTTTGCACATTTTGCATGCAAAACTTCTAAATTCATTTTCTTCTCCTACCTCTTCCTCATCACAGCTGAAGATGCTTTCCCCACTTCAGTTATAGATAATAAAGTAAACTCTATTGTGATAACAAGAACAAAACAAAACAAAACAACCTATACAATAAGCAAGCAAGTTTTTAGAAAGTCAACACTCCACTCTGCCTAGGGATGAAGAGAAATTTGATTAAGTTTATGCTGAAAGGTGAACCTACCTAATTTGCACTTTCTGAAACACTATGTGAACTGAAACACAGCCATTCTTTCAAATTCACACTTCTCTGAATTTGGTAATGCAATTCTACCAGCACTTAACGTGGACAAAATTACATATGCTATATATGCATATATGTATGCATATAAATGCATATATTAATGAAGACAACATACAAAATGCATTATATTATGGAAATCCTTTTGCAAAAATGTGCATATTAGGAGATATTTGCATTAAATACTGATGAATTTTCTCGAAGACTTAAAAAAAAATTGGAATCTGATGTGGGAAATGAGGAGAACTGAATTTAAGATTGGAAGTATGAGAAACTGACAGAAAGTGAGCGGAACTGAACTTGACAGATTTGCCCATCCCTTGCTTGCTATGTCTCCCGTTCCACTGTGCTCCAGGTATCGCTTTGTGAGTCAGTATTCACTAGGCTATGATACAATTGCAAGAAGGATGTCTGCCCATTGTTCTGGGATATGGTCAAAAAATAATCTTGCTGAGCGAAAAGTTTAAACTGGGGTTGGGAAAACAACATTGTCCCAGATATATGAAAAAAATTGAGAAACTCTGCCCTAAAGGCAACTTGATTTCTAGACAACAGAAAATAGACAGAGAGGACTCCAGGGCTGCCTTTGGCACCCAGCCTGAGGTTCCTCACTCCTGATAAATGTGATTAAAGCTCAGATGTAATGATTCTCGGTGAGTCTCTGAGATAAGTTTTCTAAACCCTTGCTGTAATTTGTGAACAAGAACCTAGGGCTTGAACGCAACACACCAGATTGTAAAGTACTTTTAGCTTGATAAAAGAAGGGTGTCATTTGAAAAAGTAATGCCCCCTAAAGTGAGAGTGATCTCTTTAATGAATCCCCACCCCACCCCTCGGAATATAGACATAAGTATTCTGGTCTCCAACTAAGCATTATTCATTCCAATCTATATAATGCACAGTTGAGAAAACACACATCTCCTCTGTTAGAGCCCTTCACTTAGCAGTCTCTTCTGCAAAACAGCCTCTTGTGTCTTTGAATCCACAGAGCTAATACAGCCTTCTCAGTCCCTTGAGTTCTGGTGCAATTATTTTCAAATTTAATTTTGACCTTGGGAGATGAATTTCTTTCACTTGACCATCAGGATTTCTTTTCTCCCTAAGGAGGTGGCATCAGGAAATTTGAATGGTTTGTAGTTAAGGAAGATCATCATCACACAACCCACCCCAACTGGAGCAAAACACTTTCATCCATCCTTCATTTTACCCTTATAGCTTCCAGAAAGAAGGAGCCAGTTTACCACCGGATTTTTCTGGTTTTATAAGCACTTTCAGACTTTACTGTTTCACTTGGATCTCTCTCTCTCTCTCTCTCTCTCTCTCTCTCTCTCTCTCTCTTTCTGTGTGTGTGTGTGTGTGTTTTAAATGTTCTGACAGTGACAACCTTTATCACAATCAGATAATCTAAACAGAATGCTGTGTTATTTTTATTCAAGTTTTCCATTATTTTTCACAACAGTGACAAAGAACAGCTGAGTAAGTTCATCAGATGTCAGATCATCTGGAAAATATTGAATTAGATCAGAATACTGTTTTCATAATTTAATTGCATGGTTCCAAAAATCAGAAATCAGCCTGGTAGTACATCTCCTCTGTGCATAGCTGGTTTGCCTCCTTATTCTTTCATCTGATTTGGCCCTCCCATCTGGTTGCTGAGCGTATTTGCACCACCTATAGATAAAAATTTAATGATGCACTATAGGAATGACATGCTAGTATGGACCCTTCTTTTTAAAATGTTAGCAAATATTAAATCTAGGCTCTATATGTCTCAATGGAACTTACTTCTAAGAGGACATGTATAGGATTGCACTGCCCATAAGAGGTTTTCAGAAAATAAGCAATGTTTCTTCCTTCATACAAGTCCTAAATTAAACACTAGTTACAAACTAAAAAAGTTAAGAAATAAATTAAAGAAAAAGGCAAGGAAAGGGCTAAATCTCAGTGGTAGAATGCATGTTTTGGATGCAGAATATCCCAAGATCAGTCTCTGTACTTCCAGTTGAAATAATCGTGGGTACCAGGACTGGGGATACCTTTCTCTGCCAGGGACCCTGGAGAGCCTCTGTCAGTCAGTATACAGCACCGGGCAGGGTAACACAAATAATCTGACAGTATAAGGCAGCTTCATATTTTCAGATGAACAACACTTCCCTTGGAGGTTACAGCAATCCATTTGAAGTTAACATAGACAGGCCTCAATCCAGTTATAGCTGCAACAGCAATGTACAGCCCAAGAGTACCATTCGCATTTCAGTGTGGTTGGAAAGGCATGCCCCACCCTCCATACCATGTAGTATAAATGCAGTCAGTGCACAAAGGTCCTCATCATTCACAGAAGCTGCTTATGCCTTCTCTCTCTCTCTGGGCAATTAATTTTATATGTAATTGGATTTGTAGCATGGACATCTTTTTCAGCACTTGTAAAGAGAGGCAACCAAATGAACAGGTAAACCCCAGAATAAGTCTGCCCTCATGAAGCTTTTGCTTCGTGTATCATTTTGTTCACAATGTACACTTCTAAGTTCCTCCCTCAACTGTCTGCTTCTCCCCCCCTTTATTTCCCAAGGGTCCAATTTCTTTTCAGGTGAGCTTGATCCTGGCTGCTTGACCCCACCCCTGGTTTAAAAAAACCCTGCAAGAGCTGCTGCTTCTGTGATGGTAAAATGAAATAGGTTCGACTGAACTGGAATTTGCCTGTAGGTCTTAACAACCAACAAATGTGAGCAACATTTCGACAGACCTTCTTCGGGATATGAGAGATGGTAATTAATTTACCAATTAGTAAAATATTGATTCACAGGATCTTAAAACCTGTGTTTCCATTTAACCAGCAACTCACTTCCCTTGACAGATGTTTGGTTTAACATTTCCATTAGGCATGTGGCATCCATTCATTCCCTATCAATCACCTAGAATGAAATTCAGGTCAGCGGCCCAGCAGTGCATCAGAATTGTGCATACAATTCTGCTTCCATTTGTTTTGTTCTGAAGAAAGGAATGCTGTGGATGGAGTTAGGTATCCAGGATTCCCCCCTCCCTGCGCTGAGGGATGGGAATGCAAAAGAACTTCCTAATGAAAGTCATGTATTAATTCCATCTGGCTCTTTACAAGCTGCAGGTACTGAAAAATAAACAAAGGACGTTTTGTGACAAACGTATTAAGAGACAGATTGGAGCCTCTGTCACTCTTTATCCCTCCTGGAAAATGAGAATTGTATTTCCCCTATATCGCTCACAAATCATACGAGGTTATTTTTCTCTTCTCATTGTGGCTTTATGTCACATACCTCATGAGGTACTTCTGCCAATTCCTTTTCCTATTCAACTTGCCCAGCATGGGGTACAAAAGACTCATAGCCGTGAGCTGTAGGAACCTTTTCATCAGAAATTGCAGCAGATGTATCACAGCCCCCAAAACTGCTTTTTTGTGGTAGTGGAGACTAGATGGTTTGAAAAAAGGATTAGGCAAAGTCATAGAGAAGATGTCTATCACTAACTGTTAGCCATATTCGTTGAACTTCCCTGGAGGGAGGATACACCTCTAAATACCACAGATGGGGAAAGTCACCTTCATGTCCTTCTTGTGAGCTTCCCAGAGGCATCTAACTAGCCACTGCTGGAAACATGGCACTGGCTTAGGTGAATTTTCAGTCTGATTCAGTGGGTTTCTGTTGATGTTCAGCTCTGCTGATGATGCTCTTCTCTCTGAGCCTTCCCTCTTTTAGTCATTGTACTTCCTACTCATAAAGGATGAATTCTTGGTAGGGGAGTCTCTTAATATGTGCTTTTTAGTTTCTTATCTAGACCCTGAAAAAATGGGTCCCTTCCTTGAGCCTTGCTATATAATATAAAGAACCCCTCCTCCCCTCCCTGCTCCCATCTACGTTAAGCTTTGAAAGCATACCACTTTAAACAGTCATGGCTCTCCCTCCCCAATCCTTGGAAGTGTAGTTTGTGAAGGGTTCTGAGATTTGTTATGAGACCCCTGTTCTCCTTGCAGAGCGATAGTTCTCAGAGAGGTTTAACAATCATCCCTCTAACAAAGGGAATTCTGGGAACTGCAGTTCTTTGAAAGGAATAGGGGGGTCTCCTAACAACTTGCAGCACCCTTACAAACTACACTTCCAGGGCTTTTCTGGGGAAAGCCAAGAGTGTTTCAAATGGTCTAACACTGCTTTCAGTGTATAGTGCAGATGGGACCCCACTCTGTAGAAAGCACTCTTCTTAATGTGACTGCTACAGCAGTATTCTTTCATTGGAGAAAGCCTGGCAAGGATGAGAAAATGTCCTCAAATCCTTCACAGGGATTCCTCAGACAGTCCAGATTATGGAGGGTGTGTTCAACAGGACAAATAGTCATATTTCCCCTAAGACAGCACATGAGGTGGCATCAGAGGCAGTGGAATGGAATGCAGCACTTTAGCCTGGACCATATTTTTGAATACTGTTTGAATACTGCTAATTTTCTACTTGTAAGGAGTTATTCCTGCCTCCCACCCCCAAGGTAGGGGAACATTAACAAAAACAATCCCGTACACTGCACTCTGAAGCAATACTGCCCATTCGACCACCTTTCTATCTCATTCCCACTTCATTCCACTGGATGGGTTGTTCTAACCAGAGGCTGTTGTAGAAATCTTTGGTCATTAAATGATACGTCTCTGAGGATGCTTTATGGAATGCTTGTGATATTTGCAGTTGCAGTGGACTTTTCCAGAGAGCAAAAGAGCGAGAGAGACAGAGAGAGATTTAAGCTGTGATCTTCATGCCAACCAGCTTAAAACACCAGCTTTGCATAGTCAACTGGTATCTCACAGATGTGTTTCCCCAGGCTGGGATGTGAATGATATTTGTGTTAAGGACTGGCCTAAGACATGTTACTGCCTGAGGTAAAGGGCAAGATGGTACCTCCTCCCCATTCCATATACAGAAGCCAGCTAGACTGGCAACTGAACCTACTTCAACACTGGTGACAGGATAGTGTCCTCTACTGCAGCTGAGGCAGCAGGCATCTTAGAAATCCCATGTGGCAACAGAGCAGAATGGCTGGGGGCTAAAAAGGGACAGGTGGACAGGGTGCTCATGCTGCCTGCCCCCAGTGTCTGCCACCTAAGGCTGTCACCTCACTCTATTGAGTAGTAGGGCCAACCCTGTTAGGGAGATCTGGGACAGGAATCCCCTTGAAACTGGCCTGCCTTACCCACTTCCCAAGCTTTCTATACATGGCATACCACTTCCATAACTCTCTCCTTTTAAAAAGCTTTATAGCTGAAGGATCCACCTCGCAGGGAACTGCACGGTATCCAAAACAGAGGGTCACAGCTTAAAATGCCCCCCCTTCTTCCCTGTAATATATGTGTCAGGATGCAGGATTGGGACCCTAGCACTTCAGAGGATGAGCAGGAGATCACTTTCTCAGAGCTGGGTGAAGAGGGGGAGGGAGAACTGTCAGAAATAGTGTTGCCCAGCGACCGCAGAGGCCTTGAAACTCCAGCAGACAAAGTTACAGACACTACTAAGGAATTTCCCACGCTTACCCCCCTCACTGAGCCAGAGCCGTTAGGCCAAGAAGGAGGGGGGATTCCACTCCCTCCTCAGCCAGGAAAAAGTCAGCCTGATGGGCATGACGCTCACCCCCCCTTTCTCCAATCCCAGAAACAGAATCTTCAGAAGAGGAGGGGGAGGCAGAACTTCCACCCTCACCAAGAACCCAGAGAAGGGAAAAACAGGTCAGGGGGAGAGAGAGAAGGGGCGGGGTAGAAATTGTCCTAAGGCGGAGTGAGAGAATTCACGCCAGAAAGCCCCCTTAAAAAGGAGAAGGGGGGGTGGGAATTCCTTGTTCTGTCAACTCTCTTGCATGTCGCAGGACACGTGTATTGTGTTGCTTCATGAGGAGACATAGTCTCTGTCTGGATATTACTTAATAAAAACTGAATTGCTTTCATTGACTGGTGTGATTCCTGAGTCCAGCCCTGGACATGACAGATTGACAGAACCACCAACTTCACCCTCAACGCTCCCACCGCTTGAACATGACAAGATGGAGAAGGGAGCAGGGGGAACAAATCCCACTTCTGAGACAGAAGAAGTGAGACGGCTGAGGACCAATGTGGCGGATTTACAGGCAGATGTTCAAACCTTGTTAGCAGCTGTCAGGACTTTGAAGACTGACAATCAGGCCCTGAGAACCACAGTAGATCAGATGTGAGCAGCCCCTCTGGCAGCTGTGGTGAAGATCCTTATAGGATTACCACCTAAATATGCGGGACAGAGTGAGCAGCTCTCTACCTTTGTGGCTCAGTGTGAATTGTATTTGGACATCAGAAACGCAGAGTTTCCCAGTGATGTTGCCAAGGTGGCGTTCGTCATTAGTCTCTTGGAAGGAGAAGCTGCCAAGTGGGTAACTCCATACCTGGTCAGAAAGGATGGCCTTCTGGGAAGGTATAGAGACTTTATGCGAGCCATGACTGAGATGTTCCAGGACCCTCAAAGGGCGGCGACGGTGGCCAGGCAGTTGGGGGCCTTGAAGCAAGGGAAAGGAACGGTGTCAGAGTGCACCAACGCTTTTAAAAATTTGTCCCAGGAAACTGGTTATAATGATGCAGCCTTGATGTTCATGTATAGGAGTGGACTGAGCTCTGAAGTCCTGGATGAATTGGCTAGAGCCTCCCCCCCAAATAATTTGCCTGGACTGATTTGGCTATGCCTACAGATTGACCATCGGTTGGAAGGAAGGCGCCTGGAAAAGAAACAGGAGGTCCAGAGATATTCGGTTTCAGCATCTCGCAGTAAGACCCTTCCGACCCCAGGAATGTCAGGCAATGTGACTGAGGGACAGGGAGGGGCCAGGCCAAAGCTGTCGGAAGAAGAAAGGGAGAGGCGTCGTAAAGAATGTTTATGCTTCTATTGTTCAAAACCGGGCCATGTGGCTAGAGATTGTGTACTAAAAGGGGGAAAAACAGAGCTGGCAGGAAACTAGAGAACCCAGTCCATGTACAGGCCTGTGGACTGGGGGCTACATTGGACAAAGGGCCTCAGGTGGCAACGCCTCCTTCAAGAGGAGTCTTGGTACTGCCAATTCGGATTACAACTTCCAAAGGAGTAATGTTTAACTCCACCACGTTAATTGATAGTGGAGCAACCACAAATTTCATTGATGCAGAGCTAGCAAAGCATTACGGAATTTTCAAATGGAAACTGGACACCCCCTTGCTGGTGGAGACCATAGATGGGAGGCCCCTGAAAGGAGGGGGGGTAACGAGAGCATCAGAGAAATTGAAACTGCAAATCCCGGGGCATGAAGAGTTCATTTTGTTGTATGTAACAGACCTTTCGACCTTTGATGTAATCCTCGGAATGCCCTGGGTAGTCATGCACGACCCACAGATAAAGTGGAAGGACGCTGTGGTGTGGTTCACTTCTCAGTATTGCCAGGAAAACTGTCAGGCAGAAGAAAAACCTGACACGTTGGCTGGAGCAGTGCAAGAGATCAAGCAGGTAACCCTCCCCTCGAAGTATGGAGAATTTAGAGATGTATTCGATGAAAAAGAGGCAGAGACGTTACCTCCCCACCGCCCTTATGACTGTGCGATTGATTTAGTGCCAGGAGCCAGCATTCCATTGGGAAGAGTTTATTCTCTCACATAGAAAGAGAGAGAGGCCCTGAAGAAATTCCTGAAAAAAAAACCTGAAGCGAGGATTCATACGTCCCTCATAGTCCCCTGCTGGAGCGCCCCTGTTGTTCATGAAGAAGAAGGGGGGGAGCTCGGGCCTTGCAATGATTACCATGCATTGAATCAAATCACCATCCCTAACAGCTATCCGCTGCCCCTGATCTCAGAGCTGCTAAACCGACTGCGCTCTGCAAAAATCTTCACGAAACTGGACTTACGAGGGGCATACAATCTGATCAGAATGAGGGAGGGCGATGAATGGAAAACAGGGTTTTTGACCTCTTATGGTCAGTTTGAGTATCTGGTGATGCCATTCGGGCTTTGTGGAAGTCCAGGTGTGTTTCAAAAGTTCATGAACGACGTGTTTAGAGACCTTTTGGACACGTACGTAATCTGTTACTTAGATGATATCCTGGTGTTCTCAAAGAACCAAGAAGACCATGATCAGCATGTGAAAACTGTGTTGAGAAGACTGAGAGAGAATCATCTGTATGCTAAGCTAGAGAAATGTGGATTTGACCTCAAGTCTTTGGACTTCCTTGGGTATCGCATCTCAGCTGAAGGAGTGGAAATAGATCCAGAAAAAGTGAGTTGTATACTGGATTGGGGACAACCAGCCACTAAAAAGGATGTACAACATTTTTTGGGATTTGCCAACTACTACAGAAAGTTTATTCCAGGTTCCTCCAAGTTAACATCCCCTCTCACTGACTGCTTAAGGGGGAAGAGAAAATTTCAATGGACAGAGGACGCTGCAAGAGCCTTCGAGGAGTTGAAGGTAAAGTTTTCCTCTGAGCCCATCTTGCGCTTCACTGACCCTACCCGCCCTTTCGTTGTGGAAGCAGATGCTTCAGACTTTGCCATTGGGGGGGTCCTCTTACAGGGGAATGGGGAAGGAACGGAGCTACACCCTTGCGCGTACTTCTCCAGAAAACTGAGGGATGCTGAGAGGAACTATACAGTGTGGGAAAAAGAGTTACTAGCCATTAAGGATTCTTTTCAAAATTGGAGGCAATACTTAGAGGCGGCTCAACATCAGATAGAAGTACGTTCAGATCACAAGAACCTGGAGAGTCTACAGACGGCCCGGAAGTTGAACCAGAGGCAGATACGTTGGTCGCAGTTTTTTACCAGGTTTAACTTCAAGATTACTTACCATGCCCATGAAAAAAATCAGAGAGCAGATGCCCTGTCCAGACAGGCACAATACAAAGGAGGTGAGATTGACAACCAACCCCAGTATGTGGTTCCGCCAGAGAAACTGGTGTTGGGATCATGTCAACCTTCTTGGGAAGAGGAGCTCAGAAAGGCACAAAAGGAGGATCCATGCACGCAATAGTACATTCAGGAGATGGAACAGAGCCAGGGACCAGAAGTAAACTTCCATTGGAAAGATGGGCTGTTGTGGCGTAACACCGCCAGATATGTGCCGAAGGGTGAGCTAAGACTCAGAATCCTGCGTCAATGTCATGACTCCGTCACAGCGGGACACTTTGGCATCTTTAAGACCATACAGAATGTAGCCAAGGACTATTGGTGGCCTCAAATGCGCAGAGACATTGAGAACTACGTAAAATCCTGTGCTGTCTGTATGCGAGCAAAAACAGAGACGGGAAGGCCTACCGGATTGTTGGAGCCCCTCCCTACTCCAAATGAACCCTGGGAAGATTTATCCATGGATTTTATAACCGATTTGCCGAGGTCCCAAGGAATGATGGCCATCCTAGTCATAGTGGATTCCCTCACAAAATGGCGCATTTCCTTCCTTGCCCAGGGGCCTTAGAAGCTAAAGAAACAGCCAAGTTGTTCATAAAGGAAATTTACCGTTTACATGGGTTGCCAAACAGTTTAGTCTCAGATCGAGGAACCCAGTTCACAGCTAAGTTTTGGAGAGCAGTTTGGAAGCAGTTGCAGATGGAGTTAAAACTTTCTTCTGCTCATCATCCTCAGACGGACGGGCAGACGGAAAGGCTGAACGCGGTCTTGGAAAGGTATTTACGTTGTTATGTTTCGTATCAACAAAATGACTGGGTTTCCTATTTGCATTTTGCAGAGTTTGCCTATAATAACTCCTTGCATACTAGCACTGGACAGACACCCTTCTTTGCTAATTATGGGTTCCATCCCAAGGCATTCCCTAGTAGTGCATCAAATGTGCTGGTGCCTGCAGCAGGAGAATTTCTGCAGGAATTACAGGCCGTGCAGCAGGTGCTTAAACAGCAATTAAACGAAGCCAAACTAGAGTACAAAAGAATTGCTGATCAACATCGAAGAGAGGGGGCCTCCCTCCAGCCAGGGGATCAGGTGTGGCTGTCCACCCGCTTCCTTCAGATGCCAGGCAAGTGTAGGAAGCTGCAAGACAGGAAACTGGGGCCTTTCGAAGTGGAGGCACAAATCAATCCCGTGGCCTATAGACTGAAATTGCCTGCTACCTTCAAAATCCATCCCGTGTTTCATCGCTCTTTGTTAACGAAAGCAGCCCCTCCCAGCGAGTTACGGCCACTGGAAGTTCCGGGAGCACCCATTCTAGTAGGGGGACAGCCGGAGTTCGAAGTGGAACAGATTCTGGATTCCAGAAGGAGGCATAATCAATTACAGTACTTAATTCACTGGAAGGGTTATGGGCCAGCTGACAGATCTTGGGAAAATGAAAGGGATGTGCATGCCCCAGAATTAGTGGAAGAATTCCATAAACAGTTTCCCCATCGTCCGAAACTGACAGGTGGGGGGAGGGCACAGCATGAGAGAGGGGATGGTGTCAGGATGCAGGATTGGGACCCTAGCACTTCAGAGGATGAGCAGGAGATCACTTTCTCAGAGCTGGGTGAAGAGGGGGAGGGAGAACTGTCAGAGATAGTGTTGCCCAGCGACCGCAGAGGCCTTGAAACTCCAGCAGACAAAGTTACAGACACTACTGAGGAATTTCCCATGCTTACCCCCCTCACTGAGCCAGAGCCGTTAGGCCAAGAAGGAGGGGGGATTCCACTCCCTCCTCAGCCAGGGAAAAGTCAGCCTGATGGGCATGACGCTCACCCTCCCCTTTCTCCAATCCCAGAAACAGAATCTTCAGAAGAGGAGGGGGAAGCAGAACTTCCACCCTCACCAAGAACCCGGAGAAGGGAAAAACAGGTCAGGGGGAGAGAGAGAAGGGGCGGGGAAGAAATTGTCCTAAGGCGGAGTGAGAGAATTTGTGCCAGAAAGCCCCCTTAAAAAGGATAGGGGGTGGGTAGGAATTCCTTGTTCTGTCAACTCTCTTGCATGTAGCAGGACACATGTATTGTGTTGCTTTATGAGGAGACATAGTCTCTGTCTGGATATTACATTAATAAAAACTGAATTGCTTTCATCGACTGGTGTGATTCCTGAGTCCAGCCCTGGACACGACAATATGGCAGTAATTTGCTTATTGTGACTTGACCTCCCACCCGTGCCATGGAAGCCAATGATGCGACATGGAGGCAGAGAAACAAGTAATGTGATTCTATCTCATTGGACATTTCATGATTACCCTTTATGGGTAGAAAGAAGGGGGAACTTGACATGAGAACCTCTGCTTCTGGCAGCAGTCCTGTGCTCTGTGTAACACCTAATTCCATTTTCTGCTGAAAATCAAAAACAGTTAGCTAAATACGGAGAAACTTCCTGAGTGCAACAAAAACACCAGGACATTTTCCTATTGTTGCGTAAGGATTTATTGTTTTGTTTTCAATGCTGGGACCTTCCATTGTATAACAGAACTGCCTGAGATCACATAAGAACTCCTGTTGATTTAGCTTTGAGCATACTGGAAGGAAGTCAGTGTGGAGTGATGTATCTTTTGAGATGGACTATGGCTGCGCTATGGATGTGCTTCTGTCCTTGGCCAGGATACTGTGAAGAAGCAAATATTGCATGAGCATTCTTATTGCATATGACATAAGATTATATGACATGGAGATATAGTTGGGGTCCCATTTAGCCTGAGTGTGCAACATTCTGGAGTGTCTAGATCTTTTCAAACATGGAACATTCAGCACACCATTATTCTCAGCAGTAGACAGAATGGTGGGGTGGAGATGCTTACCTGACCTCTAGGCAGGTGAGTCACTGTTACTTACTGGGAGCAGCAAGGAGCAGCAAGGCCAATCTTGTGTGTGCACTATACTACCCTCCCCGCTGCCTTGTCCCTCCAGACCCTCCCTCTCTCCCTTCCAGTTAGCAGCAGCAGCTCACCTGCCAGGAGGTGAGGTTAGCATCTCTGTTCCACCATGCTGTCCATTACTGATTATAATACTGCCTACTATGCTTAGTTGTTTTCTGTCAAGCATTCCTATGCCTAATTTGTATTTATTTATTCACAGATTGATAACCTGCCTTTCAGGGCACACTGCTTTTGCCTGGGATGTTAAGCACATAAGAAGAGCAACCGTTTCCATTTGACCATTAATTTTAAAGCATTCATTTAACACCGGCATCAGCTAAAATTCTTCAAGCACAGGGTATTCATTAATGAAATGCAGATTTCCGAAGGATGTCTTCCTAATTTTCTAAAAAAAGAATCAGTAATAATGAAGCTGTATCATTTGTTGTACATGAGAATATTCATTTTATTTGTTACTTTACATTGCACATATACTGATGTGCTATTTGTATTCTCTTTTTTTGTGGTAGTGGACCATATTTTTTGAGCAGAACGTTGCCCCCACCCCTGCCCCGTACTAGGGATGGAAAGATCTGACTGGTCTCTCAGTTTTTCATTTTTCCAGTGTTAAATTCAGTTCTCTACATCTCTATAGTGATCTGTGATTTTTTTTTTTAAAAAAATCTTCATGAAAATTCTCCATCATTTTAGTGTGAATTTCCCCAAATAAACTCATTTTTGTAGGCAGTTTTGACAAAGATACACATTTTTGCAAGCCATTTCTCATCATTTCATGCCTTTTTGCATGTTATTTTAATTCATGTATTCATTTTATGCACACTTTCCCCTAATATATGCATTTTTGCAAATGTTGTTCCGTTGGTGAACTGCATCCCAAAATTCTAATAAATGCAAATTTCAAAGGATGGCTGTGTTCCAGTTCTCATATTGTTTTGGAAAGTGCGAATCTGATAAATTCTGCTTGAAAAGCAAACAGAATTGAAACTCTCACCCATCCCTACCCTGTACATATTATGTAATACATTGCATCATAGTGCAGTGACTGGTGAATATATGTGGAATTGCTGGGGTCATGAATGTGTGACCCTAGCCTGGCTGATGTTGGTTAGGATTGCTTTATAGTGTGTCACAGACTTTGTGTGCAATGTCAGTCTGAGAGTAAGTTTAATGGACAGAATGTCATGAATGCAAGGCTAAAGGCTCAAATCTAATCAATATGATCAGACGGGGAAGTATAAATAAGCTGTGCTGGATGGATGCTGTAATTACAGAGAATGGTTAGATTTACAACAGTGGTGTTCACATTTCCTTTAAACATTAATTATCTGCATTCATGGGTTACAAATCAGTAAATCACAAACATGGCTTTATACCACTGACAAAGCAAAAGGACAGCACATTTCTCAGTCCTCTCCATCTTTCACTAGGTGAAGAGTAAAATGTGTACTTTTCATTTATCACTTGATGTACAAATGTGCATCACAGCAGGGGTTAATGATTCCTGGCTGGAGCAGTTGCATTTTTGACCTCAGTACAATTCTTTGCTTGTTTTGCACAGAAACAGATTGTCTTAGAAGCTGCTAAATCAAGGAGGCACTTTCTTCACTTTTACTCTGATCAATGGCTGCTAGTCATGATGGTTATACTACTTCTAGGGCCAGAGGAAGCATCTCTCTGAATACCAGTTGCTGGAAAAAGTAGCAGAAGGGGGCTATTGCAGGTGAGGGCTTCCCAGATAATCTAGCCACTGTGGAAACAGGATGCTGGACAGGACAGGCATTTGGTCTGATCCAGCAGGACTCTTCTTATACATATGAATCTTTTTTTACACAAGTCTCTTTTTTATTTTCCGGTTCTTTTCTCTTCTATACACTATTGGATTTATGGTTTTCTCGTGCTGATGTGTGTACACAAAGGATGGTCCTGTATAACCCTGGGAACCTTCAGGTTGAAGAGCAGATCAAATTCTAAATGATAATGATAATAGGAAGAGCTGTCATTTGTTCTTAGACAACAAAACTTCCCTTGAAAGAAACTGTACATTGCCCCCACACAAAGAAGACTCGTGACACCAAACTGGTATAATGTTATATTTATTAAAATATAACATCCTAAATCCAATGCAATACAGCCAATTATTCAAATCTATATATTTTTGGGCAGGTGAGGCTAAACCTAACAACGAGGGATTACACCCTCACCTTCTTAAGGCATCACTTCTCATCATCACGTGACTCCATAGTCAAGGACGTGGGTGAATTCCTCCCTCCTTGCTCCTGGAGCCAGCTGTGTGGTTCCAACCCCCACACCATGGCCCCGCCGTACAGGCGTTCACCATGATGCGCAAGCAGGTCCCACAAGGACACAACACAGATCCCCACCGGACACAAAGCCCTGATGGTTCCCTAGGAAGTGCCCCTTTTTCATGATGCCTTAACCACCTAATTTTAACCCCCATATACCTCACCTGCCCGAATTCTATGCCACAAGAGGGGATCAGCTTAAGCTTGTTCCCCTCCACCCAATGAGGATAACAATCCCCTTAATCCCCCCATAAGATCCTCCAAAAACAGGTCACACCCTTGCTCAGAAAGATGAACACCATCATCTCGAAATAGATGTGGGACATGGAACCTAATCCTATCATGAGAAATAACTGCCCCACCAAGAGACAAAACTAAATCCCTAACCTTCCTATTGACCCATTTCCTAGCTCTATCTATCTTATTGGGGTGAACAGCACCCCTCCAAACCCTTCTAACAAGCATTTCAGACCATACAAGCAGAAGATGGGGATATGATCTAATAAGCCACGTGAGATCACGCGTAACTTTTAGCAGCAAATCCAACCCAGGACGCTGCACCAAATCATTTTCACCCAAATGAATTAACAATATGTGTGGCCTGTCAGCCAATGACATGATCCGGCACACAGCAGGCAGCAACGCATCCCATAACATGCCCCTCCGGGCTTCCCACTGAATCGTAGCTGTGGCAGAAAGCTGCAGCTGTGTTCCATAAACAGACGAGGATGCCCTCCGATGAGACCAAAACACAATTGAGTGGCCACACAAGATGATCCTGACGGGAATTGGGATGTTTGTCAAACCTATAGGAAACAAAAACAAAGTCATCTGTTAAAACCTGATGTAAGACTTAAATGCATCGGAACGCCACTTTCCGATCGCCTGTATCTCGCTGATACTCATGCCCACAAGGGCCGCAGCTGTAACTGCACCAATCCAGAAAGAATGCAGCCCATAGACTCCAGCATCGCGACCACTGGCCAACAAGGCCCGCCAAACAACGGCCCAAAATTGAAATTGAGTCAGGGCAGTACCATCCATATGTATGAACAAATAACGCTGGCCCGCTGGCCGAATGGATAAGAATTGTCGCATTGCAGACACAGGGCACAATACCTGGACCTGGCGACTTCGTAAAAGCACGAATACTGCCATGGCCCTTTGATCGGTCTTAGAGACCCGCAGTGAAAACCTCACTATATCTGCACCGAATGTGCAATCGCCAAAGCATAAGGCTCAATAAGTCACATCGCACTTAGAAGGGGGCAATACTTCTCTAGGGCGAAAAGCACCATAAAACATCGTCAGAGTTACTGCAGCGAACAGGTGCGACTCATACTGAGATGAGCATAAAGAATTAAATAGTGCCAGGATCTGGAGGAGGACATCGGGCATGATTGGCCTCCTCCAGCCAGCGGACCTGGGAGCGGAACGCGACCAACCCACAAGGACCTATCTGACCCTAAAATCTACAGAATGATCCGGCAGCCCCCTTTCCTTGGAAATAAAGGCTAGTGCTGAGAGGTGACCAGTGATAGTAGAAACAGAATTATTGTGCCCTTTTAAATGTGTCATAAACTGCAATAAATGCTCCACAGGAATAGGCCACTCCAAAGGCAGCTCCGTGCCCATACGGAAAGTCTGGAACTTAGCAAATGAATGCTCATATGCATTTTGAGTACTGGGAGCCAGAGCGGCAGCAATCGCAACCCCAACTTCTAGTTGCCAAGGTTCCACAGGAAAGGTGGGATTGGTACAGGATCCAGAGCCGCTCCAGGTGCAAGCTCCCGAAAGCGCGCCATCTGTAAGCATGAAAGTGAATCAGCTACTGTATTCTGCAAACCTGGAACATGTCTGGCCAGGAATAAAATATTAAAGCGCAAGCATTGCAACACAAAAGCGCACACCAAGCGCATGACACGAGGAGACTTAGAAGTTTGGGCATTAATCACGCTAACTGTGGAAATATTATCGCACCAGAAGCGCACTGTGCAGTTTGTAAATGCCTTTGGCCAGATACGAACAGCAACCACAATTGGAAAAAATTCCAAAAATGTCAAATCGGAAGTAATTCCGATATCTTGCCAACTGTCAGGCCAACGCTCAGCACACCACTGGGCTCTAAAGATGACCCCAAAGCCAATGCATCCGGCAGCGTCAGAATGCACCGGTAATTTCGCTTCTAAGATTAATTCCTCCCTCCAAAAGGAAAGGTGATTGAAATCCTTCAGGAATGCAAGCCACATGTACAAATCCTCTCTCATCCCTGACGTGATCCTTATGAAATGGAAGCGAGAGTGAACTCCCTTCATGGCGTCACATAAACGCCTGAGGAACGCACGACCAGGGGAAATAACTTTGGAAGCAAAAACTAAGTGGCCACAAGTTCCTGTAACCGGGCCAGTGTGATCTTTTTCAACCCTATTACTAAACAGAGCAGTTGACGCAGTACTACCAACTTCTCAAGCGGCAAACGTGAGGACTGAGTCACAGTATCTAACTGAATCCCTAAGATAATAAGGGAAGTAGTAGGGCCCTCTGACTTTTCAGGAGCTAACGGAACTCCCAATTCGTCAGTTAAAGTGTCAAAAGATTGCATCAAATGAAGGCTATGAAAAGACACGGCCGGTCCCACAAATAAAAAAAAAAAATTATCAAGATAATGAGCAGAAAAGGAGGACGATGCTTTCCTCCTCAATGCCCATTCTAGAAATGTGCTAAATGCTTCAAAAGCAGTGCACGACACAGAACAGCCCATTGGCATAGCTCTGTCAACGTAAAACTGATCTTGAAATTTAAAACCAAGCAAATCCCCATCCTCAGGGTGTACTGGCAAAAGGCGAAAAGCAGATTTTATATCACACTTTGCCATTAAAGCACCCCTTCCAGCTTTTCTAACTACTCTAACCGCCTCGTCAAAAGAAGTATATCTAACTGATGCAAATAATGGGGAAATGCCATCATTGACAGAGGCCCCTTTTGGGAATGACAAATTATGAATCAGGCGATATTCTCCAGCCTGCTTCTTAGGGATAATACCTAAAGGGGAAATCCTCAAATTTTCCAAAGGAGGAAAACGGAAGGGGCCTGATATCCGATCAGCATGTATCTCCTCATGAAGCTTGGCCAAAACTACAGGCGCTAAATTACTATAAGAGGGCTGATTGACTAGCGATGTAGCAATCCTAGGACCCTCATAAGGGATACGAAAACCATCCGTAAAACCCTGGAGTATAAAACTAGCAGCCTGCCGATTGGGATAATGCTCTAACAGCTTCGCCAAAGGAGCCAGCTTGATCGGGCTACTGGCCTTGCGACGTACAGCCGCTATTGCCAGACTGCGTTTTGGCTGTGGGTGCTCCCCTGTACCCTGTGGAGCTGTACGTGCCCTCTGGCAAGAGGAACTAGAGTGGTTGCCTCAGCACAGTGCGCAAACATGTCGGAACCTACAGGGACGTCTAGAGCATCGGCCATTGCTATTAAATGTCCAGCAGACTTGTTGGGATTGAACCCACTGCCCGCCTTGGCTGTAGCCAGAGGCAGAAGTCTGCGCACGTGCCAATAAATGCCCACTACCGGCCCTATCTCCAAGAGAGGGCCTGGCGGAGGTCATAGAACGTAGCCACAGTCCAGTATGTTCAATGTCCCAATGAAGGGTGGGATCTAATGCTGCTCTTTGTCTAAAATGCTGATCATACCTAAGCCAAGCGGTTCCAGAGAATTCTCGGAAGGCCCGATGCACTATATCCTGATATTTTATCATGGATAAAGCCCTAGACGGATAAGCCTGTGTCATAACACCCATATAGATCGTATAGGCATTCAACCAATTAGGCCACACCCTATCCACCTTCCTTTTGATCACTGCCTCACGCTCTTTCCCTTCCTGACCGTCCTTAGGCTTAGCCTCGTGCTCACGAAACAGGAGAGTAAGCAAGTCAATATACTCTCCCCTCCAAATTTTTTCTTTTGTTCATATCGCCTTGAGGATAAAAGGGACAAAGAAGCAGGTGATTGAGAAGAGGAAATCGAAGGCGGCTGCCAAGGACTCACTGCAGCCGCCGGCCAAGGCCCCTCCCACAAACACTACTGGGTGGGCAGCTGCTCCCGACGAAGGAGAATCAGCTGTTTGTATATCCCTGTTAAGGGCAGTGGAATCCTGTGGATGTGTATTGCGAGCTTGTGAGGGCATGATTTGCTCACCTGTATACGCTGAAGGAGAGGCAATCACAGAAGGTGCTGCAAACCCAGAAACCATTGGAGTAAACGCTGCAGCATCATGCGGAACTGGCTGCTGACTTCGCATATGCCCGGCAGCTGACAGAACTGAAGGTGTGACAGCAGAAATAGGTGCTTGATCAGCTGGTAAACACGCAGTATGCGTACGGATTGCTGGCTCCTCACTGGGTACCGCAGCTTCCAGAACCCCGATTCTAGAAACTAAATCAGCAAGAATACGATTTTTAGGCTTTTTGGAAGCCAACCGTGCAGATTTCTTACCTGCTGGAGCGGTACTTGTGCCAGCCTCAGCATCCAGGGGCTGTCTGCGTTCCTTTTCCAACGCCTCCACCCTAGCCACCAAGGCACGGATGGTCCCAAAATCCTCCTCTTTGTCAGAAGACAGGTTCTCCTGTGGTAGAGGGCGCTTTGTAGTTTGCTTGACCACCCGCACCCCTTTTTTCCGCTGAGCCTTCCTGGGAGGCATTTTGTAAGAAACAATAAACAACAACAATTATACAAAAGACCAAAATGCTATTATAATCTAATTATGGAGTCAACAAATTATAATAATAATTAGCATACACCAAGTGCCTATAACACTACAACTAATAAATTAACCCAACCTCTTTGGTTATTTATATATTTTATTTATTTACTTATTTACTTATACATTTATTTATTTATTATATACAAAGGGAAAGTGGAAAAAGGATTGAAGGTAAAGGGAAGTGGGAAGGGGGGGTAATTTATATTTTTAACACTAATAAATGGAATAAATAATGACTAGTAAATGAATTTTAAAGTAATGGAATACCTTAGTTATTAAATTAACAGAAACAATACTTATTATATCTTTAAACCTTTGCTCTAAAATTAATTAGGTAACTACCAAAGTAACCAAAAGGATTAACAATCTAAATGGAATTACGCAAAAAGAATAACTGGAGGGGGGGGGCAAATATCTCAACGTTAACTAAAGCAAAGGCAGAATTAATTTAAGACACACAAACTAAAACAGGAACAACCAACCAACCAACTCAAACCCTCGTAACTGAAACTTAAAAGGCAATAACACTAAAGGGAACTAAACCAGGAAATAAGGAAGCTGGATTGCTGCCCCGCCGCCGCGGGTGCGTAGGCGGACTCCCGACACCCAGCTGATCGTCGGAGATCCGATAATAGTAAGTAAAGGCTCAAAAAGGAAAACAAGAGGCAAAGGAATCACAAGCAATGAAAAATCTCCGAACGAACGCCAAAGCCGCCAACGGAGCAACGTGGAATGAGGATTAAACGCAGCTGCCACGAGGCAAAAAAGGCAAGCGCGGGAAGAACGGAGCAGCCTTATATCTGCTGCTCAGCGCCCTCCCTGATAGGATGATTGATCTCACGTGGCTCCTAGCACTTGATTCGAGAATGTTCCCAAGTCTTCCCTGTAATTATGGTGGGGGCAAATACGCCCCTAATTAGGAATGACATTGTGTGAAACATTTCCTTTTATTTTCATGGACATTTCTACCTTCCTTCTAGGCTCTTAAAAGGTGGATGTGCTGTTATGCTAAAGTGCATCCAAATCAATAGATATGATGCTCAATAACCAAAATATGACAACCTATTATTTCGAAGGGGAGGTCCAGTGGTGTCTCCCACATGCGATCCAGGCTCCTGCCCCCAGAGCCTTGTGCAGAAGCTACCCATGTTTGAAATATGTGCAAATAAGGAGCTGGATAAATGGATTTATGGAAGATCACTTGGGACTTCCTTTGTAGATAATGGCCAGTGGGATCACCCTCAACCAAGGGCCAGCAGTGGAAAAGGAGAGAAAATAAAAGCTGCTTTGAAACCTTGTGCTGACCCCTTCCTGCATGCACAGCTGCATCTGTGAGGATGAATCCAGCCCAATATCAATATTGTTTGGAGATTTTATCTTGAAGTATATGTCAAGGAAAGAATGAAAAGAAGAGTGAGAATCACATTTATTTAGTCTCTATGTATTTTTTAATAATAGTTACTTTGTTTAATTAAAAATTAAAAATAACAAGCAACTTAGATATGTGCAGCAAGGCCAGTAGAGTGATCATTACTTGTATAGCAACTGTTCCTTTAGAATTACCTGATTATGACTTTTTTTAAAAGGCTGTGCAAATAACTACAGTTTTCAAGTGATTACACTCATTGACAGCTGGAGTCAAACATACCCCAACAACACTGAAGGAAAGAAAACAGCTACAACTTATGTGTCAGTCTTCTACAACTTCATG
Source organism: Rhineura floridana (assembly GCF_030035675.1). Classification (NCBI taxonomy): domain Eukaryota; kingdom Metazoa; phylum Chordata; class Lepidosauria; order Squamata; family Rhineuridae; genus Rhineura; species Rhineura floridana. The sequence continues at coordinate 62,332,285 of NC_084490.1, forward strand.
CTCCAAATATTTCTCAACTATGATGACATTCAAATTGCCACATGATGTTTCAGCCCCCCACTCCAAAATGTGTGTGGGTAAGAATTTTTCTATTATTTTTCTTACAGTTTTCGGATCAATTCTACCCCTATTAGAATGACTGAGAAAACTGAAAGCCATTCACATAAGGTGCTGGGGGAATCAAAGTGATCTTACAAATTGTTGTATAAATCTTTAGTTAGATAGAATTGTGCTGTGTTTGATGAGTAATCTACTGATGAAACCAATTAAAGCCTGCAACTGTATAAATTACCCCTACTTGTCTGATTTCCCCCCCTGCCTCTACAAGCACATCAATGGAGTCTCACTTGTTTTAAAAGATGACATCTCCAGATTCCACTTGATTCATTATTTTTTCATATTTTCTTGAGACACCTTTTGGAGATAAAACAATTTTCAAAAGATGGAAAATTGGAATGTGTCTCCTATGATTGCTACATTGGGTGATAACCTAGGTATTTGGTCATTTATAACTTTTATTTCCACCAGCATGATGTTTTGCTTTATGCCATCATTCATGTTACTAAATTCCCATCTGTACCAAAATGAATTTTCATTGCCATATTGACTGAAAGATATAGTCCCTCCCTGTTAATTTAATCTCAGTCTATGTCAGTTCCCATGTTCTTTGTCTTGCAAATTAAGGGAGATTGTGTGTTTACTGAAATGTCTGTCTTTGACATTTTTATGAGTAGCTACTGATAGATTCTGTTTATGAGACAAAATTTTATGAGAGAAAATGACACTCCGATTGGAATAGACAAACAATGAAAGAGTACGATCATGGGTGTTCTTTACTCAGGGGATTTTATGGAAAAACTTTCCACATCTCTGCCAGTCTGTTCATTGACCCAATTTGTTGATGTAGTAGGAGATATATCATTTGAAAGCTGAGAAAAAAAGATTAGAAAGCAAAGTGCATTGGGGAGGGCCTACAACCTTCCAATCTGGGACAGTGCCCATTCCCCTTGGAACTACATGCTGGTTTAGGCAGCCAACAAGGCAGCCTTTGTGACATCACCTGCTTTTACACCAATCCTAACCCTCACCACAGATCTATTTGTATGCCAAATAACCAAGGAGCAAATACGCCCATGCCATGCTCACCAGAAGGAACACTCAGCTCAAATTGCCAGTTGTCCTTGGATTGCCTGGCTGAAGGTCAACACACTCTGCCTTCTACCATTGGCCAGGAGACAAAGGGCCATGAGGAGGATGCTCCCTCTGTTTCCGCAGAAGAAGATAATGGCACTGGGACATCAACCTGGCCCCTTCCACTAGCCAGAGGGAGAGATTGAAGGGAGCAAGATTTGCCCTTTCCTGCTAATAACTTTGTAACAAAGAAGTAGTGCCTGACTTTTCTTCCCCTCTCCTAAGCCCTTTTTTTCTTCTGGGTTGTGTCATTTAAATTCTAAAGGCAAGGACTATTTCCATACACTTTATTTATCATTATAAGCTGCTCTGAAAGACCTTGAATAATAATAAATACGAAGTCTGGAAGCAAAAGGGCAACAATCAATGTGGCCCGACTGAAGTGAGAATCATCATCATTTGCTCACTCACTCGTGTCTCAGCCAGTGCCCAAATTTATGGTCACATTTCCATACAAATTCCCACTCACCACTTGGTGGCCATTTTGCTCGGTTTAAATATGACCAATCCAGACCCTGAGCCAGAAACGTCACCATGAGGAGGCCTGAACTTCTACCGGCTCCAAGTCAACGTGAAAGAACAAAAATCTAAAAGGGGGATGGATGGGACTGTTTGTTAAATTTGAAGTTAATTTATGAATTTAAATCAAATTAAAGTACAAGATATCCAAGAGCTCATGTGGGCCCTAGATTTAGACTGTCCATTGACTGATAATTCCCTTCAAACCAGAGAAGGTCTCTCTATTGCAGCATTATCATTTCTGCCCTTGACAAACATAAAGCCACAATCTCATGAGTAGCAACAATATTTGATGTAGCTACATGGGAAATAAAAAACAGTTTCTAAACAATTCAAGGAATGTCAATAATGTAGAAGCAGAAATGGCTCATTCTGAATTCCTTTTCAAATGTATCCTCTGAGAAGAGGCCACATTTCCAGTCATGGGGAGAAAAGAGGAGTTCATAAAGTCAGAATTGAACATGGTACTCGAATATATCATCCAGCCCTTCTCTGTTTTGTCTGTAAAATGCTTTTCACCTTTCTTAGGAACTGGATCATACATTTTGCTAATGATGTCTCCATTTTTTAACAATTACACACACACACACACACACACACACACACACACACAGAGTGCCTTGCAAAAGTAATCAGACCCCTGACCAATGCTCTCATATTACTGAATGACAAATGGTACATTCTAATTTTGTTCTGCGCGATATTTTATTTTGGAATACTGAAACTCAAAATCAATTATTGTAAGGTATCCCACTGTACTCAATAAGCATGCAAATGATCAGTCCATTCTCAGCAAACTTGAACAGAATCCCATTTCTTACCTCCCGGACTAAAAAGCAGGGAAATTCACTAATAGGCAAAAAACCTTGCATGGAACCATTGTTTTTGCTTCTACGGATGTAAGGGAGTGAGGTTAAATGAAATGCAAATAGAAAAACAAAAACAAAAGGCAGTGATGATTTCCTAAATGCAACACCATTCACTAATAAGCAAAAAACCTTGTGGTTTAAGAACATACCTATAGCCCACAGATATTTCTATCAAACTTTAAAAAGCAGGGAAATTGGGCAGCTATAGTGAATGCACCAACGGAGCAGCAGACCTGACCTCCTTTCTGAGATATTGTACTGCCCTGCAAATTTGTCAAAATGCAAACACAATCTGGGTTGTTCTTTCACAGTCCAATCCACTTCCTGTGTAGCTTGGAAGAATTTGGCAACATGTGCATACGCACGCACGCACGCACGCACACACACACACACCAATTCAGTTGGGAATTGGCTGGCTCTCCCAAACCCTGCAGAAAACAGGGCTGAACCTCTTGTGTATCACCTGAGTTCAATCCTGCTTGATTGAAGTGTGCCACCCAGTTCCCACTGGGAACTACCTGGTGTACCTGAACCCTGCAGAAAGATTGAACTCTCCATACATCAGCTGATGTGTAGGGAGTTCTATCTTGATTGGTTCAGACTGACCCCCTCCAGCACATCATGCATGGAGAGTTCATTTCTGCTTGGGCAGTATCTCCCAATGCCACCCCCACAGGCCAAGTTTGACAGACCGAAACCCTTTGGAATTCCCTCCCCTTAAATATTAGACAGGTGCTATCTCTGTTGTCTCTTTGGTGCCTACTAAAGACCATCCTCTTTCAACAAGTCTTTTAAGAGGGTAGCTTATCCCAGGTTGCATCAGCGTTGGAATTGTTTCTTAAGATGTTTTAAAAGATGTTTTAAAAAGATGCTTTGTTTTAAAGATGTTTCTAGTGCTTAATCATTTGCCAACCTGGACTTCCTTTGGGAGGAAGGGCAGGAGATATATATGTTCATTCATTAGCGATCACTCGTGGCCGAGTAAGATTGTCTTCCAAGATAAGGTCTTTAATGGTGGGTCCATGAGTGACTGTGGAGGCCTGTTCTAGATCCACACAGCCTCCCAAAGTGAGGACATAGGTTTCCAGATGGAAGACAGTCACGATGAGGATTTGCTTGACATGCCTTCCACTTAGCTCATTTGTCCCGTTCACCCTGTACTCGTGCTTCTTCAAAGTCCATAGCACCTTTGATAATAGCTGACCTCCAACTGGGACGCTCATGGGCCAAAGCTTCCCAGTTCTTGATGCTCATGTTACATTTTTTAGATTGGCTTTAAGAACATCTTTAAATGTCTTTTGCTGTCCACCGATATTCCGTTTTTCTTCCTTAAATTGGGAGTAAAGTAGCTGCTTTGGAAGACGGTGATCAGGCATTTGAACAACATGGCCAGTCCAGCAAAGTTGATGTTAAATGATCACTGTTTCAACACTGGTAGTCTTTGCTTCTTCCAAAACGCTAACATTACTCCATCTGTCTTCCCAAGTAATTTGCAGAATTTTCCGGAGGCAGCATTGGTGGAATCTTTCAAGAAGTTGGGAGTGGCATTTATAAATGGTTCATGTTTCACAAGTGTACAATAAGGTCGGTAATACAATGTCTTTGTAAATAAGCATTTTGGTCTCCCTGCAAATATCCCGATCCTTGAACACTCTACGCCTCATTCGGAGAATGTGGCAGTCACAGAGCTCAGATGATGTTGAATTTCAGCATCGATGTCAGCTTTTACAGAGATGGCTGCCAAGATAGGAAAAATGATCAATGTTCTCCAGCATCACACCACTAAGCTGGATTGATGGTGCTACAGAGGGACTAGTTCGCACCTGTTGATAAAGCACTTTGGGTTTTTTGATATTAAGCGAGAGGCCAAGCTTTCCATATGCTTCTGCAAAGACATTTAGGATAGTTTGAAGATCTACAACAGAGGTTGACATTACCTTACTTTTTGCTTTCAGCCTACTGAGATTAAAAAGCTTTCCATCTCTTCGATATATGATTTCCACACCAGTAGGAAGTTTCCCCTCAATAAGGTGTAGAATCATAGCAATGAAGATAGCAAATAAGGTTGGAGCAATGACACATCCCTGTTTTACACCTGATCCGACTCTGAATGGATCGCTCTGAAAGCCATTGTTATCCAAAATTGTCACTGTCATGTTGTCATGAAGGAGTCGCAAAATATCCACAAATTTATCAGAGCATCCAGTTTTCAGAAGGATGGTCCAGACAGCGGTTCAATTCACAGTATCAAAGGCCTTAGTCAGATCAATAAACGCCATATGTAAAGGTCGATTCTGCTCCCACTGTTTTTCTTGAAGCTGTCCTGCAGAGAAGATCATGTCCACTGTCCCCCGGAAGGGTGGAAACCATTTTGGGATTTGGGGAGGACATCTTCTGAGATAGGTAGGAGATGATTTGCAAGGATCCTTGAAAGGATTTTACCTGTGGTAGCAAGAAGAGAGATACCTTGATAGTTCCCACAATCTGTTCTATCACCCTTCTTAAAAAGGGTGATAATTATGGCATCCTTAAAGTCTTCCAGGATCTCCTCCCTCATCCAGATTTTTTCCATGAGCTTATGAAGCTGTTGTGTAAGTTCAGGCCCACCTTCTTTAAAGACTTCAGCAGGAATCAGGTCTACTAGCTTTGTAATTCTTCATTGGTTTAATGGCTTTACTGACTTCATCCAAATTAGGGGATACTGCAAGCTCACCTCTAGTTTGTTGTTGTGGAATTTGTGAGAAGAACTTACCAGCCACAATAGAGTTATGATTAAGGAGGTTGTGATAATGCTCTTTCCAACACAGTGCAATAGACTCTTTATCCTTAAGAAGTTTGCTACCATCCATTGAACGTAAGGGGTTTGTACCATAATTTGTTGGTCCATAGATGGCCTTTGTGGCATTAAAAAAGCCCCGTCCATCATGAGCATCTGCAAAATGCTGGACCTCTTGAGTTTACTTTATCCACCAGGCATTCTTAAGTTCTCTAGTTCTTCTTTGGACCTCAACCTTTGCACTGGCAGCACAGTTAATGTCTTTCTGCCATATCTGGAAGGCTTTCCTTTTCTTCTCAATGATATGTTCAATCTCACTATCATTCTCATCAAACCAGTCATGATGTTTCTTAGTTTGGTATCCAATAGTTTGTTCACATGCTGCAATAATATAATATAATATAATATAATATAATATAATATAATATAATATAATATAATATAATATAATATAATATAATATAATATAATATAATATAATATAATATAATATAATATAATATAATAAATATAATATAATATAATATAATATAATATGCTCCCCACCTTGACCCTGGAATGATCATAGTGTGTCAACAACAGGTGTGGGGAAACTTGGGCCCTCCAGATGTTGCTGAACTACTCCAGCCCCAGCAAGAATGGCCAATGGCCAAGGATGGTGGAAGTTGTAGTTCTGTAACATCTGAAGGGTCAAAGGTTTCCCCCACCTGGTCTACAGTATTAGCATAGGAGTCCTGCCCATCTTAGGCACTGTATGGAATAAAGAAGTGACACAGTCCCTGCCCAGATAGGGCATAATCTACACCTGCAGAAGTGTAATAAGGCCTGTACCAGCAGTTAAAACTTCCAGGAAGTTGGAGAAGAGGACTTGCCATCTTTGCCTTTCCAAGCATTTCTCTGTTGATCTAATCTGTTGCGTTCTTAGGTCAATTTGACCGCAGTCTCCTGGCTAAACCGAACTGCACAGATGATACAGTCCTTTTGTAGGCCACAAGAATCTCTACACTATGTTCTGACTGATATGTTACCATCTCTACCAACACAGAGAGATATATTCCAACCTCTTTCCTCTTCCTCATCTCTTCCTCAGTTGACTACTGTGTGCTCCAGCTTGGCTTTGAGTGGAGTTCCTGGTACTGTGAGTAAGGAAAACAACTAGCCCAGAATCTAGTTTGCAACTGGTCTTAGGTTGGGTTACACTCCACCTGAAGGACGGCCATGTCAAACTCTTGTTCCCTGACTCCTTGTTCCTTGCTGTTTTGTACCTTTCCTGAACAACTTGTGAAATTGTCCTTGGAATGTTGCCTGATCTTGACTCCCATGCACATTGGTTCTCCATGTTTGACTTTGGTTTGTTTGGATTGTGCTGCACCTGCAACTCTGCCTTTGATTGTGTGTGTTTTGCTAAGAGGCTTATATCATGGGACCCTATCCCCTGAAGGCATCCACTGGAGAATTACAGCTTGTTTCCAGCCCTAATAATGGTCATGCTTCAGTGGGTGTCCCCAGCAGCTGGGGTCAAATCTCTGAAGGTTGTTGCTATGTTGTTGCTCTATGGCCCAGGTCCAGACCTTTTGGCATTGGTGTTCTCAAGATTCCACCTCCTCCAAGAGTTCTTCAGCAGGTCTCCCCCTGGAGGTCCCTTCAAGGAGATCTTCAGCACTTGTTCCAGAGGACCCTTCCTGTTTCTCAAGGTCGTTGACCTGTGGGATGTCTGGCTTGTCCACTGAAGTTTCCATGTCTGGTACCTGATCAGGGCTAGGCATGACTAGGACAATTTTGACAGTTTTCCTATACTTCCATCAGCTTACGCTGGTATACCATGGTATGTGTATTGTTTAGAGATTTATTGTTTAGCTATGTTTACTTAAAATGTGAACTATTGTTTTTTATTATGTAGAATTTATATTGATCTTTTATGTTGTAAGCCTCTCAGAGAGCTTCGGCTATGGTTGGTATACAAATATAGTAAGTAAATAAATAAATAAAATAATATTCCATTGAAAGCATCTGCAAAAGCACTGCAAGAGCTTTAAGACAAATGATTCCTTTTTTGAGAATGATTTTTGGCAACCAACCATCGGAGAAAGGTTGAATGTTCTGGAAATAAAGCCAGTTTTTGAACTCTTGAGTTTCCTAAACTATGTTAGAAGAATGACACATGCCCTAATTTCCATGGGTTCAAATACTTATTGGCGATGTTACAATAATTAATGCTGCTGCCACCATTTCCAACACTACTGCAGCCTCTCAGACTCCAGCTGGGCATTTGGTGAAAATAACAATTTTCCATTTCTGGTTTTTGGCAAGTGACATGTTCGCAGCTGCTAAGCGATGTGATTGCAGGTCATTCACTATTCCCTTGAAATGTTTAATAATCTAAAGAAAAGCCCTGAAGGATTACTCCTAATGGATGTTCTGGCATTCTGTGCTACTAGACCCCACTATTAACTCCATTTATATCTGGGTGAACGTCCAATAATTTTGGAAGACAGCACTTCCAGCAATAATGGAGGAAGCCCCCATTCTCCTCCATTCTACTTATTCCTCTTCTTGCTCCCAAAGTCTCATTGGGTAGAATCAATGTTAATGTAGTCTGTACTCTGGTGGGAGGCTTTCCAGAAACTCTATATACTGGGTAATTTTTGTATTTCAAATACTGGAATATAGCCTTTTAAAATGAGCAAAAAACAGAACAGAAAAAAACACATCCCTGGAGTATATTTGCTGAGAGCTTTTCTCCATTTATCTCTTATTGCCACTGAAAATATGAGTATCTTGACCAAGTTCCACCAAAATAGTCCATCTAGCCCAGGGGTAGGGAACCTGTGAAGCTCCAGATGTTGTTGGACTATGACTCTCATCATCCCTGACCATTGGCCATGCTGGCTGGTCCAACAACACCTTGAGGGCTGCAAGCTCCCGATCTTAGATCTAGCCAAATTTGAGTATGGAGAGATGGGGTGATGGATGGGTCTTAAGGTAGACAAAGAGTTAATTTCAAATTCCAGAGCACATAGGAAGGCAGAGTAGAGAATTAAGCAGGAGTGCCACATGGCCTGAGATGGGAGGTGAATGATGTTAGTGGCAAAGTCCTGCCTAGAGATGAGAGAGTGGAGGCATGATCATGGAAGGCCAGAGAATAGGAATCTGTCAACTTCCCTTTTCTCTGCCTTTCTCATTTTTCCAATCTTAAATCCATTTCACATTTGTGCATCAGTGTGCAATTAAAAAAAAAGTCCTGACAAAAAATCAGCATTTTAGTGCAGATTTTCCTAATATACATATCTGGTATGCAATTTTGCCTAATATAATGCATGTCTACGAGGAGCAGCTTGGAACCATCCTCCATTTCCCTGCCTTCCTGGATACTTGGAGGTGCCGACTACCCATTTTCTAAGCATCATATAGACCAAGTCCAATCTTAGGTCTCAAAACGCTGCCCCAGAAAGTATTCCCCAGCCCTCCTGACTACGGGACTATCCATTCTCATCGGCAGGACATCCCACATCCTGCCTCTACCTTTTCATTCCCACTCCATGGGAGATTAGATGACATTGGCTATTTAATGAACATTTATTCTGATTTGTTTGTGGGGAGGTTAAATGATGTTGCACCAAAATGGAAATGGACTGCCTTCAAGTTGATTCCGACTTATGAATAGGGTGGTCATGGTAAGTGGTATTCAGAGGTGGTTTACCATTGCCTTCCTACACTTTCTAGTGCAATTTCCCATCAGTTTCTTTCTCACACAAAATCAAATATTTTGAAGAAACAGGTTTGTTGCACAAGACCTCCCAGTTGCCCAACCCAAATTTTCTGGTACGTGATGGAATCCCACCTGAAAATAACAGTCTGGAAACTCCCTTGGATCCTCCTGAGTGCCTCCTGGCTAAAGTTTAAAGGCTGCACTAATGCTGTGTACACAGCATATATTTAAAGCACATTTCTATCTCTAAAGAATCCTGAGGTCTATATTTTGCCTCACAGGGAGAGGGGATTGCTTCAAAAATGGTTTGCTGTTAAGAGTCTTCAGCTATATAAAGCTGGAGTCTTTATTAATACAAAATAAGCATGCCTTCTCCTGCCCTGCTACTCTCCTGCACTAACTCCTTGCTTATGTGTATTTGTTACACTGAAGTTTGAATTAAAAGCTTTCCTGCACCTATAGAAATGCTGACAACACATGTAGAATGATGACAATGACCTTTGGTAAGTTGGCAACATTAGGTCATGGACCATTTGCTAGCAGTCAGCAAATCTGAGGATAATACAATGTATGATTCAGGAAAAACAGTTTACTTATCTTGTAGCCTTGTGCACAGTGTAAAAGTACAGAGCATGACTAACCCCCACCTTTGGAATGTCCATGTATTGCCAACTGCTTGTAACTCAGAGTATAACTGTATGCCTCTGAAAATGTATGCTTCAGAGCTCACAAAATGACATGAGTCTATGTGAGCTCTCCGCTTTGCAAGACGTATAATAAATAAAAGGCCTTGGTTGCTATTCTGAGTCTCCGTTGTTTGATAATTGGACCTCAACCAGCGGGAACGAATTCTGGTGTAACATATTGAGTCATTTCTGGTTGAGGGCTTGTGTTCCCTCAATCTATGTCTTTCCTCTGTGTCACTGGCTTCCTCCTCCTATCTTATTTCTTGACTCTCTCACTTAGTTCCACATATTGTTACAGGGCAAGGCATTGGGCACCTCGGCACCATGTGATGCAGCAGGCAAGCCAATCCGACACTCTTGATGCTTCACCTGCACCATGCCAAGTGTCCTGCTGCCTCCTCCTACCTCCTGTCAGTAACCAGCAGCAATGTGTGGTGCTGGGGAGTTGGGGGACCCATGAGTCCCACCCATGCAGCTCCACTGGCTGCTGCTGCTGTTAACAAATTACAGTTCCCAGAATTCTTTGGGGGAAGTCATGTGCTTTAAATGTATGGTGTGTATGCAGCCTAAGTGTGATCAGTAAGGAATCACATCTGTTTTTTAAAAAACAGCAGCATAAAGAGCAATCATGGGGACTGTCAGTTTTGGTCAGGACTGCAGTGCACTGGGACCCCCAACATGGTCTCAGTGACTCCCTCATGTGCTGTTAGCCCCTGGAAAAAGCTCTGATTGGCACCAGCAAAGGACAACTCCATATGCACACCTCCAGTTAAAAGGATCTCAGATAGCAGGTGCTGCAGAGCTGCTGCTAGTCAGACTAAACAACAGTGGGCTAGAGGTACCAGAAGTCTGTCTTGGTGCTGTTACTTATGTCCCTTTACAAATGATGGGTGCTTGTTTGCCAAGGAGCTAGCCACCAAAGGGTGGGGAGAAGGATTTTACTAAGCCCTCAGCTGATCCCCTCAGCTCTTTGTCTGTGTGCACACTGCACATCATGTCTTTAGTGTTCCCTTCACATTTCTTGGTTTGTAATATGGTTTAGATCAGTGATTCTTAACCTTTTTTTGCATCATGGACCCCTTTGAGAATCTGATGAAAATTATGGGCCCCTTCCCAGAAAAATGCACATAAACACATACATACAAAGTTTTGCAAACAGGAAGGAAATCAAAGAAATATTTTTTTGCGGCTGGTTCATGGACCCCCTGAAGTCCATCTGTGGACTCCCTAGAGATCCACGGACCATAGGTTAAGAACTCCTGGTCTAGATGATCTCTTCTTATAAGTGGGATAATCCATCATCAATGCATCGTTTAGGAGACAATGGATTAACATGTGAACTGGTTTATGTAAAACAAAATGGTAAGAAAACAAACCAGCTCTTGGAGCAGAGACCATTTGTTCCCCCACTGCCACCCTCATACTAGATCCTCTTTTACTTCCTTCTCAGTTTAAGAACATAAGAACATAAGAACATAAGAAGACCCTGCTGGATCAGGCCAGTGGCCCATCTAGTCCAGCATCCTGTTCTCACAGCGGCCAACCAGGTGCCTGGGGGAATCCCGCAAGCAGGACCCGAGTGCAAGAACACTCTCCCCTCCTGAGGCTTCCGGCAACTGGTTTTCAGAAGCATGCTGCCTCTGACTAGGGTGGCAGAGCACAGCCATCATGGCTAGTAGCCATTGATAGCCCTGTCCTCCATGAATTTGTCTAATCTTCTTTTAAAGCCATCCAAGCTGGTGGCCATTACTGCATCTTGTGGGAGCAAATTCCATAGTTTAACTATGCGCTGAGTAAAGAAGTACTTCCTTTTGTCTGTCCTCAATCTTCCAACATTCAGCTTCTTTGAATGTCCACGAGTTCTAGTATTATGAGAGAGGGAGAAGAACTTTTCTCTATCCACTTTCTCAATGCCATGCATAATTTTATACACTTCTATCATGTCTCCTCTGACCCGCCTTTTCTCTAAACTAAAAAGCCCCAAATGCTGCAACCTTTCCTCGTAAGGGAGTCGCTCCATCCCCTTGATCATTCTGGTTGCCCTCTTCTGAACCTTTTCCAACTCTATAATATCCTTTTTGAGATGAGGCGACCAGAACTGTACACAGTATTCCAAATGCGGCCGCACCATAGATTTATATAACGGCATTATGATATCGGCTGTTTTATTTTCAATACCTTTCCTAATTATTGCTAGCATGGAATTTGCCTTTTTCACAGCTGCCGCACACTGGGTTGACATTTTCATCGTGCTGTCCACTACAACCCCGAGGTCTCTCTCCTGGTCGGTCACCGCCAGTTCAGACCCCATGAGCGTATATGTGAAATTAAGATTTTTTGCTCCAATATGCATAATTTTACACTTGTTTATATTGAATTGCATTTGCCATTTTTCCGCCCATTCACTCAGTTTGGAGAGGTCTTTTTGGAGCTCTTCACAATCCCTTTTTGTTTTAACAACCCTGAACAATTTAGTGTCGTCAGCAAACTTGGCCACCTCACTGCTCACTCCTAATTCTAGGTCATTAATGAGCAAGTTGAAAAGTACAGGTCCCAATACCGATCCTTGAGGGACTCCACTTTCTACAGCCCTCCATTGGGAGAGCTGTCTGTTTATTCCTACTCTCTGCTTTCTGCTTCTTAACCAATTCCTTATCCACAAGAGGACCTCTCCTCTTATTCCATGACTGCTAAGTTTCCTCAGAAGCCTTTGGTGAGGTACCTTGTCAACCGCTTTTTGAAAGTCTAAGTACACTATGTCCACTGGATCACCTCTATCTATATGCTTGTTGACACTCTCAAAGAATTCTAATAGGTTACTGAGACAGGACTTTCCCTTGCAGAAGCCATGCTGGCTCTGCTTCAGCAAGGCTTGTTCTTCTATGTGCTTGGTTAATCTAGCTTTAATAATACTTTCTACCAGTTTTCCAGGGACAGAAGTTAAGCTAACTGGCCTGTAATTTCCAGGATCCCCTCTGGATCCCTTTTTGAAGATTGGCATTACATTTGCCACTTTCCAGTCCTCAGGCACGGAGGAGGACCCGAGGGACAAGTTACATATTTTAGTTAGCAGATCAGCAATTTCACCTTTGAGTTCTTTGAGAACTCTCGGGTGGATGCCATCTGGGCCCGGTGATTTGTCAGTTTTTATATTGTCCATTAAGCTTAGAACTTCCTCTCTCGTTACCACTATTTGTCTTAGTTCCTCAGAATCCCTTCCTGCAAATGTTAGTTCAGGTTCAGGGATCTGCCCTATATCTTCCACTGTGAAGACAGATGCAAAGAATTCATTTAGCTTCTCTGCAATCTCCTTATCGTTCTTTAGTACACCTTTGACTCCCTTATCATCCAAGGGTCCAATTGTCTCCCTAGATGGTCTCCTGCTTTGAATGTATTTATAGAATTTTTTGTTGTTGGTTTTTATGTTCTTAGCAATGCGCTCCTCAAATTCTTTTTTAGCATCCCTTATTGTCTTCTTGCATTTCTTTTGCCAGAGTTTGTGTTCTTTTTTATTTTCTTCATTCGGACAAGACTTCCATTTTCTGAAGGAAGACTTTTTGCCTCTAAGAGCTTCCTTGACTTTGCTCGTTAACCATGCTGGCATCTTCTTGGCCCTGGTGGTACCTTTTCTGATCTGCGGTATGCACTCCAGTTGAGCTTCTAAAATAGTGTTTTTAAACAACTTCCAAGCATTTTCGAGTGATGTGACCCTCTGGACTTTGTTTTTCAGCTTTCTTTTTACCAATCCCCTCATTTTTGTGAAGTTTCCTCTTTTGAAGTCAAATGTGACCATGTTGGATTTTCTTGGCAATTGGCCAGTTACATGTATGTTTAATTTAATAGCACTGTGGTCACTGCTCCCAATCGGTTCAACAACACTTACATCTCGCACCAGGTCCCGGTCCCCACTGAGGATTAAGTCCAGGGTTGCCATCCCTCTGGTCGGTTCCATGACCAACTGATCTAGGGAATAGTCATTTAGAATATCTAGAAACTTTGCTTCTTTGTCATGACTGGAACACTTATGCGGCCAGTCTATGTCCGGGTAGTTGAAGTCACCCATTACTACCACATTTCCTAGTTTGGATGCTTCCTCAATTTCATATCTCATCTCAAGGTCTCCCTGAGCATTTTGATCAGGGGGACGATAGATCATTCCCAGTATTAAGTCCCTCCTGGGGCACGGTATCACCACCCACAACGATTCTGTGGAGGGGTCTGCCTCTTTTGGGGTTTCGAGCTTGCTGGATTCAATGCCTTCTTTCACGTATAGAGCGACTCCGCCACCAATACGTCCTTCCCTGTCCTTCCGATATAGTTTATATCCAGGGATAACCGTATCCCACTGGTTTTCTCCATTCCACCAGGTCTCCGTTATGCTCACTATATCAATGCTCTTCTCTAAGACCAAGCACTCCAGTTCTCCCATCTTGGTTCGGAGGCTCCTAGCATTAGCGTACAGGCACTTGTAAGCAGTGTCTCTCTTCAAGTGTCTTTGGCACTTGTGGTTAGGCCTGTGGTAATTTTGCTCTTCTGAATTTATATCCTGTGCCCCTGCTCTCACAATGCCTACTTCTAGGCCTACCCCTTTTAAAATTTCATCATTTCTTTGGTTTTTATCCCAGGGGGGAGGTTTATTCCGAACCGGACCTTCCTCAGCTCCTGTCGGGTTTCCCCCCTCAGTCAGTTTAAAAGCTGCTCTGCTACCTTTTTAATTTTAATTTAGTTTGAGTGTACATCATCAGCTATGCCACCTAACAAGATTGGCCTCAAAAGACCTTCTCTCTATCCCACCAGTCAAAACACCTAGACTGGTGAGGACCAGAGACAGGGTTTTTTCAATTGTGGCCCCCACCCTATGGAACTCCCTTCCAAATGATCTCCGCCAGGCCCCCTCTGCAATGAGTTTCTGCCGGGCCGTGAAGACCTGGCTCTTCAGGCAGGCCTTTGGGGTGGGTTAGATTTTATCATTATTGCTTTTAGATTTTAATGTTATTGTATTGGTGTGTCATTTTGTGTTATTTTGTTCATTTTGTACGTCGCCCAGAGTGGCTGGATAGTCAGCCAGATGGGCGACTAAGAAATCCAATACATTAAATTAAATTAAATTACCTGTGCCCATTACATCTCAGGACAAACAGGAGCCACAGCCACAAGGACAGCATTTCAAAGTAATCCCCTCTGTTAAAATCAGACTGTCTATTTGGATTTAAAATTGCTCTCTTGCTTTTTTTTATAAGACGTGGCATACAGCTTGTAATCATCTTCCCAAATTGATCATTACCAAAGTTAATGGCCTGATTATTAGAACATCAACCTTGGCTTTGCCTGGTGCCATTAATTAAACAAATCTGTTATTAACAACTGGTAGCCATGCATTTGGAGGGAAGGGGGGTGGTAATGTTTTGATAATTATGGTGTGGTTAGAGGTATCTTGGCATATCAATCAGATCTGTGTTGGCTGTATTACAAATATACAGTAGACCTAGGTTTAAAACAATGGGCCCATCTGCACTATACATTTAAAGCAGTATCATACCACTTTAAACAGTTATGGCTTCTGTGAGGCGTCGTTCCCTGGCTCTCCCTGTCAGGTTCCTACCTGCGCGTGGCTACTGCCTGTCACTAGGCACCACCAGGGACTCCACCAGTCCGGACCGCTCTCTCTTATGGTTTCTCTCCCCGCTCTAGCACAGATCTCAACAGATCCCCCTGCTAGGCAACCACCAGTAACGTCCCAATGCTAGTATTCCCAGAGACTCTGAATACTGGTATTGTTATTCTCTTCACCGCTGCCACCATTTGTTACAGTTCCCCTTCAGCCTTGGTCATTACCTTACCCTCCCTTCTGGTCTGTGAAACCCCAGCCAAGGATCAGGCCTTTGGTAAACCAAATTAAGTATTTATTACAGATAACAAAGCTAACAAGATTAACAAGATTTCTTCTTAAGGCACATAAGCATATGGTTTTACTCAATACTAATCCGAGCTCCACCCCCCTCCTTCTCCACTCTCTCCTGGCAAACAACTCTCTAAACCCCACCAAGCAACCCACTCAGTTCTCTTCTCCCCCCAGATTCCACTCTCACTCTTCCTTTTATACATTCAGCCATTTTAAACACTCAGCCAATCATCTCGCATTCTACTGCCCATTCACTCCCCCTCCTCTTTCACTCCACTTACCATGTATCTTCTAAACAACCAACACTTACCATATATACATTAATATAGGAACATCACAGCTTCCCCCAAAGAATAATGGGAAATGTAATTTGTTAAAGGTGCTGAGAATTATTACGAGACTCCTATTTCCCTCATAGAGTCACAATTCCCAGAGTTCCCTGGGAAGAGGGATTGACTGTCAAATCACTCTGGGAACTGCAGCTCTGTGAGGGGAATAGGCATCTCCTAACAACTCGTAGCATCTTTAAAAAACTTCAGTTCCCATTATCCTTTGGGGGAAGCCATGATTGTTTAAAGTGGTATGATGCTACTTTAAATGTATAGTGCAGATCGTGCCAACCTCATCCAGTTTATACTGGATACAAAAGCAAATAAATTTGCATGGATCCTTAATGAGGAGGCAGGGTGGGGAAAGAGTGCAGAGGTTAAAGTAACAGGCATAACAATGAATTTATTATGTAACACCATTGTCCAAATGTGTGTTGGACCCTACTGGGTTCCACTCCAGGGAAAATTGAATGGGAAAATCTAGTAGAAATAACTACAGTAATGATATGGTTTGGTGACAAGTAGAGATGGTGCTACTTGTTGCCTTTTGTTTAGCTAATAGCTCAAGAAGTTTCCTCCAACTACTGGCCAGAAAATGTGTTTTCAATAGATTTTGATGGCTGGTGGCTACTAGCTGTTGGACAAACCTATAAGACAGGGTAGGGGATGAGAACAGTACCTGGCCTCTGTGGCTAGAGAGAAATAATTTTAAATGATGAGTATACTATTCACATTTTTCTTTATGTACACAAAAAGCACTCGGGGGTATTCCAAGAAAAACAACTCAATTTTACTTATAAGATGCTTTTTTTGTCCTAGCCAATGTGACGTGCTGGGATAGTTCCTCCACCCCCCAGCAAAAACTGATCCAATGATGTAAGTTTAGCAGCTCAAGTATTGGGGTTTGGGGAGTGGTATTTCAATTAACTGTCAAGCCTTCATTCAAAGCTATAATTCAAATCTATAGATGTGGGTTTTAAAACCCTATGTCCTACTGCCTTGGACAAAAAACACTCCAAGAAATCTATGGATTTTTGCAGCTGGAGTGCCTTTTTTGCCCTAGCCAATTGGGCTGAAAAAGGAAGTCACATTTTTTTCAGACAAAAAGGAGACTTCTCCTAACACCACATCTTTAGTTTGGTTTGGGGACATTTTACCTGAAGTAGAAAGACTACCACTAAAAACATTTTTGTTAAGTTCTTTAGGGTTTGGGGGCATTTCCAGACAACATTTTTATTAAATGTTCATCCTGATTTGTTTGCAAGGAGATTAGATGACATTGGCTATGTAATGAGCATCCATTCTTATTTGTTTGTGGGAAGGTCAGATGATGTTGCACCAAAGCAACTATTACCCTATACCAGCCTTTCCCAACCAGTGTGCCTCCAGATGTTGTTCGACTACAACTCCCATCAGCCTCAGCCAGCATTGCCAATGGCTGAGGCTGATTGGAGTTGTGGTCTAACAACATCTGGAGGCACACTGGTTGGGAAAGGCTGCCCTATACAGTCCTGTGTATTTCCCCATCACTTTTCTTGTTGCAAAAAGTCCAGCCTTTGGAAGAAGCAGGCTTGTTGTGCAAGATTTCACAATCAACTATAACTGCGCATGCTAATTTACTGGTATGTGATTGGGGGGAAAATGGAAATGGACTGCCTTCAAGTCAATCCTGAATTATGGCGACCCTATGAATAGGGTTTTCATGGTAAGCGGTATTCAGAGGGGGCTTACCATTGCCTCCCTCTGAGGCTGAGAGGCAGTGACTGGCCCAAGGTCACCCAGTGAGCTTCATGGCTGTGTGGGGATTTGAACCCTGGTCTCCCAGGCCGTAATCCAGCACCTTAACCACTACACTAAACTGGGAATCCCAACCAAAAATAGTGACAGCCTGGAAGTGACCTGAGTTAGTGAATCACAGCATAGCAAGAACCCTTTCACATTTTTGCATGCCATCCTTACTAATTTTTTTCTTATAGATATGGGTCTGCATGAGTGTATGTGTCTGCCTATCTAACCATACATATGTGTAAACCTCCACACAATGCACCCTTGCCACAGGTTATACACTGGATATTACATCACTGCATCATAAGGATCACTAGGAGTTGGTTAAACTTAAGGGGTATGATTCCAGTTACAGCTGATATGCAGCCATAAAGACACAACTGGGAGGAATCAAAGAGAGAAATAATTCAAGGCTGATAATGATTAAAACCCATAATGGCAAGTCCTTTCCGCCCCAGCCATTATGGTTGTTTAAAGCAACTGATAATTAACCAGGTCCTTATTATCAAAGGAGCTGTAGAAATGTAATTTGTAATACAAGGCTGTGACACAACATATATGCCCCTAAATGGGGGGTTTTGAAAACAGAAGTGACATGAAAATTAATAGGTCTTGTTGGGGGATAAATGTACTCTGCCACTCCTCACCTGTGGCTCTCTCTGGTGCAAATTCTAACGCTATTACAATATGGCAAAGTAATAATCCTTTATCCTTTGCAGAAATTCCTTTGGGGCTGTAACTTCCTGAGGGCATTGGTGGAGGACGCTTTCCCTAACAGAAAACTATTCTAAATTGATTTGATGATAATGCATATAGTTTAAGGAAATATCTGTAAATAGGAACGGAAACAAAAATATTCTATCCCCCCCAACACACTTTACAAAGAGAGGAAAGAGACAGAATAGCGGAGACAAAGGAAGGGGATAGGCCTTGGGAAAGGGGACCAGCGGGAGGGAGAATTTGGGAGGGAACTTGAAGTCTCAGGTCATGCCCTTCAGCTCATTATCATTCATATCTTGTGGTGAAATGTCATTAAATATTTTCATGTATATTTAAGGCATTACATCTGTTATATGCAAACTTTTCTGTGGTTCCTCTGTTTTCCCTCACAGGGTACAGGAGTTTCAGGGTACGGGTATGTGTGAGAGATTTTCATAGAATCATAGAACAGTAGAGTTGGAAGGGGCCTATAGGGCCATCGAGTCCAACCCCCTGCTCAATGCAGGAACCCAAATTAAAGCATACCCGACAGGTGGCTGTCCAGCTGCCTCTTGAATGTCTCCAGTTTTGAAAAGCCCACCACCTCCCTAGGTCATTGCTTCCATTGTCGTACAGCTCTAACAGTTAGGAAGCTTTTTGTGATGTTCAGTTGAAATCTGGCTTCCTGTAACTTGAGCCCATTATTCTGTGTCTTGCACACTGGGATGATCGAGAAGAGATCCTGGCTTTCCTCTGTGTGGCAACCTTTCAAGTACTAGAAGTGCTATCATATCTTCCCTCAGTCTTATCTTCTCAAGGCTAAACATGCCCAGTTCTTTCAGTTTCTCCTCATAAGGTTTTGTTTTCAGTCCCCTGATCATCCTTGTTGCCCTCCTCTGTACCCATTCTAGTTCGTCTGCATCCTTAAAGTGTGGTGTCCAGAACTGGACGCAGTACTCAAGATGAGGCCTAACCATTGCCGAATAGAGAGGAACTAATACTTCATGCAATTTGGAAACTATAAATGCCACCTAAAATAGCATTTGCCTTTTTTTGCAGCCACATCACACTGTTGGCTCACACTCAGCTTGTGATAAACTACAATCCCAAGATCTTTCTCGCATGTAGTACTGCTGAACCAAGTAGCCCCCATCTTATAACTGTGTATTTGGTTTCCTTTTCCTAGGTGTAGAACTTTGCACTGATTCCTGTTAAATTTCATTCTGTTGTTTTCAGCTCAATGCTCCAATGTGATAAGCGTTCCCTGCACCTCTTCATCCAAGTCATTAATAAAAATGTTGAACAGCACTGGGCCCAGGACTGAGCCCTCCAGTACCCCGCTCATTACCTCCCCCCAGTTTGAGAAGGAACCATTGAGAAGCACTCTTTGAATACGATTCTGTAGCCAGCTGTGGATCCACCTGATAGTTGTTCCATCCAGCCCACATTTAGCTAGCTTGCTAATCAGAACTTTGTCAAAAGCTTTGCTGAAGTCAAGATATATTATGTCTACAGCAGTGGTTCTCAAACTTTTTTGGTTCACAGCACACTGTAAAACATATAAAATTTTTCTGGCGCACTTTGTGTACAAAATTAAAAATATATTAATATATTTTAAACTATGAATAAAAATAAACTGTAGAAAACTATTACTTACCCTATACAAATGGGTTTCTTCTCATTTTTAAAATATACTTTCATAATATTTGAGGCACACCTAGCCACCTCTTAGGGCGCACCAGTGTGCCTGGGCGCACCGTTTGAGAATCACTGGTCTACAGCATTCCCACGGTCTACCAGGGAGGTTACCAGATCAAAAAGTGAGATAAGATTAATCTAGCAGGATTTGTTCTTAATAAATCTATGTTGGCTTCTAGTAATCACTGCATTGTTTTCCAGATGCTTACAGATTGACCACTTTATAATTTGTTCCAGAATTTTCCCAGGGATTGATGTCAGGCTGACTGGTCTTTAGTTCCCAGGTTCCTCCCTTTTGTCGTTTTTGAAGATAAGAACAACATTAGCAGTCCTCCAGGCATCCGTCACTTCAGCCATCCCCCATGATTTTGCAAAGATAAAAGACAGTGGTTCCAAGAGTTCTTCAGCCAGTTCCTTCAATACTCTAGGATGCAGTGCATCAGGCCCTGAAGATTTGAACTCGTTCAAATTGATTAGGTATTCCTTGACCATTTGTCTATCAATTTCAAGCTGCAGTCCTGCCCCTTCAACTTCATATTTCCCAGGAGGATCATAGACCCTCTTTTGGGACAAGACTGAGTCAAAGTAGGAACTGAGCACTTCTGCCTTTTCTTTGTCATCTGTTATCATTTTGCCTTACTTACCATTGTTCTGAATTTATTAAAATTGGCTGAGGGACCTTACTTACCATTGTTCTGAGTTTATTAAAATTGGCTTTCCTGAAGTCCAGGGTAAGCATATGACTACTTAGCTTTTGCTTCCTTTAAAATCAAGAACCCAAGTATAACGTGGTCACTTTCCCCCAGAGTTCCCATCATTGCCACTTCATCCATCAAGTCATCTCTATTGGTTAGAATCAAGTCAATAATAGCTGATCCTCTAGTTGCTTCCTCCACTTTCTGTAGAAGAAAATTATCTCCAACACAAGTCAGGAATTTCTTGGAGGGGCCACGTTTGGCAGAATTTGTCTCCCAACAGATACAGGGGTAATTGAAGTCTCCCATTACTATTATATCATGTGTCCTTGCAACATTGGTAATTTGCTTTTCAAAAGTTTCATCCTCATCTTCTCCTTGATTGGGTGGTTGGTAGCAGACTCCAACCATCATGTTCCTTTTATTCCTTGCCCCATTCATTTTAATCCAAATAGTCTCAGTGGAGCTACCAAGTTCATCATCTTGTATGTGCAGGGATATATATTTTTAATGTTTATTATTATAATTATCTTTATTTATACCCCACAATTTTTCCAAAACTGGAACTCATGGCGGCTTCCAGATAAAAAATACATATAATTAAAAACACATTAAAATAAGATTAAACTAAGATTAAACTAAGATTAACATTAAAATAAGATTAAACTATTTCCAATATTAAAACCATACACGACTCCACCTCCCTTTCTATTCCTTCTGTTTTTTTTGAACAAGTTATATTGTTCAATTGTTGTATTCCACTCATGAGAGTTATTCCACCAAGTTTCAGTTATATCTATGAAGTCATAATTACTCTCCTGTATTAAGAGTTCAAGTTCATCATGTTTGTTTCCCATACTCTGGGCATTTGACAGAGCCGGCATCAGAGGGTGGCCAGATTGGGCCCTGGCTGAGAGCCCCTGAATGGCAGCTCCTTAGGGTGGGTGGGTAGCGCTCCCTTCCATGATCCGCGGCAGCATCGCTTCCCACCCTGCTGCAGATTGTGAGAGCTCCCAGACACCCCCTTACATGCCATCAACGAAGATGGCGGAGGAGGCATCATCCCCTTAGGAAAGCCTCGGCTGCCATCTTGATTGATGGCAGGCATGCACACACAGCATGGGCAGCATTCACCAAGGGAAAGGTAGATAGGTGGAGCTTGCATACGTGCATGTGCTGGGGCCAGGGGCAGGCTGATGCCCAAGGGCCCTGGCATGCCTGGCACCAGCCCTGGCATTAGTATACATACATCTAAGGTCATGTGATTTACAGCCTGGCTTCCTTCCTACATTTTTATGAAGACTATTACTGGGCCTCATTAGAGCTGTTCTCTGAGTTCCTCTTACTGTGCACAAGCCTTTGTTAGTCGTTGCCTCCAAGTTTACATCTCCCTTCTCCTTAGAATTCAGTTTAAAGCTTTCCAGATGAAGTTCTCCTTGCTGTGGTCAAACACATTCTTTCTATTCCTTGTGAGGTGCAACCCATCACTTGCCAGCAGTCCATCTTCCAGGAAGTTTTGCCCGTGATCCCAGAATCCAAATCTCTCATGTCAGCACCACTTCCGTAGCCAGTCATTCATCTGGAGTATTTTTCTTTCCCTTTCTCCTCTTCTTCTAAGTACTGGAAGGAAGGATGAGAAACCTACCTGGGCCCCAAAGTCCTTGAGTTTCTTTCCCAGAGCTTCAAAGTCTGATGTGATTTTTTGGCAGTATCATTCTTTCCCTCATGGATGAGAAGAAATGGATATCTGTCAGGGGGCTTTATGAGTGATGGCAATCCTTCCGTCACATTTCTAATCCTCCAGGGAGACAGCATACCTGACGAGTCAACAGATCTTCTCGGCATACTTGGATTTCAATCCTACTCCTTTTCTTCTTATTGTGGGGCCTCTGCTTGAATGAGCTTCAGCCTCTCGCTCGCTGTCTTGTGGGGTCTCCTATAATAATTCTTCCACTGCAGGCTGCCCCCCAGTTTCATCCTCAAGTGCCTGAAAGCGGTTCCATAGTTCCACCAGTGAAGGGTGTCTTCTAGCGCTTCTGCTCCTGTTCCCCCTTTTCATGGAGTTTCCTCCACTTCATTGTTGCCCTCCACATCAGTCTCCTCTTCTGCTTCAACATGCTGTTGTTCTTCCACCTCCTGTACTTCTCTTTGCTGTTGTTGTTCCAGCGTTCTATATAAGACCTCGTTGTCTTCTCTTATACTCTTCAGTGTGGCCACCTGCCATTCCAGGATTCTCACTTTTTCTTCCAACAGCACCACTAGCTTGCACTTACTGCCATGTTGTTAGGCAAGAAAACAATAACTGCACATACCTTGCAGGTCACTATCACTGGAGTGTCCTTCCCATCCATAGTCTCTACTGGCTTTTGTTCCTTTCTTTCTAACTGTATTGGAATTTACTTGTGCTTTGTGCTGTCCTCCTCCAGAGTGAACAGGAGAGTCCCGCTGGTAAGTGGTGAGCTGTACAAAAAAAAAATAGGAACCTCCCCCTTGACCTCCCCCACCAAACCCCTCTTCCAAACTCCTGTTAGCTCTTCCTGTTAGCTCACTCTGTTCGTTTGGGAATGGTGCAGGGGAAACAATCTCAGTGCCATGATCCTGATCAGATTCTCTCTGCCCCCCCACCCCAATTGCATTCCGCACTGCTTGCATTTTAGTGCCGAATGCAAGCCTTGCTAGGACTGGTTCTGCCTGGGAGCTTCTGATTGGCACTCCACCAAAAGCAGCAGGGCCCACATTCAGTGCTGAATTGAAACAGTGCCAAATGCAAGCCCCACTGCCAGGGAACAATTGGGAGCACGTGGCTTAGAGTGCACTCTGCCCCTGAGTTTTAACCCTTCCCACTATTGCATGAGTTCCTGGACTGTGCATCCCTCCTTCCAACCATGAGAGGTGCTCAGAGCAGCACTTTGAACAAAGACATGGTGGGCCCAGTGCCCTACTTGGTGAACATGTCATTCTGCCACCTCTCATCCTTAGCGCTGTAGTGTCTGTGCTCAGGGAAGCCAGAAGATCAAAGTATTTGAAAGCTCCAAAAGTAAGCAGTGGTATTGTATGTACCCCATCCATTAAACTAGTCAGGTCTGAATAGTTTCTCATGCAATGTTAAAATTTAAAATGTTTAAAAATAGTGAACACCAGCGATTCCACAAAGCTATAGCATTTTATAACCACAAGCTCAGCACTTGTGCAGTGCTTAATTTTTAAGTCATTCTAGAATTCATGTTGATAACTTTAATTATAGGTAGATGAGCCTGATTTATATGTGAATTATAGATGCCTGCAGTAGGACATAGGAATTAAACATCCAGCATTAGAGCTTTGAATGAAGGCTTGACAATTAATTGAAATACCACTCCCCAAAACCCCGACACTTGGAACTCACTAACCAGGAAGATGAATTTTTAAATGCTGATGTGAATATGTTGCAGTATGGATCCACAACTGGAAGTCCAAAGAACCTGCTGGGAGGAATACCATCTGGCATTCAGTAGCCAACTCAAAAACCACTGAAGATGCCTGAAGAGGCTGTGGCAACTTAAGCCATGGGATTATTATTTTTGTCATATTTCTAACCCTGTGCAGTATTTATTTTATTTATGTATTAGATTTATATCCTGCCCTTCCTCCCAGCAGGAGCCCAGTAGGTAGGTTAGGATGAGATAGAGGCCTAGTTCAAATGGAGGAGGAAAACTGTGACTTGGATGTACCATGTCAGACTGTAGGGATAGGCTTATATGACTGAATGCTCTTCCATATAATCCCCACCCCTCTGTCCATAGAAAGTTGACATGTCAGAGAGAAGGCTAAACACTTTCCTTTGGCATCCCAGCTTCAATGTGAGTGGAATGTTTATTAAGCAGATGGATTCAATCACCATAGGCTAGGGTTGCCAGGTCAGAAGCATCCTAAATCCTGAGATTTCAGGGGCGGGCCCTAGTGATGTCATTAAGCATGATACATTAAGCGTCAACCACAGTTGCTTGGAGCACACAGTTCAAACAAAAACATTTCTCTGATTCGAAAGTAAGATAGAAATCTTAGCTAAAAGACAGAGCCTGGATAGGAAACATTTAATCTAGACTACTTGCTTCTGGCAAGAAGGGTTTAAGTGCCCTCAGGCCAGGCCAGTCACCAGAAGGCCACTGTAGGAAGGAAGGAACCTGGTATTGTAGAGATGTTAGATGGGAGCACACAGGAGTAAAGATGGATGCCCTTGAAGGCTGCAATTCTAAATACACTTACTAAGCCCTATAGAACTCAATAGGGCTTACTCTGAGTAGATATGGTTTGGTTTGTGCTGTTGGTAAAGCTTGACTTGGGATCCTCTGCAAATATATCCATATCCAAGCAGGGTTTGCAATATCCTGCCTGGAATGCCCTGCCCCTACCTTTTAACATAACTGCTCCAAACATCACTACAGACTTGGCCCTTCACTTCAGAAAAATGTTTCAGAAATGAGTAAGAGTAAGAAGATTCTCTACCATTTTTTGTCTACCCTGTGGGCTGCTATAAACTCACTTTGACAGCCAACCCAATTCCAGTGAGTAATGACTGACAGAAAGAAAACACACATGGTTTAGTCTACCTTCATAGGCAGCAGCTTGGAAACAGCAACAAATTGTAGCCACACTTCCCAGTACTCTTTTACCACTATTGGGCAAGAAACAAACTGCCATGCAACCAACAAGGTGCATCATCAGTGGGTTTAAGGGGGTTGAGCTGAGTGCATGGAACCATTGTTGTTGCTTCTATGGTTGTAAGGGAGTAAGGTTAAAGGTAAATGAAATACAAATAGAAAAAGAAAAACAAAAGGCAGTGATGATTTCCTAAATACGATACCGTTCACCAATAAGCAAAAAACCTTGCAGTTTAAGAACATACCTATAGCCAACAGATATTTCTATCAAACTTTAAAAAGCAGGGAAATTGGGCAGCTATAGTGAATGCACCAGGGGAGCAGGAGACCTGACCTCCTTTCTGAGATATTGTACTGCCCTACAAATTTGTCAAAATGCAAACACAATTTGGGTTGGTCTTTCACAGT